>NC_136702.1:19163610-19500205 GCF_947650265.1 Symphodus melops | reverse complement strand
GGAGTCGCAGGGGTCCATATCAGCATGCCGTCCACACCAATGATCCAGAGAAACATACAAGACAGGGATCTCAAGGTTAGCAGGTACCACGAGCAGGTCTGATAACTGAAGGCTCTACCTCCTGTTGTGTATTTAGAGATTGTAGGTACCATGAACAGGTCTGACAACTGAAGGCTCTCCCTGCTTTTATAATTTAGAGACTGTAGGTACCACGAGCAGGTCTGAAAATACAGCCTTATTAGGTCTTTAACATTTGATGGACACTGATCTGTAAGATCTTCAAAGGAACGAATAACCTAAATTCTGTTCTGGCTTTTAAAAACCTCTTGGAGGTCCGAACTCATTGACTGGCCTCCACCTTTGATTTTGTTGTTATTGTGCGTCATTGTGTGTAATGTACACAACAGCTGTTGTGCATGACAGCATATCTTTTCTGTGTATTTTGGACCAGCTAGGGACAGGTCAATGCATGTAATGTTTGATGTGCAAACTGAAGTGTCCAGAGGAATCCTACAAACACAGGAACACCTAGAGCTTTCTCCGTAACTGTAAGGAGACTGGGGGGTTGGAGTCAAATATTGGCTGCCCAATTCCAAGGACAATAAATAATATTTATTTAAAATTCCTCTCATTTGACGAGTCCCAAAGCTCTGCCACAAGCGTTGCCGACTGGTCATTAGGGCACAGCCCCACCTATTAGCATCAGAAACTGTGCAAATAAATCAAGTTAGCTTAGCCCGTCTTCAAAGGAAAATCCAGCACCATTCAAAAGAAACTGTTTGATTGCATGTATGAAGTGTATAGGGAGGAGATAGTCAAACAAATGGGCGAGACATCCTTTGTCACTGTGCAGACTTAGGAAACAACTAATGAGAGAGTGTTTGTGAGAGAGAAAGAGTGTGTGTATGAGGGTTTGTGTGTGTGAGAGTGTGTTTGTGTATGTAAAATGACAAGGCACTCTGCATAGTATTCTTTTAAACCATTAATAACCCCTTAACTTGTGTAACATTTTTTAAAAAAGGCAACAATCCAGAGAGTACTGTTAATTTCCTTGTTGAGCACATCATAAAGGGGTTGTGCCCCATCAATTTTTCTCAGACAGAATCACCCCTGGCCACGAGCAGCTTCTATAAAGGCTGAGTGGCTCTGTGAGGCTCATTGGTGTTGATGGCATGCTGATATGGACCCCTGCAACTCCAACACTTCATATCAGCCTTACACCTACTGCAACATCAACATTGATTATTAACATATTCCTCCCTATTTCATCATTCCAGTCTCTAATATTGGATTGATCTGTCCATTGTCACACTAAGCTATAATTGCTTAATGAAAAAGTGAGTGAGTTTACTTCTTTTAACCCGACCCAGACAAAGTTCAAGCTGATGGTTTTCTTTACGTCACAGTACATGTTCTGTGTGTTCATGTTTTGGGGCAGCTCAGGACAAGTCAACACATCTGTAATGTTTGATGAGCAAACTGGAGTGTTTTTGCTTTTTGGATTTCTGAGGACACTTCAGTGTGCACATCTAGAATCTCCTGTTAAAGTAAACAGGAGGGGACACAAGGTCTGCTAAAAGTTCTAAGAACATGAAGAGTCCAAAAAGCCAGGTCACATGGAAGTCTACCATGAGCAGCTTCTATAAAGGCTGAGTGACTCTGTGAAAATCAGTCATTCAGCTTTGTAGGAGAAAAGCTTCCTTGGTGTTTTCTTCCAGTCAAGCTAACCATTTGTATCATCATGAATCTGTGGTTCAGTGGTATTCTCCTGGTGGCTGGGTTTTTATTGAGCTGCTCCGCTCAGACTGAGGAATGCAGACCTCTGGTCACACCTCTGGTCACACCTCTTCCAACTTTTGAAACACACAACGTTTGATACTCAGTAGTGTTCCTGAAAATGCAAGTTACGTCCAGCATTCAGCTCTATTGACACTAACTCCAGATATGTGTCTACATCTTCCACTTTCTTTTTGTCTGCTGAGTTACGGGAGGTGGATCATCATCAAGGGTTGGATTACTCGTGATCCACACAGAGAGGGGTTTAAGACAGCTAAGAGCCAGTGGATAGACTTCATTAAGACATCACCCAATGAAAAGGAATTTGTTCAGGATATTGGGATCAGGTAGTGAGTTTGAGCAGTACACCATCAGCTGTACACTTATGTCACATAACTTTTGGAATGAGCAAACAGAGGAAAGAGTTCAGCTGAAACACGTGAAGCAAAAGGTGGTTAAATCTTATATATATTCTGCTATGCTGCTATCCCCTTTCAGACTTCTGGAATAGTAAATCCAATAGGCAATATATTTATTGGATTTTAATGAATGAATTTACAAAAATAACACAGACTATTGAAAGTAAGAGATAATTAAAAAAAAAAAATAATAATCATGTTAATAATAAAATTGACAATTTCAAAATAGATTATAAAATATTCTTAAAACTCAAAATACAAGTCTACAACCAAGGGTCTCCATGTATCTTCGAACTCCTCACCTCTTCCTCTCGTAACATATGTAAGCCTTTCAAGTGCAATGCACAATGGGTCTTAATTACTGAGATCCCAATTAAAGAGGACTACATTGCGTGTTCACTCCAAAAGAATACACGTTTGGTTTGTGGGCGTTTTGCGAGTGATCTACAAAGAAAATCTGCGTGAATGATAAAAGGTGCAAACCTTGTGGAGGTGGTAGTATTTAAGTCAGGCTTTTTTCCTAATCAGCTCCCTCAATATTTTCTTGAATATCTTATTTCCATGCTTCCAGTCTGTTTTTACTTGATTCTGTATCATGTGACACCAGAGCTCTATAAAACAGAGAAATCAGCCTCTTTTTCTTGCACATTTGAAATAACAATATTCTCCAAACATGACAAAGAAGGTTCATTCGTAATGTTTGATGGGTTGAATGATATAAATGTCCCTAAAGCTGAATCCATCAACAGGCAGGATAATATTAACGCAGCATATCACGGCCGTGGTTCTAATCTAACAGACAACACTGAGACTCTGTGCAGGCTGAAAGATAGACAATTTAATGTTCAGTGTGGAGCCATTATATACAGAACAACAGATGTCACAAATTCCTTCCCACTTTAGATATTTCTATACATGGTATGAAGAATCACATCACCTTTACTCTTTAAATGTCAAACCTCTGTTTGAGGAACACTTCATCATTGTACTGTCAACTGAGGCCATACATTATACTTTTGTGATACCTCATATAACGTGTTTCTCTTCAAATATAGTCATATCTTCTCAGAATAAATCGTAGTCTGCTAACAGCAAAGTCATCTCTACAAGATGTAACCAAACTGAACGTATTCACAGAAATTCGTATTATCAATGTTTTTCAAACCAAGATGATATCAAATGTTTTAATTGTAGATTCGTGAAAAAAAAATGCTTACAAGGAATAGAAAATATTTGATAAATTTGCTAAAAAGTGAGCATTTTTTCTGTCCAAATATTGATCACTAATTGATTTTACACCTTTATCTGCCCACACTTTGAAGCCTCAATCAGCTCTCCCAGACTTCAACATCATGTTACGCCATGTTAGAGAGTAGTGTGAAAGTGAAGGGGCGTCCCCAACATGTTTGTGTGACCTATACCAGATATCAATTTATTCTTCAGAAATAGATTATTAGTCAGTGTCATGGCACGACACAAAGAACCCAAAAGCACAACTCAACACAACAGGCAGTTTCGAAGTCCGTTTATTCAGTCAGGGTCGGTACACAAAATAAATCAATAATCCAGTATCCAAATCGGCAGGCAGACAAGGTCAGAACTAACAGGGTCACAACAAGAAGGGCAAGACAAAAGTATGCTGGAACGCTGATTCAATGAACAAGACGAACTGGCACGGAGTGAGGGAAACACAGAGACTAAATACTGAACAGGGGGGAGTTAACAAGACACAGGTGAGACACATCAGGTAATCAGCAGAAGGAGAAACACTTGGGGAAGGGCATGCAGCCAAAAGACTTGAAACGAGACACAGGGTAAGTATCAAGGTAAACCACAAAGACAAGACATGAAACATGAGGGTAAACAGAAAATAAACAGAACATTTATCCCGGGGATGTGACGGTCTGTTTTTAAGTACTTTAGGATCTGCTGAGTATAAATAATGTTTGGTACTGATGCTTGTTCTATTGTAACCCAAGTGGGTAGTGCTTTTGTTGAAAAATAATACATAGCTGAACGTATGTGATTTGACCAATAATAATGCTTAAATTGGGTAGCTGCAAACCTCCAGTTTCATAAGGCATGTAAAGCAGCCTTTGGCTTTCTTATTATTCCAAAGGAAATTCAGGAGCATCCCGTTGAGTTTAGTAAAGAATTACGACTATATTAAGCCCCTCAACAAACTTCCTGTTTGTGACGAACAACGCACGCATATGGCCAGAGCATTTGACGCAGGCATTTGAGCTCGAAAAGGTAGAATGGCCAAGGTCTTAGGACAGGTTTATTACTAGGCTCGGGCCCTAATTAGGGTTCCGTGAAGTCCCAGACATCACTACTATCTGGATGGATTAAAAAGTCTGCACAAATCATTTCTGTCCGTTCTGCTTAACTATAATTCAATAATACTCTTCATGTAGTGTTTAATGTCAAATGTCTCTATTTTCTCTGCTGCGAGTTAGAAGTCCTCCTCACTAATCCTAACAATTATACGCATGCAGAGCTCTTTTCAAGGCTAAGACACTTTGTGAATAAGTTTCATCTTGATGAGGATCTACTCTGAACCTTGAGAGGAAATTCTTAGAAAAAGATTCTTAAGCATTTTCTTATACTTTTGTCACTAGGAGCTAACTTTTATTTTTAAAAGCACTCCAAAGAGAGGACTGAAATTTTGCTTGGGCAGCTAACGATGACATTTCCGATTTGAAGTGGGTACAGGACAAAAAGCATTGTTCTCGTTCCAAGGAGAAGTTGTTTTTAATAACATTTCATTCCTGTCAAACTGATGCATCCTGGAATATAATCAACATGATTTATTTTTTATTTTTTTTCCCAGCATCTAACATTTATATTTTATTGTACGCATAAAGTATGAGGCATATGAATATTTTAATCACAACTAAGAACAGTCAGACTTTAACTTGGTTTTCTTTGGAAATGTTTCTTGGTTTGTTTTGTTTTTTTAACAACACCTGGCATCTCAATCAGTATGCAGAATTCTAACAGACTGAGACTTCAGCTTCATTTCTCTGACATCTCAGCAAAGTCATTATTAAGCAATTACTATTTTCCACATGGAAAAGGATGTTCAGGTTATACCTAAATGGGATGTTACACCTCATCATCCCCCTTATACTTTATGTCCTTAAATGGACAATGTTTGCTTGCTTTTTTTTAGATATACTTTTGCTTTATGTAAACGTCTCTGACTGTGCAAAATACCCTAACAAACAAACAATCACATGAATGAACTACTTACAGTATAATCTTTCCATATCTTCAAATGTTACTTAAAGCTCCTGTAAGCACTTCTGGGGGTAGGTGTCAGAAGAAGTGATTCATAGCAAGCTGCTGAAAAGCCTGTTGCTTTTTTCTTCTCACGTCTTTTTGCACCCCTTACAAAAACAAGTCTGTAAAGCTAGGAGGAGTTTGATGATTCATTTCTATAGCCTTGAGGCTTTCTATTTTTCTGGTGTTAATTCCTCTATTTACCTCATTATGTAATCTTTGTTTGTCTCATTGAGATTACAATTGAAATGAATCACCTTGAAGTGCTTCAAACCAAGCAGCTTTGTTCTCATTCTGATAAATAACAAACATTCATCCATGGAAAAGTGTGCATGCTGTCCTCTCTTGGAGCGTCCTCGTAGCGTCTTTGGACCTGAACTGAAGCTTCTTGGACCATTATGCTGTTATGATTCTATAGGTCTTCAGGGATGAAATGTCAAATAACACTGCCTATCTGCAAGGATCTGCAAGCAGAGCCTTGTCAGGATTGTATCACAGGCACGAATGTCAGTATTTCATAGAGAGGACGCTCCTGTTAGAACTTTTATGTGCACTTGTCTTTTTTCGTGTTATGTGTTTACACATGTAGGTATTAATGCACCAAGGTATTAATGGGGGGGGGGGACTATTATAATGTATTATTTCACATGCTTTAATCCCCTGGCAAATATTATTGATGAACAATGTTATAATAATACGAACAGAAGTTCAGGAAAACAATCAGCAAAGAGAAAAAAGGGGCCAATGGACTCAAACGAAATTAAACTCTCAGGGACTGTGGATAAGTTTAAAAAAAAAAAACAATGTTGGTGAATTTCCCATTTCAAACAATAAAAATAAAGAACACAATTAAAAAGGTCTGAGGTGCTAATGGACTAGTAGTTAGTTTGCATGTTCTGTGTTCAGAGGCTGTAGCCCTGCAAGCAAGCAGCCAGCTCTCAATCAGACCTGTAGCTACTTTCAGGCACTCAGTCTATCTCCCTTAATTCTGACTCTATCCGATGGCTTGTCCCGGAAAAAACCCCCACAAGATTGATGGTGACTTATCGGAAGAAAGTTTAAACTCGCTTTAAAGCTCCTGCTACTGTAGGAATCACAAACAAGATAATAACTTGTGTAAACAATTCCACATGATCCTGTGCACATAATATAATAATGTTGTAGTTTTTTGCACATTATAATTATCTTGGAGAAACCTATTAGCTTGTCCTTGTGATAGTATGTGCACACAAGATATCAAAATTGTGTGTACAAATATCATTGTGTTTTGCGCTCTTGATATTTTTCACTTTTTGTGATGTGTAATAATATGTAACACATATTTTGCACATTGTTATTATCACACTTCATAATACCTCAGAGGAACCATAGATACCAACAATCAGCACACTAAGAAATTACATAATCCCAGAAAGAATAATTTAGCATGGCTCCTATTACATATGAAAACTGGAGATCCAAAATCTTTCCTTTTATTTGAATGGTAAATTTCTGCATCAACAACAAGGCATCTAATCATAAATAAATGCATTACCACAGTGACAATGAGTGAATTTAACATTCTGCATACTACAGCTACATCCCAATTTAACCTATTGATCCAAGTCAAATGTGATGGACCCTTTGTCACTATGTGTACCCTGTCAATACACAACACTATTGATGAAGTGAAAGGGAAGGATGTGTTCCTTTAATGAGATACTGACAACATTTTCCACAGTAGATCTGAACAGCAGCTTTGATCTTACCCGCCATTGGCTGACACACAAGTGAACGCTGTGTGTGTTCTGAAAAACATCATGGTAGGAGTGAAACCAAATGATTGATACCACCATTGAATGGAGCACATGTAGCAAACACATTGCAGTTAGGAGGATTGCGGTTGGTAGATGTTGCAACAAATTGTGTTTAAAAGCTGAGAAAATGCTCTAAAAGTGTTCATCGATGGTTTTAATTGTGAGATAAATAGGGACGTATTTGGTTTCTTCTTCCTGACATGTCCTTGAAACAACTTTAACTTTAAACACTAATATTTTTTTAGGATGCTCCTTGAAAGTGTGTTGACATTTTGTATTCAGCTTTAGGAGGAGAATAGTCTGTACGAAATAAGAACAAACTCGACAAGGTTTTTTTAAAACTATATGAGTTGTCCAGGCGGCAGATAAAGCTAAACATCAATTGTCTTATCAAGTGCCTCACAGGTAGGCACTCTAGTGGACACAAATAATTGACTGGCATTATGCCACCTAGTAACCTGAAGCAGCAGCCTCATTGCATCATTGTATGCTACCTTAAGCCTCTGCATGCTCTTTTTCAAACTAGACAGCAAGATAACTGGGAAGCAAATGTGCAGCATTTCTTACCAGTTCATCCTAAATTTAGCCGACATTATTACAGTAGACCCCTCTGCCTTCCTTTGGTCTGAGTATGAACTCTTGACCTCAGGGTGCAGGTGCAGAATTCGCAAGATGAGGACTAAAAGAGGCGTCACATCCTTTGTAGCAAGCAGCATTCAGCTGCTTAATAAGCTCTGATCATACAGTATGAACTTGGGACTTTATTACACTTGCAACTAAAATCTTTCATGTGATGCTATAATGATGTATTTTAATTTTCAAAAATTTTAAAGGAGGAATGTGTGACTTTTTGATCCAATAGATGTCGCCTCCTTGAGCACTAGCATGAAACCAAAACAAACTGCTGTTTGGCGACACCTCCACTATTCTTCAGTCTCCGCACCCCTCCAGTGGCACACCTCCAACTCCTCTCTACTCATGTTCGCACAAAGGAGTTATGAATTAGAGCGCACCTTAAATAGGCACCATTAAGTGCAAGTAGCCCTCAAAATTGTCCTGAGCTGCAATCACCTGTGGCCTGCATAGTTGTGTTAGCAAGCTAATGTTAGCACACTTTGGTTAACTCGTAACTTCACATTGCACATAAATCGAATGACCAAGATCTAAACACACTCACATGACAAATAAGCAGTGAGCAGGCTATGTTATTCTTTTTTTCTCGAGTTCTTGACTGAAACAGCTTTGTACGCAAGGCGTCCATTTAACAGTAAAGCTAACACAGGTCCGACAACAAACAGCCAGCGGGACTTAGCTGTCATGTTTATGTTTTAGATGTATTTTGTCCCTTGATTTATTCTACTTTCTTTGAAGCATACTTGAAAAAGGTCGAACAGGCCTCATGGTAACTGAGGTTTTGAAACATGATCATTATAATGCTTTTACATGGATTAGTTTAGTTGATCCATTTATTTCACTCAGGGACAGTGTACATCAAAAACACAAGTCTCAGAAAAGAAAAGATGGTTTGAACTATCTGATTTCAATCTGTTGTCTCCCTGTTCCCTACTCAGCTTTTCTCTCAACATCTCTGTGATCCCATTTGTTACTGACAAATTAACTAATGGCAGTTGTTGATTTCAGAGTTCCTGCCCTCGGATCTTTGCTTTGTCATTTTCATCGCTTTTTAGTCCTGCTGCCCCTCCGATCTCAAGAGACAAGTGGAACGGAAACTAAATTACGCAGGATTTTTAAACATATCTTTACGCCTCCATCCTGCCTGGCTGCCAGTTCAGTACTTTTTCAGATATCTTTTTTGTTTATTCTAATGTTTGCATCAGCACCTCATTGCTTCATTCTGTCTGTCTGTTTTTTTCCCCTTTCCTCATTAACTGTGTGTCTCCACAGAAAATCCCTACAATCTATCCATGTTTAACAGTCACATTCACTTTAAAAATGCCATCTGTAATCCTGCTATTAATTAATTATAACTCAATAGGGCTGTGAGGTTTGAATCAATGGGACTAATTGCAGATTGTTAAAGATAACTCTTTTCTTCCACTCTAGCAGCAGGGAACATACAGTGGATTGCGGTTTTTTTGCATCAGAGGACTAACCTGTCACGGCAACTTTCGGGAAAAAGTAACTGTTGACTCAGAAAATAAACCTTTTAAAGCATGCTTTTTCAATCTGCCACCAGACTGCAAATTAAATTAACTCTGTGAGTTAATTTAGATAAATCTAAAGGTGCCTTCAATCCAACTTCTGTCTCCATCCTTTTTGCATATATGCATCCTAAAACCACATTACACATGTCCACACACTTAAAAAAAAATGGCCTGAAGCATCCACCATTGAGCTTTGTTGTTCATCCCAGACAAAGGTCTTTTAAAATGCTATGAAATATAAAGCTGGACAGTCTGTAGGAAGAAATCAGCGAGCTTCTGCTCTTGAAAATGCAGACCAAATAAATCCATGCAGCTGGTCAGAAACTGTACAGCGTGCAATAAATGAAGCAAAGATGTACGCTGAGCAAAACCCAGCTGCTGCATTATCAAGGGATGTTTGTGGTAGTAGACAGCACAGGCTCTCAGATGAGATGGATTAAAGAAGCCTTATACAGGTTGCTTTATCGTAAAAGGTGACTGTAAAGTGTTGAGAGCAATTGAATAGAACAAATTGTGTCCACCATATGTGGCATGAATGACACTTATTTTTTATTACTTTGCCGTTCTTATTGGCCGTAAATGACAACATGTATAACAAAAGAGAGGCTAGTGGCGATGAAATTCAGATATGCAAAATTAAATTGCATATAAAAATGAATGTAAGGGCCGTGAGCATTTTCAATAACGACGCGTTGATTTGACATGACACCAAAGTGATGAGATTCATGGCGACGTGGCCATGCGTGGTCGGAGACAGCTGAGGAACAGCATCTTTTATTTGCTGCGTTAAGCTCTGATCTTTGCTTGGCTTTGAGAATGTCAATCAGGTAATTAGGAGTCTCCTATTCTCTGACACAACGTATTAAGTATGCTACACATCACCTTATTTTGTAACAGGTTCCCTGCCTTATTTGCTGATTTGCATTTAAATTAACTGTTTCCAGTGAAAACCAGCCATTTCAGAAGACCTATTTAGCTAGTCTGTATTTATATACTGTATATTCTCTTTATATATAGTATTCAATATTATTACAATGTTATTATGTTACCTTTATCATATTATATCTATACTATCTATATTATGTATTACATTATACTCTTATAACTATATATCTATACTCTAGTCAAAACTGCATTATATTTTTCACTATATTTATTATACTTATATGTTTAACTTATTACTTATAACTGTCAATACTGTTACATAACCCTATGATCACAAATGTCACTTTAAATTATTCTAAATTCTTCACTGGTCACTTTAACATGCCATTCACTGCACAGTATTATTACTATCTTTTTCATTGTCCTGCTGAGTACACCACACTATAGTCCTCTGTATATATCCCCCCCTTACTACCTGGATTGTATTTTTGTTTATGTTATTATTTTATTCAGTTTTTTTGACTTTTTGTTTTGATTCTACACTGCTGCTACTGCTGTAACGTCCGAATTTCCCCATTGGGGATCAATAAAGTTATATCCTATCCTAAAATGTATGCATTTAGTTTTTATCAACACATATGAGAAAGTAAATGGTCCTGTTGCAGATTATTTCAGAAAATGGATTGCAGAAGGATTTCTGATAACTTGAACTTCACTTTGGCAAGTCTCTTATAGAGTCAAACGTTTGTTTTATGCAAAGCTCTTAAAACGCAGAGATGATCTGTTCTCAGTAAAGGGCTGACCCCCAGTGGTAGGATCCTCAAATAGCTGAGAAACTTGTCTGTATTATGTTTTTTTAAAGGACTCTGTGTCTCTGGCCTCTACTTGCTTCTTACCATTTAAGAGTCTTCTATTATGAATGAATCTTTCTAAAAAAGCAGATTTCAAAGAAAGTGCCTTATTTTCTTTGATTTTCATGAAAGAAAGTTAAGAATCACTTAGGTAGATCTTTCTTTTATATCCCTAATGTTATGCAGCTCTCTTTCCAATTGTTTCATGTTGAGCGCCTCTCTGTACCAATTTGACTGTGCAAAGGACATGAATGTGAATCAATGACAGAGATGCAGTACCTGTGCTGTGGCTTGGGCTTGCCTCTTCCTCTTGAGGGTTTGAAATCAATGAGGCAAAAGGTGCGTTCAGCACTCTCACCCTGTTGAGCTCAATGAATCGTGACAGCTCAGAAGATTAACAAAAGGAGCTTTTGCTGAACAAGCAGGTCGACTCTCTCACCGCATGTAGCTGTGTTCGCTGTGGCTGCTGCACACGGCTCTGATCACAGTCCATTCAGCCTTACGTTATGTGTGTGATCATTGGGCGCTTTGATGGATACCTATAGGCCTCCTTTAAAAAAAGAGGAAAAAGCAGTAAACATGTAAAGTCACAATAATTGTATTTCTTTATTGAAATATAATCGACCCCTGAGGCTAGATTAGAAAGGCCACATGGTTTGTTTGTGCCTCGTCTAGCTCCTCAGTCTGACACAGCCCCTTAGAACACAACAGACCTGTCAAAAAAACAATGACAACAGACCTTGTCATCCAGACTTGGAGTCACACCACCCATTTAACATACCCACAATATTTCAGGACATACACAATTCAAACTAACTGCATTACTTCAACAATACTTGGCATCTGTTTTGAAAAAGATTGCTACGTCTCCAATCAATGAAAACAAAAAGTGCTCAATGAAGCTCAAATAGAATCAAGAATCACATTATTGGTATGTTCACTTGTTCAGATTTTGTATTTGGTCTGCCTGAGATGTGATGCCAGCACAATAAATCAGCAGGTTTCATTCCAGAGAGGGAAACTTTATAATTCAAACTGCTTTTGGACCGCAAACCAAATCACTCAAGAATATATTTTGTTGACACACAGGCCAAGTATGGGCCAAAAAATTGGTGTCATGTTTTTTGAGGGAAATACACTTATTCTGTTTCTTTTAGAGAGATACATGAGAAAGTTGATAGCTCTTTGTATTTGTATACTAAATATAAAGCGTTCCGTCATTTAGCTTAGCATAAAAAGAGGTAACAGGAGAACAGCTGGCCTGTCTGGTGCATAATTCTCATGGGGCTTAAAATATCTTGCAGATGGACGGAGATGTACGTTGTATAGCTTGTAAGCTTGATGCTAAAACAATATTAATTGCCTTTAATTAGCCAAAAGAATTAGCGTCATGACTGCTGTGATTTCCAAGAAATAATGTATTTTACTTGACAATGTTAACTAAAGTAGTTTTTTTAAGAAATGCTAATTAAGTCACTTTCACACCTGTTATGCTACAGTTGTGTTATTGGTCAAATGCTAGTGGGCTGACTTTACCATTATCATCCAATCATCAGCTAATCAAGGAGGCAGACGATGACACCCATCACTCATTTACACCACAGCTGTGAATGGAAAATTAACCCATTAGAGATATTATGGGTTTTAATTGTAACTATGAGGTTCCATGCGGCTCGAGGTTCCACCAGAACATAAACCAATCTTGTGAAATATCTCAAAATTTATTTTCTTCTATGTTTTGTATAAGAAAGGGAAGGCTAAGCCCCAGTTGTCTCTGACCGGTACCTCTAAAGTGGACTAACAAGCTAGGTCAAGCAACGTTTTTTGTTTTGTTTTTTAAATGTACAAGCCCTTACCACATTTTGAGATTGTATGTTACCTCAGAGACGAGAGAGGCGAGCTGTTTCTTCTAAGTTCCAGTATTTATGCCAAGCTACACTGCGCTAACAAGCTTCATATTTAGTGTTAATACAGGACGTCAGTATCACTCTAATCAATTAGCTTTAAATAACACGCTGATCATTACATCAATTGATTCCTTTAAGAAATGTCATACTGAACAAAGAAACCATTTCAAATTCGCAAGGTGGAAAACAGACATTCCTTGAGTGGCTCACTTTTAATTTGTGAAGTTTTCATTGTGAGCTTCAATCTAACTCGGGACCAATTTTCTACTTGGTCTGTGGTAAAAATGGACATCACAAAAAGTCTCTTGATCTGGAGGCTCAAAGGCAAAAGGCCTGTGACCCGTTAAAAGTCTCAATGAGAAAAGAGAAGAAGAAGAAGAAAAAAAAAGTGGGAGGAAAGTTAAATTTTTTGTCCAGGTCTGGGACAAGCTGAGGTAACATAGACCGTAATAAATTATTCAGTTGTTTAAAAAAACACTTTGCAAGAATCATATCAATACATATCAATTATACAAAATGGTATCAAACATATATGATGCACCATTTTCAATAAACACATTCAGATGTTTGTTTTTTTTCTTTACTCCACTATGATCCAGAGTCTGTCGCTTCACTGCTCAATGATCAGTTCTTCAATGTTTTCTGTCCTTCGCTGGAAAGTTTATGTAGTCCCTTTAACAGTGGATGGAGATACATATTTTCTTCCTTTGTTGGCTGAGGTTGATTTCCACTTGCACGCTGAGGCGAAGCCGTAAGCTGTTTCATAAGTGAGTTGGTTTTTTACAACTCAATCTTCTGAAATCAAAACAGAGTAACACACAGTTTTTCTTTCAATACCTTTCCAATCACTGAGCCTCTATTTATCCCATCTCTGATACAATCGTCGCCATGACAACCGGCACACTCAGGCACACAGGACTACAACCCTAATCATCATGTTTTACATTTAAATCATTTTAACTGTGCCTTTCATTTCAGATTAAACAGAAAACAACATGCCGATAGGAAAGTGAGAAATTGTATTAAAAGTGCAAAAATGTATTCTTTCAAGAGACTGTATTCATCCAGACAAAAAAAAAAGAAAAAGTTGTCCACTGAAATTTTAGTGCATTAACAGTACGAGCCATTTTCATAGGTTATTAAGTTGTACATTCCTATCCACTTCACGGCTACAAACACGGACACAAAGAAACTTGTTGCTTTGATTGTGTAGTTTGTCGACGACATAACTGAGCATGTAGCTGGGTTATCATGGCTTTAAGCCCGGTGGGGGTGTGTGTGTGTGTGGGGGGGGGGGAATCATGCCATCATTTCATCTGGGACTTATTCCCCAGGGTTTTGCTGAGCATGGCTCCTCTTAGACCGGTCCTGAATTCAGCGGCGCTGTCTGAAAAAGCCTCAGGATTGGAATAAAGTGACATCACATTATTTTGGTTAGTGGCCAGTGCAAATTCGCTTCTCCAGCCCGTTTCACATGTGAAACATGAAGCTCCAACTATCCCTTATCTTATTGTACAGAAATCAGAATTTCCTACAGCTCTATTGTAAAACAGCAATTCATTCAAGTAAATTGCCACCTACAGTTTGCTTATTTTTTCAACATGGTAAATATAACTGTAACTGTCTATTTTTTTTTTTACAACAACAACATGGAAATTAAAACAGCTTAAGGACATTTTTTTAAAACTACAAATACAAAAAGAACCATCAGGGCTATTGTTGACACAGCACTGATGGAGGCTGCACTTGCTGCTGGTAATGAGTGAAGAGCCAAACTTGATTAAGTTCAAACGCTTCATGTTAAGTGGTTCTGATAAACTGTCTGTCTTAATATGGGATATTTATTCTTTTACGAGTGCCCGTAAACATGACGCTAACATGTCAGTGTTGGTCCAAACCCTGCTTTTTGACATTAAACTGTAACCACAAACACCGACCAACCTCCGCATCATGTACAATTACACTAGTTAAACAATAATAACTGGTATGATACTTTCTCTCTCTCCATCAAATCACATTTCTTTTGCTCCGTACGACACGTCCTTTCTCACCCTCTCCGAACTGATTTCTCAAAACCAGAGCATCACATGACTACAAGTTACAACATGTACTCACAGAACTCACGATTCATTCATCCACAACACCACACAAAATCTATTTGTTACCACTACTGGTCTGACATCCATCCACCCCCCGCCTTTATGATGTTCACTCTGCAGGGAGAGAACACTGCTAGCATATCTGAAGTCCACACAGGCTCTTTTCCTGATTTTTAAGGATATTGATGATAGGAAGGTGACGTCCAGCAGGCTCTTTTAGTTGAGTCCTGAAAAATAAAGCGCCATTTTGAGCCAGTTCCTCACTTTTCAAGAAGATCAAAGTCTCATTATCAGGATCATTTTTGATCTCTGGCTTTTCTCCCAGAGTCCGCTGTCTTGTGCCGCATTTGATATGGAAGTCAAAAGTTACACTTGATTAAGAAACAGTTCTCTGACACTGTATTTCTGTGTTGGGACACAGCTGGGAGGGATGTAATGACCTCCGGAAAAGGGCCGTAAATTGAGGAGAGAGGGCACAGCACTCATCCCAAGGCATCCAGGAGGGTGAGGGGACATCGGTTCCAACGTTTCGGATTCGCCTCTCCTTCGGTCCCTACGTATCCGTCCTTGACCCCCACCCATCCCTTTTGCTCCAGTAGTCAACCACTGCGAGGGAATTCCCTGAAATCCAAAAGGTATGTGGGTGTGCGTGTTGGTGTTTATGTTACTATTGATACAAAAGAGGCAGGAGAGGTCACAATATGGCGCAGCGGAACCTGCGAGAGCCTGCGGAGCGTTCTGCTCTCCATTTCATCTTCTTTTTCTTCTTCAGGTTTCGCTCTGGGACCTGTTGTCTGTTTGTGGAGAGAAAAAATAAATACACTTAGGGGAAACACTGACAATGTAAAGTGGAAGCTTGTGTTGAAGGAATAATTCAACTTGCAGGGTCAGGACATATTCAAACTAACTTTCTTGCTTAAATTAGAGAAAAATTTCGTTAATACTCTCATGTCTGTAAAGCCATTCAGGGTGGCTGTGGTAGAGTCGGTAGTTTATAAACAGGAAGGTTGGCGGTTAAATGGACTTGAGCTGTAGTTCTTTTCTAGTCTTCTGACGACTCAAAGTGCTTCTACACTGCAGGTCACACCTAACCATTCACACCAATTCACATGCTGATCGTAGAGGCTTCTATGTAAAGTAACTATCAGACGTAACCAATCCATTCATACGCTACCGTGGCACACCGAGGCAGTAGGAGCAACTTAGGGTTGAAGAGGAGCTGGGGATCGAACCTCCGACCTTCCGGTTGAGAAATGAGCGACTCTACCAACCTCTAGTGTGTTTATGTGGTGTGAATGGGTGAATGTCACATGTAGTGAAATAACACACTGAGTGTTCAAAAGATTACAAAGGATGGTACAAGTCCATTTAATATTACTGCTATGATTTCTCCACACAAAAGGGACTGTTTATGTTCCAGACTACTGTTATGTTGAATGAAGCAAATTATAAAAAAATTACATATAAATATAAAATTTGTATTAAGTTTTGAGCCAATCAAGAGCCATGTAATCATGTCTCAAAGAGTTTACAGAAAACACTTAATATAAAGAGGTGTGAAAAATTATGTCCGTCTACTGCTGATGCATCAGTCAGAAAAAATCTTTGTTTTTTTTTTCATCCAGCTCCTGCATGCCTGGATTCCTTCAGTCTGACCACAAGAGGGCAACATTGATTCATCAGTCAAGTCTCCTCGGTTAAGGTACATTTTGACAACAAAATAAAAAAAGGGAAAGCTCTTTCATGAGTCAGTTACAGATCTGTCATGTTGACATTAAGAGCTCTGCCTTTCCTGGATTAAAAGTCTGAGTCAGGATCCCGAGTAAGCACACTGACGTGCTAACTTGTGACTTATTGTTAGAGAAAAAGACTTGGACAGGATAGGCACATGTACAAAACATGGAAAATACCCAAATTCTCCTGAAATTAGACATGTATCACGAAATTGCTCTTTTTATTTTTTTGTTTTTTTTCCACTCTCACTTCACTGCCTTAACATACCAGTGTAACACTCTGAGCACCAGTAAACACTCAAGGAATGAAAGACTGAAATAAAATGCTCAAATGCTTTGAGTCCAAACAAATGTTCTCTGTTTGAACGATCAAATTGTCTTCAAGTCTAAAAATCAAACAGCCGTAAATCTTTAAGTTACCTTATAACACGGACCAGCTCATGAAAGGCTTTATCGACATTCATTGGAGGATCCTTGGCACTGGTTTCAATATAAGTTATCTAAAGAAACAAAGAAATAGTCAAAATGTCAACAATAGTGGTGATTACCGCAGCTGTGACTGATAAATGAAACGATGCGAGAAATAGGACAGGAAACAGAACAGCTGGCTGGTGGCCTTAATCGAGCAGAAAGTCGTTTCAGGAGAGAATCTGCATTAGTTAAAAGTTGACTTTTTTTTTGTTGAGTCTCAATAAATCAAAGACTGACGATTGATGTATTCATAAAAGAGACCTATTGTAATAGCCATGAAGTGATACTAATGAATGAGCTGTATTTGAATCCAGTCAGAGTGCTGCACTTAGCAATGCGTTGTTTGATTACTTCAAAATAAACCAGCTACTGTACCACAGCAATGTTTTCTAAATCTATTATCAATATTAGGTTGTGTTAGCAGTCGCTGTAGGCCAATATTGTACACTGGAAGAAGAAGCAAGCTACTTTAAAAGGCAGATGTGGTCTGCTTAAGAAGAACAAAAAACACATTCATCCAACAGAGAAGAAGATTCAACGCCTGCATGGCGGGTGTACATAAAACTAGAAGTTATTCAGCTCCTTGTGTTCGGGGAATCTTCTCATTTGCTGTGAAGAAGCTTCCTCACCTGCACTGACAGAAAAGGCAGTGCTGTGCACAGGGCATCCATGTTTGGATGTTCATACATTTTACCCTTAAATTTTAGTCAAATTGGAATTTATATGACCAAGTTCAAGGTGTACATATTTTAACCGTACATTTGTTTCTGACTTAAGTCAAGATTCTAAGAAAACATTCTGAAATCCTCTTCCACAGCTGAAAGGTTGGTAAGGCAATGTGTAAGTCAAGCGTTGCACATAAATGAGCCCAGTTTCTTGTACTCAGTGAGACATATAGCATATCCATCAATCACTGGGATGGGATTGACACTCATATTGGCTGAAAGTTGAATATCTGGTCTTAAAAGGGTGTTCTCTTCATCACTACCAGAAACAGTGGTTGTCTCTGTCCTCACTATGGAAAGACTGAGTGCTTGAGAACAGGTGGAGTACTTACACTATGTTTTGCAGCCATCTCTTGACCCTGATCAGAGGTGATCTTTCTCAGGTGGACTAAATCAACTTTGTTTGCTACTAAAACCATCGGGAAGGCCTCCCTGTGAGTGAGAGAACACACAGACGCACATTATCATGCATTCCTATAATTTAAAAACAGCATCACATGCTACACAAATTCTCAGGAAGTTGTCAGAATTTCTGCAATTCTCAAATGTTGTGGAAATGTGCTACAGTAGAACTTCACATAATATGAACATTCCTAGTTTGTTTAGTTCAAGGTTCTGTATTTGTATCTTTAGTTTTATCAGTCAAAAGGCGTCCATTGTGCTCCTTTGTCCCAGTGTTAAGTGTCGCTCGGCTCAGCTGCTGAGAGCTACCTGTCCTTGACCCGTAGAATGAGTTGATGGAATCGGTCGACGTGTTCGAAGCTGGCCTTGTCTGTCACAGAGAAGACGATGAGGAAGCCGTCTCCTGTCCTCATATACTGCTCCCTCATCGCACTGAACTCCTCCTGCCCGGCTGTGTCCAGCACTGCCAGGATGGAAGAACATAAAATGTTTGACTTTTTCACTCACTTTTTACCCTTTCCGATGACTTACAGTGTGTATCTGAAATGGGCTTTAAGGACCGACTAAGTCGTTATTACTACTTTTCAGATGAAATACTTAAAATAATTTAACATGTTTTTATGGAAGTAGCCAGGTCCTTTTTTCATGTTTTTTAATCTATACATTTTTAGTTCACTGCACCAGTTACGCCTGAATAACCCAAAAAATTAAGAACGTATTAAACATGCTGAGACAATGTAAGTGGTAAAAGTTATTTCATAGTTGAACCTATTCTATCTCTTTTCCTTATTGCATTAATTTAAACGTGGATACAACTGACTGTTTGATTATTAGGACCCCCATTAGCTGTAGTCGAGGTCTTTGTTAGCTTTAAGTCCATCTTTGGTCAATATCATGTTAGTGTGACATTTACAGTGAATGTGCCTGAGCAGAGGTGTGTGTGTGTGTGTGTGTGTGTGTGTGTGTGTGTGTGTGTGTGTGTGTGTGTGTGTGTGTGTGTGTGTGTGTGTGTGTGTGTGTGTGTGTGTGTGTGTGTGTGTGTGTGTTAAGGCTATAGTTAATGTTTTGGTTTCAAACCTGTGTGTGAGAGATAAATAGAGAGTGTTGTGGATTTTTTTTCTATTCCCAAAGAGTGAAAATAAAGAGTGAGAAGATCTATTCAAAAAAGAACCCCAAGATCGATCTGGTCTCAATGAACATTTATTCGAAGGCAGAATCAGCGTTCGAAGACCCCTCTCTCACACGGTGAGGAGAGAAAGAGGCCCTGAGAAAAGGCAAACATGAACACTTATACATTTCTATCACATTACACAGGGCACTCCCCATCACCACATAGAGCCACTGCCCACCAGGCAGGGCACGATCTATCTCCTTGTGTGAGAAAAATACCCTACAAGACTATTTACCATCTCCCAAGGCTGAGAAGGAGATGGAATCTAGTGAGAAAGAGCCTAGGTGACTATTCCCACATGTACAAACAGTGAGAAACAGAATAAAGGGTGAGAAATGATTGAAAATAAAAATACCCGATAGGCTGTGCATGTAGTATTCTAAGACATTTCAGATACTTTTTATATGACAGATTATATGAGACCTTTGTACAACACATATAGTACACATGGAGTAAAATGTTCCATAACAAGAAGAACGTGGAGGAGAGCGAGGGTGTGAGACAGACAGAAAGGCAGAGAGCATGTGTGTGGCCGTGTGTATGATGTGGCTTTAAAAGTAAAATGTGTCTCTGACTGGTTGGCCACCTCTGACCTAGACAGTGACTGTACCATGATATCTTACACTTCAAATCAACATAACAAGACTTATATTAAAACTTGTCTGAAGAGAAGCTCAGCATTAGGAGGAAGAATCTTCTACCTGTATATATTTCTACTCACCATCCAGTATTGCCCACTGTCCATCTATCTCTGTGTGTTTCAGATACGAGTCTTCTATTGTGGGATCGTAGTCTGGCACAAAGATCTTCTGGAAAAACTGGATGGTGAGAGCGCTCTTCCCAACACCACCATCCCCCACCACCACAAGCTTGTACGTTGGCAGGTTGTCACTTGGCAATGCACTGGTTGCCATGGCTACCCCAACAGTGGTGGTAACGGTGGGAATTAGGGTAGTACGGTACTGAGGGGAGACACCTGGCTGAAATGGAAGAACACAGAGAGAAGACAAAGACAATATCAGGAAGAGGTGTTTAGCTTGTTTGGTGGGTTTTTTTTACAACATGGAGACCACACGCCATAACTGGATGACAACAAATGTATACAAATACAATAGGGGAGGCCAAAAGGGATAGATCAGCACACTTAAATGCATTCAACTCACTGAATACATCCAAAGCACAGCTCAAACCCACATTTGTTCCACCGGCCTTTAAGACAAGCTAAACCTAATATAAATGTTCTATTCAATGATTGACCGATATGGGATTTTGGGGCCGATACCGATAAGAATGTGATATCGGCCGATATCTTTCTTAGCTCTATGTTTGATCTTTAGCGCTACATGTAGCTATATATACAAACATTTGTTCCATTTAATCCCTAACATGAATTATTGTGGAAAAACACAAATTGCTTAACTGGAATAAATTCTGCACATGGACGTGCATCCCCACTTGAAGCTCTGGAGTGTAGATGTGTTACAAAGAAAATCTGAATGAAATGCTACCTGGCCAGTGAAGAAATCGAGCAATATCAGCACATAGCTGCAATAATATTAGCCAATAGCGACAGTTATTGGATATGATGATATCAGCTGGCTGGTTAATGGCGTCTTGTCTGTAAAGCACTGTGGTCAGCTGAGGCTGGTCAGCGGCCACATAGAAAGACAAGTTGAAAGACAGTTTTTTAAAACTGTAGCCATCCTTGCTCATCAGCACCAGCATGATTAGTCAGTACTTTAATTATTAATACTTTGATTAATGATGGGCCACAATGCTGAACATCTCTGGTCTTTGAGCCAAAGTCTGCCAGCTATCACTAACTGCATCGTTTTAGGACTACTGGACTATCAAATCAAGTATGCATGCAAGATGAGCTCAACTTAAACCAGGAGCTCTTAAGCAATCTTATTAATAAATATACCATTACTGTATTTAATTTGATACCTGTATGTGGATGAAAGCTGTGAGCTGTGTAAAATGACACCTTCAGTCCACTTAAGCCAATTTGCTTTTTCACAAATGCATTCAAGAACTAACTTGGTCAAACATGCTGCACACATTTCAGCACACCAGACATGGGCTGTGGATTCTGTCAAACTGGCCATTTGAAAAAGAAAAAGAAAATTGAAAACAATTCTGATGACAGCAGCAAGAAAAACCCTGAAAACAGCTTAGGGTTTTTTTTTCTACGTGTGTGCAAAATGGATCAATAGCAGGTTTGATTCAGTTTTTGCATTTCTTTGTAATCGTTATTGAATTAATATATCAAAGCTATACATAAAAGATATCCAGCTTTAATACTGGGAGCCTCACTTGTCCATTAAAGCCAATTGCAAATATGATTATGTTATGCAAATATGTTCAGAAGATTTCATCATGCACTGAGTCAAGAGTTGAGAAGAACTTATAATAAAATGTAATCACAATATGCTATTCCTCAGTCACAGAGCACACTGCTGACTGCAGGGCTGTTGAGGCCACGCCCCCTACATGCACTGTGCTCCATCACATGCACAGATGATTTCTAGAACCCTGGACCACACTTTGAGCCCAGAGCACCAGACTACTGAAGCCACACATTTTAGCTTGTCGACTACATAAAGGGAAGTAAGTTTGGCTGATGTTATTGGGTAATATATTTTAAACATTTGATGTAAATCTGTTGAAAGGTTTTTTTCATTGTAATATTTTGCATTGATGTCTGCAGGATAAAACAAAAATGTTTATATTTATGCTTAGATAAGTTACAGTTCGATTAAATGACCCTCAATTTCCAGTTAATTCCCATCATTTTCCTGGAAACTTTCCAATTTGGAATACTTCCAAAATTCCCCAGCTTAACTTCCCTTGGAAAGTTTCCAGAAATTTACAGTATAGAAACTTTGCAACCCTAGTAAGGTATGATGTTATAGTACTTAACTGATCAGTCACTTGCTATGTGATCTTAATTAGCACATACATAGCTTTAGTGTAAAATATAAGTACATGTGCACTGTTGTCAGTTAATCAAGAGCCGAGCAAACGGACTTTAAATATTTTTGGTCCTGGGCCTGACTTGTCCACAGCTGTTGACTCATGGAAGCTTTAAATACGGTCACACAAACAAGACAGCAACTCAAATAGACCCCCAAAACCATTTCTCACTCCTTTTTTAAATTAATCTTAAAACTTTTTTTTTTTTAAATCACATCATGTTTTCCATGCATCTTATTAGCATCAAAACTCTGGGAGAAATTTAGTTTCCTCTCTTCACCATTTAAACAAATACACAGATTGTTGTTTACATTTATCCAATGTTTATGTTTCCCTTCACTTGCTACGCACCACAATTGACAAATTATGCACATTTTAATACATACAGTAGAGTTGAACTGTTTTTTGCTTCTTGGGTCAACAAAAAAAAGTATCTTTAACTATCTATTTAATCATGAAGGTCATTAGAGTCACGTAATATACAACACACATAATCTTTTCTAACACTAATATGTATCCCTCGCCTGTCAACAAACTCCCCCAAACATGAGAAAAGTCCATCCTCTCCGTCTCTGGAGCCTGCTCCACTTTTCAGAAAATTTGTGCTCAAACAGGCTGTTTGGAGATTTTCCCTTAATGACATCACAAAGGGCAGTAACCCCTCTCCAGGTGGGTGACACTCCTACAACTAGGTGTTTGTTCTGCCATCTGAGTCTGCCACTGTAAATTAAAAAAACCAGCCAAGCCCTTTTAGAGGGGCGTGGTCAACTAAGCTCCTCTGTATTTAAAGCTACAGACACAAAAAATGGCCTGTTCTGAGAGTTTAAAGGCATGATCAAATACAGGATCAGAGCGGACAGACAAAATAAAACATTAGCCAGACGTACTCAATGAAAAAAAGATGACATCAGCATCCATTAAGAAGACTGTGCATTAAGATGAGACCCCGTGACTTTTTAAGAAAAGATCTGTCCTCAAGAAAATATTAATGGAGCATTTTAATTGACATGGTTTGAAAATAACCAATGAAAACAAATTTGAAATGGATATAAATGACGTGAGCTGGCAAGCAACACTGCAGGAGTTAACACCTGTGCTCAACACTGTTGCATCAACACAAAAACAGCTCAGATATAACTTCTGGGGTCTGAGCGCTGTTGTTCCTGTTTCTCGAAAAGAGATATCAGATTTTCTGTTGTTAGACCCAAACTCACTTAGGCTTGAGTTGCATGCTGCATCTTAAGGTAGGATTTATTGATAAGGTTACTGATTGCTGTTTAGTGTGCACATGTGCACAAGAACATCCATCTACACAGGCAGTGTGCTTTTGTGCAAATGGTTCCACTCTTTTCCATGAATCACGGGAAAGGCCAAAAAACAGCTGCTATAAGCCAGCAGAGACATCGAGTGAGAAAGTCAACATGAAATCAAAGTTGAATTTGAAACAAAACATGTTTGCAAATGTTTTTGGGGGAAGCAAAAAAAAGGTTCATCCTGTTTGTTAAGTGTAGAAGGATGCACGCTAAGGGTCGCAGTGAGTGACCCCTAAAAGTGCTGATGCAAGGCCTTGTATTGAAAGCAAACGCTCTCATCATAAAGCAGCGTTGGGAAATGCAGCCACATGTGTCCCGCAGATCCACATCTAACTGCTATTTTGTGATTATGTGTGATCCTGGAGTAGCCAGGACACGACAGCCTTCTCACATCATAGTGTGCTGACACGTTTGAAATAAAAAAGCCTCAGTGGAGGGAAAGACGAAACGGCTAAATAAAACGGTTAGGAATTCTAGACACTATTCTGGTGAGACAAGCTTTTTTTTTCAGTCATCCAGAGGAGATGTGTCAAATCTGCACGGAAAAGAAGCTAACAGGAGCAATGGCGAGCGTGGTTTTGGCCGAGCAGAAACGAATGTAATGACGTCTATACTCTCAGAGGCCCGCTGTAACCACAGAGCCAGAGGAGAAATATGATGGCCTCCACACAGATGGATTGCTGCAGTTTGCAATTATGGCTTTTTTCAAAACAAAAATAAACATCTCTTTTGATCCAATATGAAAAGTATCCTATGTTCTGCACTATTTAACAAATGTTCTTTTGACTCTTTAAAAAGGAATACGAGATGGTGTGAAGATTGCACTCGACTGATAACTTCTTCTCTCATATTTTAGCAAGTAAGACAACTTATGGTGCTAATGAAAAAAAGCACAAACAGCCTGTACTGGAGCGCTTGTTTCGTCTTTTCTGGGATACTTTAAAACGACTCCAAGGGAGGGAAGCGGCTCCCTCTGAAAAGAGCTCTAAAAAGGAGCTCATATTAATCTAACTAAATCTTCATTATTTCACTACAATGAAAGCATATATCATTTTCCATGTCTGCCAATAGTCCCCTTGATCTAACTCACTGGACCTTTGATATGTGTCATGCTAGGTCGTGCTCATGTAGAAAATCTCTCCGCACAGCTGGCCACAGATATTGAGAGTGCTACAGAAAGAACGAGACACAGGAGGGAAGCAAAAGCAGAGAGGGGGGAAAGGAGGGTGAGAGAAATCGGAAACAGAAGAGTGAGGGAGAGGAAGCCAGGGCACATGAGGACAGAGTTGAAAGAAATACTAGAATATGGTGCCGAGTAATTACCATAGACACCTCTGTTTTAACTTGCACCTTTTCCTCTTTTTATCGGGGGCCAGTTGTCAACTTTAATTTCTACTGACAGATGTTTCCAGCTCTAAAATCCTCTTTACAAGAGCAGTTAAAAGATAATGATGAGTCAACACCTTTAACTGGGCGCCTGTATCTCTTAACTGTGAAGTGCAGCAGGCTCAGACTGAAATGGGCAGAGTAGAGTTTGATCAGATGTAACACCCTAACCGCCGCAGTGACACCCTCGAGTAGAGCTGTGGCTCCAGAATAAACACTCCGAGACGTAGGAAGGGTAAAATCAACACCGAAGTCAAATTGCACAAACGGACGCACATGTACATGAGCAAGCAAGTCGGCGAGACAGCAAGCGATCCTGCGGCAGGTTTCACACTACCCCGCTGACGGACAGATGGAGGTGAAAAACATGGAAGCAGCAAGTCAAAGGACAAGACTCTGTGAATTAAACAAGAATGTAATAAAGTCATGATTTATATGTTTTGCAAAACACATTTCATTTTTTCAAAAATCATCAAATACTATTATTGGCTTTAAGGAATCTGTATCTGGAGATAAATTAAGGTCAAGTATACGTTGCTTTTTAGTGGGTGGGTGGCTAACTTATCAGACCTAAATATTAATTACATATCTCAGGGAAGTCTGTGTAAATCTATTTCTAAATTAATTTAGTTATTTCTAACATTTTGGGACCATTTTGGTTTGTGCAATTTAAAGAACAGTAGAATTAGAAATATAACTAATCTTCCTTATAGCGTTGGGAAACCTTCAGATTTGTAGTTCTTATGAAACCTTGCAGCAGACCAAAGTAGACACAAAAACCCACATTCACTCACTACTAGCACAACACCCACACACCCACGCACCCATTCCTCCTCCATCCACCAGGAAACAGCTGTCAGCTGGCTATGGTCCATCCTTTCCTGCCCAGCACAATGAAGGGAAGGAAGATGTTTCCTTCCTCTCCAAAGTCAGCCAGCCGAACAGCCAGTCACTCTGCAGCAAGCAGACAGCGAGGTTAGGCAAAGAATTTCCAGGCCAGATTCCTGACGTTCAAAAGCCTCTTCAGTCAGTTCAAACCCCGGCTTTCATGAAATCACAGCACAACTGTGTGTGCCACTGCAGCCTTTCAGGTTTTTTAGTGCAGAACAGTGAGGGAGAACAAATCGCATCGTATCTGAGTACCTGCCACCCCGTCTTCTCTGCTATCCTGCCTGGTGTGGCTGAGCTGTATCCATGCCAGATCACAATCGAGTGCGATGTGTCAGCATTTCCCTCTGTTAGTCGACTCGGTGGAGGCAGCGTTCATCATTCTGTGAGACCAGAATAATCCACAGTCACAGTTTAAGACAAACTTATTTTGGAAGTGGAACCTTGGTGGAGGAAATGTTGCCATGTTTCCAAACCCAAGTTAGTCATCTGGTCAGTGTGGCCGTCTTTAAGGCTCTACAGGCCCGGAGGTTTCAGAGGACTTACTTAGGCTGTGAACGACACACTTTGAGTATTATTTCAAACATATGTTTATGTCACTTTGCTTTGAGAACAAAGGGCCAAAATGCAGCAGGGTAGAAATGACCCTTTGCCCTGATTAACACACACGTAAGCAGAAGTCAGCATATGAAAAGATATGATAGATAGATACTTTATTGATTGGGAACAAATTTGTATTAGCCTACTACACAGGGAATTACTTTACAACACCAAGTACGAACAATTCATGCTAACCAATTGTGTCGGGCTAGTTCAACCAGGCAGCAACCTCAAATGTAGAACAATTGCAGTTCTTCAAGTGTCCACTAGACGGTGGCTGCAAACACCCTGGATTTCAAATACACACCCTTTTTAATATGTTATTCTGTACAGCAGAAATGAACATGAACAGCCTGGGGAAAAAAACAAAAACAAATGGGATAGCTCATTTCATTGTGGGAAATTGCTTTTTTTCCCATCTGTTTTAATTTAATGATGCAATAAAGGTGTTCATAATATGGGGGAATAAAACATAAGCAAATGAATATTGAAAAAAAAAACCGCTCAGTCCTACACTTTACACTGACAAACAGCTGATGACAACATGAGGGCAAACAACTATCAGGGGTTTTCTAGGAGGAAAGATGTGGATCTGATCTGACAGAGAAAAAGATTTGTTCTGTTAAGAAAAAGATCAATACTGACCCCGGAAGATTTAAAAGGAGGTGACTGTATACAGCCAGATCTAACTGTTTTTTTATTGTGGCCTATTTTGACACTTTGTGGAGTTTAACCACTTTTGATGCATATGGCATTTTCAAAATGATCATTTTTAGGCTCATTAAAATAGTTTAGAAGAGAAAATATGTATGCTAAACAAAACAAAAAAAATCAGCTTTTAATCAGGCTCTTGGCCCAAACGTGTACAATGCCCTGTACACATGCTTTTATATGTTAAAGAAAACAAGCAGCTGAAGTGTCTTTGGCTTTATATTTAGTCTGCTAAGAAGCTGGGCTCTTGAGAGGTGGCAACTCGCTGCCATGAGAAAGGACAAAGGGACTTCCCTCTTCACATGGGAACAAAGCAGCTACATATCACACGGAACATGTGTGAGGAGGAACACAGCGGTTCACAGCCCAGCCTGTGCAAAGCGTCTCATATCAACACTCATCAATCATCTGAAGGAGGTGCTAGGACACAGGTCGCACAGTTCAAGACACTTGCGCACTCAGGTCGCTGTCAAGTGACTTTTCACTCCCGTCAAACTCCACCTTTAATTTTCCATTAATTTAGAGCTGATCACATCTATTGTTTGATTCGTGATAATAGTAAATACTGTAGGGAACTGTTCTTTAGTCTGCCAGAATAAATACTGTCATTAATTTATAAACTACTTTTAGGAGACGGGAGAGGCAGATTGCTGGTTTTTGTCACCAGGAGAGCTGAACTCAAAGAGAGAAATCACTTTTCTGACATTTTCTAGTTTTCAGACATTTCTTTACTAGTACTTCTGTCAACATTCTCCACCTGACATGGATCTAAAGACGGGCCTGACCGATGGGGTTTTTGAGGCCGATACTACAATATCAAAAGTGACACTGATATAACAGCCGATCTGTCTTCGATTTATGTTTGCTCTGTAGTTTGATGCACACATTTATTGCATTGATCCTTTAAATGCTGTTATCCAACACTTTCGGAAAAAAGATATAATGAAGACAAGATGGACACTCAACTGGAACTGCAGATGTTCGTGCATCACTGCTTGACAGTCTGGAAAGCTGTAATGCTTGTTGTGATCCATATGGCACATTCTGTGGTGTAAGAGAGGACACACTCACACGAGCTAAGTTGTCCCGTACCGTGCTTAAGAATTGTCTTGAATGATAAAAGCATGCTTAGTTTAGACAAACGGACTCGAATAAAAAAAACAAAAAAAAACAAAGGGAGCCGCTGTCGTGTCTGCGTCCACACATTGAATAACAGCACGAAGAATACTTTATTGACTTTGGGGTTATTTTACTCGGATAAAGCCAGAACACTCTGAAGGCTGTCCACGTTGTGTACCCGCAAGCTTGTGCCCGTGCGTGAACCGTACTAACACGTCTTTCAAGCGTGCCAGGTCCAAGAATGTGCTGTGCTTGAGCACGGATCGGAGCGCTCAGAACTGGTCAAAAGAACTGGACTTTAGGGGTGAAGCGTGCTTGTGCATGGTCAGGATTGCCTCGTGATGCGCCCTTAATCTAGTAATATCAGCACATCTCTGCTACAAAATAAACCAACACCAATAGTCACTGGATATGCTAATATCCTTCGATGTTATTGGCTGGCTGATTAATCAGTCGGGCTCTCATCTAAAGCCAAACAATGTGCTTTTTATTCTTGTTGTAAATGTTGACCTAATCTTGCTAAATGAATCAAATCTGCTCATCTTGTTTCTTTTCTGTATTTTACACTGAGGCCACGTTTCAGCAGGAGTCTGGACTAATCACACTCTGTACTTCGACGTCTTTGGATTCACTCTCTCAAAAGAAGTTTGTTCTCTACCGAACAACAGAAACACATCAAAGAAGACTACCATATTCACGTCTCTGAGTCTGTATATGATTCAGTCACTGATTGAATTTATTATTGTGTCACGCACACTAAGTGCCCAACCCTCGTGGGCTTATAAGACCCCAGAAGATTCAGCTGCATTTGACCATTTCATCACATTAGTTATTAGTTTACTCTTAAACAGCGTGTTCGGTCTTTTTTCCAGGCTTTACAGATCAAATCTGAAACAACAAAAGGTTCTTTTTTTAAAACACAACTCGTCATCATCAAACCAAAAGAAATCAACTTGATTTCTAAATTGAAGACAGAACTTCCCTTATCTTATCAAACAATGGACAGTAAAACAGAAAATGAATCTCAAATGTACACAATAAACCTGCCGGTCTCTAAAGCTAAAGCCAAAAGACATGTAACTTTGTCTTTTGGTGAAATTAAACTTAACTCAGGCTTCCACACTGTCCATTCCTTTATGAGACAACTGCCTTAGTTTAGGTTTACACCACAGGTGGTGGCTCAGTTGGTAGAGTTGTTGTCCCTCAAACAGAAGGTTGAGGGTTCGATCTCCAGCTCCTGCGAGCAACATGTCCGATGCGTCCTTGGGCAAGACATAGACACAGACAAAGACATACGCCCCTGACACAAACGTCAGTGTGAATAGAATTAGTTACTGGATTGGCCACATAACCAGCCAGCAGTGTAAATGGGCGGTGTAAAAGCACTTTGAGTAGTCAGAAGACTAGAAAAGCGCCATACAAGCTCAAGTCCATCAAAACCAGTTCTAAAGGAACTATTATACACATTTGAACTCATTTGCCCAAGAATGACAGGTATCCATAACGAAGATCTTATTTGTGATGCGTCTCTGATCTGACATCTTAACAGGTCTATTCTAAAGCCGAAGCATTTCACATTTCTGTCTGATGTTTGGAGGCTCCAAGGATTCACAGCCAGGACTAGCGTTAACTTACAGACAAACCGAGAAGGACGTCAGAGCTCTGTGATGTATGAACACCAGAAGCATAATCCGACAGTGGACACACGTGAATGATAAGTTTGTGTTTAAGTCACAAAGTTTAACTTTGTTCAATACAGAGCCCGGAGCTCTTCCAGCTGACTGAGACAAAACACTCTCAGCGTCTCTAAACGTCACGTGTTCGTCCAAAGTCAAGCCAAGACATTTGAATTGATCAATATGTGATAGCACTTTAGTGTCTGAATTAAAAACATAACTGGACTCCTTCCTTACTGAGGATTTTTGTCTGAAATGTACTATTTGTGTTTTGTCTTCATTTACCTCGAGTTTCCATTTCCAGCATCATTCTCCATAATAATCTGAAGATCATCTTCAAGTTTAGCCAGAAGAGCTCCATCATCAGTGTCTAATAATATTCCAACACTCTGATCATCCACTTAAACTCCATCTTTAATTTGAAGAACTAAATCGTTGAAATAAATAAATAATAAGTGTACACGAGGCAAAGTGTCCCTTCATCACATTTCCTCCACAGATGGCGGACTCTGTCCCCACACTTTAACACTCTGTGCAACAGAGGACAAAGTGCAAACAGCCTAACAGAGGGCTTTTTGAACTGCTCACATGGTTGGGGATCAACAATTAATAAAGTGATCCGCTCTCTCGTAACAACAAGGCTCAAGCCATGAACTTGATTTATCCTTACTCTTCGATCTTTAAGAACAGGCTGCATGCTGCTGTGACTCAAACTCTCTGTGCCGTCTATGAATTAATCCAACATGATGAAGATGATCCAACAGAAGATTATCTCCAACACATCCTACAGTTGTGCAACTTTTGATTTACACCCTGATGATTGGTTTGGGGGCAATTCCAACTTCTGTACTACCTTTCATTCAGTCATGATTTTATTATGTTGGGCTACTTTAAACTGAAGGATGCCATTAGTAATCCCCAACTATGGCCGTGCATTTTTACTGGTCTCAAATGTGATTCAATCACAACAGTTCAGTGGACGATTTGATCCGATATGATATAGGTTGATGCATCGCGATGCCGGCCCATTTGGTTGGACAATGATAATGTTTACCAACTTTCACGTTTTTTGCAAAAAAGAAAAAAAGTTCAAATGTATGATTATGAGCCAGATGTAATAAAAAGCTAATTAATATTGTATTTTTTAAACTCATAGAAGAGTTAGGGCTGATATGAAGCACGAGTATAACTCGGTCTTATAACTGAAACAATATTTCATCATGATGTTACACAGGAAGCAGGTCACTGGCTTGATATTTATCCAGTTCAGCTCCATTCGTTTCTTTCTCGATGCTGTCCGCTCTCATGTTCTAAAAAAAAAAAAAGCTTGATACGAACATGTTCACGTGAGAAGATGGGACTGTTTCCAGCAACGAGTCACTTCGGAGGTGTCATTTAGTTTCTTTACAGAGTTGGCAGGTGGATAAAAGCAGGTTTCCGAAAGCTGAGTTACGTAAGCTTCTATTGAGTCCCAGAATAAAAATATAAAGCTGAAAATAAGCACTACAGGTCAGCTTTAGGGGGCAGAGAATTAGGAGAAAGCCCCGAGCCTGGCACAAGAACTTATTGGCTGAAAGCTTCATGATTGTATTAAAAAAGATGTGTGTTTTTAGATGGACACGAGAAGTAATGGTATGCCCATGTTCTGTATCAGGCCTTATACGTTCTGAAATTAGATTCAAATATTTCTATCAAGTTGTATGCTCTTACTTACATTAAAAAGTGACTAATGTGATGCTCAGAACATATTTTAGGGGCATTTTGTAAATCAGGATTCAGAAACAAGTGTAACAAATAGCACCAAATATATTCAAGGTTTAGAAAACCAGAATGAACCAGTCATCCAGATTACAATTTCCCCCTGGTCAAAAGCTTTCCTAAAAATTGTTAAAAAAAGAAAAGAAAGAACAGCATGCAAAAGTGAGCAACCTATTACTCTCACCAGAAACGTCAGAATGATCAGCAGCAGCAACAACAGCAGTCATAGCAGGAGGTTTGACATTTCAATGGAGTAAGGATGGCAGAGAGAGATCTGTCCCCAGACAGCCAAATAATCTGGTGATTTCACTCCGCTATTAATAGTGATTAACGCGTGTGTATGTGTGAGTGTGTGCACACACACACACACACACGTGTATGAGTGTGTGTGTGTGTTTGCAGACTGACTGGTGCTTCTGAATGATCTCATCCTATGATTTGATACATGAAGAATCTCTCTGTTCTTTGTGTCCAGCCGGTTCAATGGGCACGTCACTGTGCAGCTACTGCACACACAGCTGTGGAGAAAACACGGCAGCCTATCATTTGCTGTATGGTTTCTGGACATTTCTGACTGACGACAACAAGAGGCAAAGCAGTTGTGTTTTCGCTTCGTCCCCACGGGGAAATAAATATTTGACACACGAAGGCAAGGCCCGTCACTGTGTGTGAGCGGCCGGGTGGAAACCAAAATAACGGTCCTCCTCGGTTGCTTCATCTTTCTCTGTAAGTTTGCAGCAAAAATGAATTTCCGCAAACGGACTCCACTCGTTCACAATCTTAATAAAAAACAAGCTAGACTCCCTTTACTATCTTCTCCACTGTCACAAGTCGGAATAATGTGTTGACAGTGAACTAGGCAGCAGTAAGTTGTGGATATACTGAGAGTCTAGTTTGTGATTTTACAGTAAGGTTAGGTGCGTCTTCAGTACAGACTCCCGCATTCACGACCTCTTCTCTCTGTCAGACAGAAAGCCACTTACCGATATGAGCCTCGCTGTTGATGTGGGGGGACACAAAGAAACGTCCTCACACCGACATGTCCCTCCTGCTTTCTCCTGTTTCTCGGCTTCACACCACCGCCGCCCTTTCGCCACAGCCGGGACTGAGCTCCCCACATCTGCGAAACAATACGTGGAGTCGCTAATCTTTGTATTGCAACAGCTGATGCTAAAAATAGAAACGCCCGAAAAAGGGGCGAACTACAAATTTGAGAAAATAATAGGTCATGAAGTTTTCATTTTTCAGGGTAATATATAGTTTCCTCTTAAAGCTAGTGATAACATACATGTTAGTTTTCTTTTACCAGATTCCTGTGAGATAAAAGTTGGAAATCTCTGGAAAAAAACGTCAATCAGTTCCCCTTTTTGCTACATGGGCTGTCCCTTTATGTAGTGTACTTCTTTAAAGGGAAAGTCCGGTCAAATTAGCCGGAAAAAAATGTAATGGGAGTCCAGATTTTCCACAGAATTATTGACTTTTTTTTTTAGAAAAGAGATTTACATATTTTTAGTTGCCTGAAGAGGTCAGCAGGTCTTTCTTTCATGTCTACATCAGCAGTAGTAGGTCATAAGCATGTTATTATTCTTGCCAGATATTTTCCCTCATCTTTGCACAGCCTTTAGCTACAAGCAAGCCCAATTAAAAAAAGAAAAAAAAAAGAAAACATATCCTAGAGTCATGTTTTTTTCTGTCTCCTACACATTTAGGGTTTTGTCATGCCTGTATCACAAATTTAGCAACAGGTGCAGTAAATCACACATGCAAGTAAGCCAGGGTACAGGCGTTCTTTCTTTTCTTTGTTTTCCTTTTGTCATCAGCTTTATTCTCCATATAATTACCAAGTGATCCTCTTCTTGGATAAAATTCTGCCTTTTAATAATCTAAGACTAAACACTGACAAATGTTTCAAAAAAGGTAATAAATAAATGTGGGGGAAAAGACTGTAGTAAATACTGGGACATACAAAACAAAGAAATTTATCAAGGGGCTGTAAACATATACACAGGTTACACTTAGATGCAGAAAAACATTTTAATTGGAAAAACATCAGACATGGCTTGACAATGCACTGAATGGGCATATGGCCCTGTTTTCACAGGAGTATATTTATTCATCAAAGAGAAATGAGTTGAAGGACCTTTCCACATGATCATATTATACAGTACCTATATATCCTATTTAAAAAAAATATTGTGACCATGATATAACTCATGCAAATTGGTTGGTCTGGTAATCAATAAAAGTATAACAACAAGACTTATTTGCAGGACGGTCTGCATTGTATTTTTTACCTTTATTGTTTTCTGGCATTAAAATGTTAAAGAGAAAAAAAACACATGATCATGGACATTATGTTTCCTGGATTTCAGAATGCAGGTTACTTTTTTCGTTTATTTTCACAATGCATTTCTTTAAAATTCTGGATTTTTTTCCACCTTTTTTCAGTGAACAAGCTAAAAAAAAAGATTGGATGCTGTTTGCAAGGTTTGTTTTAGCTTTAGAGGTCAAAGATGCAGATAAACATCAGCTCAATCAGGAACAACATGGTGTGTGATTGTGTGTGTTTGTGTATGTGGGGAAGATGCTGTGGGCTTGGGAAAAAATCTGCATGTTTTTGTTTGTGTTACTATCCGATCTGCAGATACTATAAGCATAAAATGTGCAAGTGTTTAGTGTTACTTGTACATCTTAAAACATGGTCAAGAATTTCTGAGAAATCGAGTATTGATTTGAAAGTTTTATCGGTAATAGATTGATAATTGATATCAATGTAAGTATAAGATGGAAAGATACTGTATAACGTGTTATTAGGTCAACAGATAAAAACAGAGATCTCCTTGAGTCAGTGACAGAGTTCAAATACTAAGGAACATTCACGCCTTCTGACATCTTTCATGCACATTTATTTTAGCAGGGAGTACCCACCTATAGACAGAGGTCTCTTTTCTGGGGGGTTCCAGACATGAAAGATAGAACAAGAAAAACATACAAGAACACAGTTAAAGTAATTACAGATTCATAAACACATATTCCTTCTTCCAAATGAATGCCCTGTTAACCTTGTTAATTTAAGGGGATCATGCATGGAGCTTTAATGTATCGCTTGAGCTGTTAGTGAACAATAGAGTAGTAGGATTGAGTTTACCAATGAGTATCTCATATATAAAAAGAATACCATGTTGCTTTCTTTGTTGACCCAGCTGACAGAGCGATATAGGCCAGCTTTTCGGAATGCATTAAAATCAGTCTGAAACTCTGTCGACTTTTTTTCTATAATGTTGTTTATATACAATAACAAAGTTGATCAAATGTAGTATTCCTCCATATCATAAGCCTTTGGTCTGTAGCTGCACATATTTTACCTTCACAATTCACAATGTTATTTATTGCATGGGTTGACAGGGGGTCCACATTTTGTTTCAGGAAAAGAAATTGCCAAGCTGATATTTGATAGTGGTACTACTATTTCAGCCTCACAGAAAAGTTTAGAGATTATTATTATCACTCTGGCCTCCCCCTGCAAGTGGTGTCAAAAGTGTAATTTCCAAGACACAGAGAATAATCCCAGAAAAAAGAGACATAAAAAAGATAAACTATTCCCCAGGAGATCAGGGGGACAGCCATCCTTCTGAGACTTTGGTCTGGTTGACCTTCACCTATTACATTTTTATTTGTATATTATTTAAAAAGAGACAGTTTATGTAATCAGTTCACACACATACTGTAGATACACAATGGTAAGAAAAGGCTCAGAATTACTGGCAAGAGAGTTTCTGATGTAGCAGTCCATTAACAGTAACCATCAGTGATGGGTGTGTGGAGACAGAGAGGGAGAGAAAGATGTAAATAATTCAATTGAAAACAGGAAGAGGGAGTTTCATATGAGTTTTACCTCTGTAAATAATCCAGGAAGAACTCACATTATAGAATAAGTGGTTAAATAAGGGAATAAAGAGCTATTCACTTTCTCTTTGTTGCTCTTAAATCTGTATAGAAACACAAATGCATGTGCACACGTGCACACAGGAAAAATCCAATAATTACTCTCTAAATCAGTCAATAAATGTTACAAAACTTGCTCTTTTGAATTTTGGAAATAACCAAAGATTTAAAAAGAAACAGAAAAAACAAACAAGAGAAAGAAAAACCGACACAGTTGATAAAAAAACAAACCCTCCATTCATTGTTTTGGTTTATTGATTCCAGTCAATACAAAAACAGCACCTTAAAAAGAAACATTCTCAAATTTAAAGTTGTTAAAAAAAACACCCTTTCAATAAACCATTTCACCATAACTCCAAAAAAAGGTTAGGGCTACAAACAGAGGTCCATTTTGATTGAGGCCACTTTTCCCTTGATGGAGCCACTGTAGCTTAAGAAGAGTGAATTGTCCACTAATGCCCATTACCAACCCAAACTGCTTCAGACAGCTTCATAGCGTTCAGTGTAAAGTGTGTGTAAATTAGATTCCATCACATATAGACAGACAACTTGTATTGCAGACTCTTCCAACATGGGTTTGTAGATCACAGTAGACTAGAAAAGGCACATTTGAAGTGCGGTCAATTACCATTTGCATTAAGACCAATTAGGGCTGAAGTTAATTTAGCATTCCTCTAGCATGAGGAATATGCAGTATTATACATTTCTAGAACTAAATATCTAAAGCCTTTTTGGCATCTGTATCAAGTCGGACTTGAGCGAAAAACGTATGTGACATTCCAACAAACTTTAATGACATAATCAGTCCCAATAAGGTGATGCTTAAAATGTAAAATAGACCTTGTTTATCCCTTGGGTTAGCACATTAGCATGCTTTCCCTTCAGCACATTTGTAATCCTCTTACCTTGTGCCAGAAGAACTGTTTTTAAACTAAATCTAATTTCAATACTGCAAGTTGTTGTCAAGACATTTCTACCAAACTATCAACCAACAGTGGGCGAAAAGAGCAGGTGTAACAATGTTCCATCACATCGGATTCATAGATCTTTGTATATAATGAAATACCGATACAAAACAAATACTTCAGTCTAAAACCAGTTATACTTCTGTGTGTTATAATGTACTGTACTTAGTTTTACCAGTGATGGACCAGATAAGGAATGTATGCTTAACTCCAAAGGAGCCAAAACATGAGGTGCATTCACACATTTTAACCCCAAACGACACACTTATTACTTTTCTACTACAATCAATGGGGAGTCAAAGGGTCAAAGGGGATTGAACCTTCAACCTTACGGTTGAGAGTTGACCAACTCTATCAACTGTCCCACGGCTAAGGGGCCTTGTATAGGGTTATATTAGCTGGCATATCATCAAATAAGTGCTCATCTAAAATGGCCAAACTTCATATTATACCATTAATGTTATCCTTTCCATGAGCTATCTCCTATCATACTTTGTTGTTGCTGCAAATACCTTTTACCATCACTACTGGCATTGTAACTAAAAATTGTATTTTCTTCCTTGTTGTTGCTTTGTTGCCGCTTGTCTCTCTCCATTTCGCCTCTCTGTATCACCCTCTAGTCCACCTTCTTTCAGCAGCTTTAACATGAGTCTGGTTGTGTTCGAGGTTTCTGTCTCTTAAAAGGCAGTTTTTTTCTTGCCACTGTTACTTGGCTAAATGTTGCAAAGCGGTGGATTAATGTAGAATCTTTGTAAATAATATAACAGCAAATACAGTCTACATGCTCTGTTTCTAAAGTGCCTTGAGCTAAAAAATTGTAATCAAACGAACCTTAACAAAAAAGATAGATCGGGGGGCGCCGATAGCTCAGCGGCAGCGACAGCGCGCGTACCATGTTGCGAGGATTCGGTCCTCGCGCGGGCGGCCCGGGTTCGCGTCCGGCCTGTGGCCACTTTCCCGCATGTCTCTCCCCACTCTCTCCCCATTTCCGACTCTATCCACTTTCCTATCAAATAAAGGCAAAAAGGCCAAAAATAAATCTTAAAAAAAAAAAAAAAAAAAAGATAGATCGATTGATACAATAAACGGACGAAAATAGAAGAGAATATAACAAAATAGAATGAAAAAGACTAGAACAGAAAAGAATCAAATAGAGAATTATAGAATATAATAGAACAGGATTGATAAGAAAAAAGGATCAGAATAGGGCACAATAGAAACACATCAAGAGGACAGAATATCAAATTATAGAATAGAGTAGAATGGAATAAGGGATTTTCCATGCTGTTCTTTAGACGCACACATATTACACACATGAAGGGATTCTCACTTCCATTGCCTCTCGTCTGTTTCCATGGAGACAGGAGAGAGCTGTTTCTTTCCAGTAGGATCAGACCATCTGTCTTGATCACAATACATATGCACACACACATGCATGCACACACAACTGATGAATTTTTCAGTTTGACCAGATTAGTCAGTGCTGCATAGATTATGATACTGACAGCTAACCTCTGGCTTTTGTTTTTCATTCCACCCTCATGATTAATTGTTACTCTAAAGGTCTTATTTACACATCTGTATAACCTACAGTACTCCTACAGTGTACATCTCTGATGTGCAGGTCTCTTCAATAGTTTCTCTCCTCCAGTAAAAAAAAAAAAAAAAAAAGGATTTATTAAAATTGCACTGTTCTTTTAATTGAAATGACAATACAAAAAGCGGAAGCCAAATAGGTGTAAATTATACACAATAATCAGATGGCGATTAGTGGTTAAGAGGATAAAATGTGTTTGTTGTTACAATGGTCACGGGAATAATAACTTTAATTAAAGTCGTTCTATTGTTAATAGCCGTAAAGGAGTGTTTTCCCTTTCATGGTCCCTGCAGAAGGTTAATTGTTTTTTCATTAAATTTTTTTATTTGACATACTTTATTAATCTCTGAGGGAAATTCTGGTTTACCCTGTGTTATTGAGAGGCATGCTTTTCACACACATAGGCCCAACATACAAACACACATGCACAAACAGGACCTGTGTGTGCTGGAGCTGTCGAGGTCTCCAAGTTGACAGGAAGAATATGAAAACAAACATTTTTACTGTTGTCTTAACCTTGTGAAACGACGACGCAGAGAGACAGTCAACATACTTCAACTTTTCTAAAAGGCAAGTGCACAACTTTCACTTCCTCTGTCACAAAGTGACATGTGCAGTCAGTGATTGCATGGAAATAAGGTTTTGTGTACCTGCTTCCAGCTTTCATTTGCATCGAAGGCATGAGCAACATTCACTTTTTCTACAACTCACATGCTTGTGTCCACATCTGCACATCATAAAGCAAACTCTCTACAGATCAGCAGCAAACAAAAATGTTCACCTCTTCCTCTTTTTTATGATCTACAACAGCCTGCGTGCATAATTGACTCTATCTATAGAAATGTGGAAGATAAAACATAGAATACATGTGCAACAACACAGTTATTGAGGGAACTGGTTCTCTCATACTGTAGGAATGTAAAACACCATCAGAGCTGAAAAGAACCTATCTCCCCATTACACCCACAGCTGACAGCAGTGACTCCATGTGGGGGAGGCCTCTTTATTTTTATTCTGGTGACTTCAACCTGCTTTGTTACGCGTATATCTTCTCTAATTATTCTGATTTATTCTAATCAACCAACACATTGTTTTCCAGTATGAATCCTTTTTCAACATAAGCTTCACAAGTACTAAACAGCTGCTCCTCTTCCGCTAACACATAACATACAGTACATATGAGCAATATAGATAATGGCTATAATCTATTTTGTTATTTTCTTAATCAATTAACCAATCAATCTTCATTGACAAACAGCATAATGATCAAGAGAACACTTACAAAATAAGAAAGTCTTTTTAGACCACCATCTACATGTCTTTGCTATAATAAAGAATATTTAATAAATATTTCTTAATTTTTTTTTCTTCTTCTCATTTTAACAAGCTGCATTCACTGGAAAGTTTTTATTTGAAATCCAAATTCCTTTCCTGAATTTCTGGGTACTGGCTGCATTTAATCCCTGCCGAATTTTCTTTTTACATTGGATAATTGCTCTGTATGTAGTAGCCTACGATTTTCATCGATCATTATCATGAAAGAAAGTGGCCTGTACTACAGATTTCTACCAAACATCAGTCAATTTCTAATGCAGCATGCAGGAAAACTAAAGTTCAATACAGATCTTGCAATCCAGTTTCAAATTAAATTGCACAGCTCCTACATTTTACCTTTTGTAGGCTACATTTTGTGTTTTCATTTATTTTATATTTAAAAATGTAAATTCTATTTAATGTTTGTAATTGTTGATTATGTTTTATTATTCAAGTTATTTCTAGTCCTGCTTTATTTCCTTTGTTAATTGTTTATCACCAATACACCAAGACAAATTCTTGTAGCCTAAATGTTCTTGGCAACAATAAAATCTAATCTAATTGTGAATAGCAGCTTCTTTCTGATGTCATGTTTTTTAAACAGATTGGTGTGCTCTCTGCTGCCTGGAGGTGGGCGCTGTTACATAGGCTGCCTCAAAAAAGACAGAAGAAGAAGGAACCAAACAAGAAACAGCGTGTAGATGCTGCTATGAAGAAAGTAAGGAGCTCCCGTTCAGTGTGTCAGGTTCAAAGAGCCCATCCTTCTTCCTTGAAACCACAGCTACACTATCACTGTGTCACTGTGTTAAAACGGCGGAGAAGGAAACCTATGTCAATACCCTGTTTCTGAGAAAGTGCCTTCTACTTGGAAACCACCGCGATGGTGTGAAGGAACTTGCAGACACATCGGTGTTGTCTGTGGGGATTCACAGCAGCGCAGTGTCATTTACATCCATAGAAGAAGCTGACGCATTTCTTTGAAATCTACGTAGGTAGGGGAGAAAGTAACTATTCAATAAAACGAAAGTTAACAGTGAAAACAAAAAAATAAAGTGGGACTCTGCTCACAGTGAAGAGTTTGAGGAGAGAAGCTCAGCGCCCCCTGTCGGATGAGCCGAAGAATGCCCACCAGGAGCCTTGACTGAATGCCTCAGGAATATGAGCCTTTAAATCTGGTACTAAGTAGTCAGCTCTGAACAATTCTCGAAAACTCCACTGAGTAAAGCATAGGAAAGTTAAACAAACAAAAATAAATAATGTTTTTGCACCTTTAAAAACAACTTGGAAATATCAAATATACATATATATGTAACAGACATACAGCAGGCGATACAATTACACATAATAAAATCACGCTAAAATAAAAGCAGTCAAGCTCTTAACAACAACAACAACAACAATAATAACAATAATAATAATAATAATAGGATAGTAGTTTGCAGAGATATAGTAAGGCCTGAATGAAAGGTCAGCTGTAAAAAGATATGTGCAATGTAAAATAATCCAAACACCACCAGAAGGCCACTTTTACCTGTGTTTCTGCACATTTGATTATGGCCATTTATTATGAATACTTTTGGTCTATTAACATTCAATTAACACTTCAGGTTTTTTTTCTGTTTTGGGATACCGTTGCCTCATTAAAACTACTCAGGTTATTGTTTAAATGTATCTCTAATGTGATTTCTAAGGTATGGCTTAGGTAGGAATAATAATACATGCTTGTTTTTCATTTTCCATCTTACTGTAAGCACATATGCTTGAATTTAGCCTATAAGTATCCTGCCTTAAATTTATGTTAACCATATTTATATAATAACAATATTTAAAGAGGTGAACTTATCTGCTGATTTTAAAGACATTGATCATCTGATTTTTATGGATACTGCTTTGGAAACCAACTGTCGTAAAACTGTCGTGCAACGTCATGAAGAGTAGACGACAGTCGTAGCTTTACGGAAAAGGATTTTCTGCAGCCATGAAGATGTTACATGTTGCAAAACTGTCCTTGTAAAGATGTGGACAACATGTGAGTGTAAAGTTATGTTTTCATGCTGTGAGGACTTAAAACATACACTTGGTTTTTTTTTAAGACGTACAGTCTGCACGCAGATAGTTTACGATAATGTCGCTTAATGTGGGTTTCTTTATCAGTTCAGCTGGCTAAGGTCACTTTAATATTGTCAGTCTGCAGCAACTGAATTCTGTCACGATGGTGTCGAGGGCATTTTGTACTTAAGTAGTATATTATATTAATGACTATAAAGATAGGTTGTCTCCTCACCTAACGATAGGTGGAGGAGGTGAACAATAGTACATCCATATAGTACACCTATATAACAACCTCACTGTCGCTGTGTAGGACTTACAATAACGATACACTGAAGAGGTTTAAGCTAAAAAAAAAAATCTCTGCATTAAATTAAATAAGGAAGAGAACAATTGTGTTGCTCGTTGTCGTAAATGCAATGAAATGAAATGTTCGCCATGCTAGTGCTAACACATGTCAGTGTTGTTAGGTAAATGTCACCCTGTATTGTTCCTTGTTTGAAGGGTAAGAAGATATCTTATTGTGTCTCATACAACATATAGTGTAGTATAATGAGGTAGCTATCAGTTAAGCAGTTATCCCTTCTTCTGCTCTCAAATTAATATTTATTAATCCTTAAGAATAGAGACTGTCAGGTTTATTTGTTGTGTTAATATTGATATACACAATACAGCAGACGTAGACATTACACAGGGCAGGAAAAAGCCTCCACCTAAATATTGTTACAATATTACCAAATAAAGAAAAGCATAATATGAAAACAACATAAAACAAATTTTAAACTATCAATCACGAATATTTGTACAGTAACATAAAAATGTGAGTGCGCAACAACTATTTTACACCAAAGCTCAAATATTATGGGTAAAAAAAACCGCACAACTTCACATAAACCATACATAATAATGATAATGAGCACAGTTAATGTATATTTTTGTCTGCATCTTTTCTAAGATTTTACTGGTTTTTGCCAAATGTTCTATATTATGTTACTTTTAAATCGTGGTTAAAAGTGGCTTTTGCAAAAGTAACATTCAGGCAGATAAAGATGTTGATGATTTGAGTAAAGATGGGCCTGTGAGTTTGCTCCTGAAAACAAAAAGAGGCATTAGAACAGGTATACCTGTTGACAAAAGTTACAACAGTGGTTTAAGTGCTTGAGAAGGACACTGGAACTCTTTCAGTGGCATTTCTATGTAACTACCTCTCTGTGACATGCAGTAACATTGGGCAGAACTATTGTTATACTCATGAACAGATTTTCTGCTTTCCCTCCAGATCCTACCTTCTAAACTCTGCTGCAAATTACGGAAAGAAAATCAAAAATGGCGTCTCGCTTCCTCAAGTTCTCTGTGCTTCTTCAGAAGTACCGGACTCCCGTGCTTGTTGCCAGCTGTGGCGGGGTCTTTGCAGCAAACATGTTCTACCATGTTTTCCCTGACATATCGTACCGTAAGCTCTATCAGGCCTGGCACAAAGGAGAGCCTGTAGAGCTGTCTGAGAACCTGGAGGCTGTTGTCCAGCAGGTATTGTGTGTGCATGCATTGAGCAGAAGGTTTTACTTGAGCTTTTTATTCTCTAGTCTTCCCTCACCATTTTCTAGATTCTTTTTGCAGAGGGTGCACGTGAGATAAATAATGGAAAAGTATCTTTAAAAATCAACGTCCCATGTAGCGAGGCTATGCTCCTCGCGCGGGCAGCCCGGGTTCGCGTCCGGCCTGTGGCTCCTTTCCCGCATGTCTCTCCCCGCTCTCTCCCTGATTTCCGGCTCTATCCACTTTCCTCTCTATCAATAAAGGCAAAAGGCCAAAAATAAATCTTTAAAAAAAATAAATGAATAAAAAAACAATTTACCAAATATTAAGTGACAAAACTCACTTTCTTCAAACATAATTTCTGTCAGGAATTGAATAACAGTTTTTAAAAAAGTACGAGATGTGATATATTGTGGTAAGGAAATGATTATGAGAGATCTCAAACAATCTTACATGCACTGCTTTGGTATCTTTGGTAAAACCTATGCTTACTCTAATTGTGTGCAACATGCTATGTCTGCATGCCTCCCTCCATTTTGTTTAGGCCCTCTGTTATCACAAATATGTTTAAATCTTTTTATTATGCACTGTGACTGTAGGTTGCCAATTCACAACTGGCCGGGTGCTAAAGCTGGAAATTAGCCACAAAGGCTACAGCTGCTCCTTTTATTGTAAAATGGGATTGTCCACGAAATAATAAACTAAACTGAAAACTGTCTTTCACTGTGTGCTAAATATGTGCCATTAAAAACAACTTTTTGGTGTTGTCATTTGTAGGTGTTGAAGGACTATGGTGTGAGCTCCCCAAAGAATTTCTCTGCCTTCGCTTCCTTTGGGTTCCATCCAGTTGGAGCCGGTGTCCCTTGGCTTCCTAAAGGTGCCCAAATAGGCATCCCAGCAAACTTTAACAGCACAGCAGATGACCCGAGCGGAATCATCAACCGCACCATTTTCATAAACGGTGAAGCAGTGGACTGGAGCAGTGATACCGGCTCAGCTCTGAAGGAAGCTCTCGTGTTTTCCCTTGATGCGCAGAAGTTTGCCATAGCGAGAGAAGTGGCCCGCTTGCAATTAGGAGGACCTGTTTTGAGTGCTGTTGTTGCCCCGTTTTGCTTGAGTGGTGTGTGGGTATACAGCGTGGTGCTGAAGCAGGTGTTGGGGCTCAATGTCAGGCATCCATTGTTTCGCGGGGCCGTAAACGTCGTGGCGCTGGGGCTCGGCGCCGTGTCCTACTTCCTCACCTCCGACGCTGTCAGCCAGTGGATCGACACAAGCTCTGACCGGCTTGCTGCTGGAGTTTCCCGTGGTTATGCCAAAGGCGGTGTGGAGTTTTATGATAAGATTCTTTCCAGAAACAAGACTCTTCGCTCTCTGATGGGACAGAAGGGACAAGATATGTATGCTCCCAGTGGGAACCTGTTTCCTGCTAACCTCTTTCAGCTTAAACACACACCATACACATCCAGGAGGGACGGGATCCTCTCTCTACTGAAAGAGGAGAAAGCTTGAAAAGGGTGGGGAGAGGGGACGCTGTGTTCACAATAAACATGGATCTCATTTGGCTTTTTCCTGACTCTGTAGAATCTTACTAGAAATCCTGCTGTAGGAAAGAAAACCTTTTGCAGCAACAACAAAAAAAACTTGGCTTAAAGACATGTTGGCATAAAAACTGTCTTCCCACAAAAGCAAAAATCATATTCAAATGTTGAAGTATGATACCAATCAAATGACAGTATGATGGGGTTTGAATGGTTTTATTTATTCTACAAAGAAAAGTCTCAGGTTGCTAAGCCTGTACTGTGTTGTACAAATAAAACGATTTGAAGCTTTCCAGAGTTTGTGATGAATTTTTACATTTTGTTGCATAGACTTAAGTGAAAAGTCATAGTCACAGTCATGCATAATGTGTCATTGTGTCACTTTGATGGCTAGGTTCATCAAATGTACAAATAAGTGCTGTTTCCTGAAATCCATCTATAGGTATCCTGCCATGAAGGTATTACATTTAGTTATGCTTCGATTTGCTTGGGACTTGAGCTATCTGTGTCCAAGATAGAGAGGTTCCTGCACTATTTTTATTATAATTTAGATTTCAATTCAGAACTTGCATACAGTATACACAGGTGCTCCTGAAGAGCTTTGAATGTTTTTAAATCCCAATTATTCACTCATTAAAAGATACATTTATTTCTTTATCCCGTAGAATTTAATTTAAAAAACAACAACATGTAAACAGAAGCCTAGTCAGACTTTTTTTTTTTCAATGTTACCTACAATTAAGCCAGGTTGGGCTCATTGAGATTTAGAACTTCTCATCAAAGGGAGATGTGGCCAAGACTTATTTCCCTTTTTTCAGACAGTTGAAGTGTTCACTCAAATGAATGCTTCTTTGTAAAGTGCCTGCAGAGAAATGATGACTCATTGTTTGTATTCATAGAGAACCTGGCACAGGTATTTTACCTCGTACTGAGAGGGAGGATGTTATGTTGTTTGGTTAAGGAATGAACTGGAAATCGTAACGGCTGTAGCTGTATGAAGTGTTCGTGCACACATCATGAATTGCATTGCTTTTATAGGCTTATTTATAATGTATCTGTCATGATCAGCGTAATTTGATCTATTACAGGTGAGCTCTCCAACAACCTTTAAGGATACTCACAGTCTATGAACCCACATATTATTGGCCTGACATAAATTCATTTGATTATAGATAATACCCCTGATATGCAGACAATTTCTCTTAAGTCATTAGTCAGCATGTTGCCATGGTTTATATTTGGTATTTTAAATACACCTCTGATCTAGTACCATGTACTGACAGGTATAAAGCTAAAAGGACATAATTAATATTGTTGGGAGATATACATACTCTGACAGGACTTAACATCAATGTCCTAAGGTATAACATGTCATTGAAAAAGCAGATGAAACCATTCAGACCTGGTGAGATGTCTACGTCTCATAAGGCAATGAACATGAGTGCAAAGGAAAATTTAATTTACAGTTAAAGCCAGTTGTTTAGGCTTTCAAACATCTGATACAGAGGTTGTTGCTTTAGAAAGATTTTAGTAAACATTGAAATTTTGTGCAGTTTTCTTAAGACCCTCAGGTTTTGGGAGGTTTATTTTGAACATCACTTTTAGAGGGTTTTTGTGGGGTCTAAATGGGTTAATTAGAGAAGACATGCAGCATGCAGGTAGACGGTGCAGAGAGTAAGAATGTTGATTATAAGGACAGCTTGGGCTCAGTATTCTTTGACAACAATCATCCCATCTATATTGGTGCCCCTGAGCAAGATGCACAATTATTGCAGCAGATTGTTGGCTTTGGCACCATTCATCTTCATTAGGTTATCTTTTCTCTAATATATGTACAAAAAATTCTGTATCAAATTCTGCTTCATCAGTAGTTTATTCTGTATTGAAAACAGTAAACAAAAAAGACAACATGCTGACATAATTAGAAATGTGCTTATCACAGAGTAGATGAAGCAAACACGACTGATTTTATAGGTCTTCTACTCCATCATTTACTCACTACAAAGGGCTTTTGGGATATGCATATCAGCAACACTGGGCTTATTGTCTTGTTCTCACTACTCCGCTTCATCTGCTAACTTCATTGTGTGCCAAACAGAGTAGCTGTACAATGGTCTTTTGTTAGCTGCTTTGTACGCTATTTCTGTTCAAGCCACTTGAGGTCAGTACAGCCCACATTACCTCTCTCACAATGTGTTACTGTCAATCTGTTTTAGACTCTATCCATGAATGACAAGGCCATAGATTAGTTTTGTCTGAATGGGCAAGCTTGGACTGAGGTAAAAGAGAACAAACGAAATATGTCTTATCATTAAAGAGTGCGTGTGTGTGTTAGTGCATGTTTGTGTGTCATTCGGCTAACAGTGAAGGAATGAAAGTTGAGAAACATTTTCATTACAAAAAAGTACATCATTTTGAAATTCAGGTAACCATCCAACAAAAAAAAACCATTTAGGTATACAAGTAAGTATAGGCAAAGCATATAATTCATTAAAAGATGCAAGTGTCAATCTACCAACTACAATGAACGTGTTTAAATAAAATTTACGTGTGCTTACACGTCACAAAGCAGGCTGCTGTAAGTACAGTGTACACAATAAATGGTTGGTAATTCGATATCTCGATAATTATGCTTATTCATGTGTTTTAACATCATTAATTCATACACCCAGTTTGCACTTCATATTAGGAAATGAGTGAAAAATATTACAATATAATAAGGCTCACGCGTTTGTCAGCTGGTGATATGAGCGTTGTGACCATGTGGCCAACATGCTCTAAAATACAAATCAACACGGTCGTAATGATTTGCACAAAGCTTCAATGAAGATATCTGTACGAATATTTCATATTTTATTCTGTGAAGCAGTCCTGCGTGACCACAGTGAACACCCCAAGACAAACTGCGCGCCTCCCGCTCCATGGCCCCGCCCCTCCCGCGCCATGCCCCCGCCCCACTCGCTCAATGGCCCCCGCCCCACTCGCTCAATGGCCCCCGCCCCCGCCGCGGCGCTTGGTTTGCGCCATTACGTCGCTATGCTGATCGCTGCTGTGCTGCAAGGCAGTCAGGCAGGCAAAGCAGCTGCAGAGAGAGAGAGAGAGAGAGAGAGAGAGAGAGAGAGAGAGAGAGAGAGAAGAGAGAGAGAGAGAGAGAGAGAGAGAGAGAGAGAGAGAGAGAGAGAGAGAGAGAGAGAGAGAGAGAGAGAGAGAGAGAGAGAGAGAGAGAGAGAGAGGAGAGAGAAGAGAGAGAGATGAGAGAGAGAGAGAGAGAGAGAGAGAGAGAGAAGAGAGAGAGAGAGAGAGAGAGAGAGAGAGAGAGAGAGAGGAGAGAGAGGAGAGAGAGAGAGACCAGGGACCGCTGACTACAACGGACAGGCTCTTGTTGGAAAAGTCAGAAACGAGAAAGACGCTTCTTCTGCGATTTTAATATCCACATATTTCCAATTTTAACCTTTTACTGGTCTCATTTAAACCTGCGTGGGAATATATTTGTCATTCCCTCGACCTGAAATGACTGCTCGTCGCCGTATTTAGCCAATGGTTACTGCGGGGGCTCCCGTCTTGTGGATTATCCGTCGTCGCCGAGCCAGTTGCATGGTCGAGCCCGGAGGAGGCCCCGCTCTGCTGGATGGATGTGTGTGAAGCAGCGCCGGACTCCGACTTCTGATGAAGACGCTGATAATGATGATGCTCGGCTTTCATCGGCATTGGCTGAACTGATCTTGGATGTTCGGGCTTTATCGCCCCCCCCACAAAAAAAAACCCAATTTCCTCATACGGCAAAAACAAAATATTCCTTAAAAACTGGACGCCCCTGGAGCAGTTTATGACGGTAAGAAAGAGCCTCATTCACAGGCCACCAAGTCTCTCACAGCCAGCTGACGTTAGCTGCCCTGCTAGCTTAGCGCTGTCACTTTGATCCAAGTTGCTCCCCGCACTGCAAAAAAAAAGGGCTAATGTTGCATTATTCAATGGAAAATGATTCTCCAAATGACCTGCTCCTTTCCTGCACTGGTATCTGCTTTAGTGTTACACGAAATGACATAAATCGTATTTTATAACCTCACAGCCATTGGTTTAGTAGCTCGCTTGTTAGCTAGCTGTGTCTCATCCCATTCAATAAACAGAAGCTAATCCAGTGTGCGCAGTGTAGCTCCTCATTTAAACACTTTATTGAATGAAATATAACTTCCTCTGACCTCTCTCTCTTATAATTAGACAGACAGGCCATTTACAGCTCATGTCAAATACAGTATACAATAAGCCCTTTTATGACACAGTCCAGTTGGCGTTTAGTCATGTTGTGGATCATGTGGCGTTAAAGAGGACTTTCCTTTAGCAGGTTTGAAACACATTAATTGTTGATTTTTCAGTAATATGCTGATGTTATGTTTACCCCCCCCCTTTGGCAAGTGTTATTATGAGATAGAACTAATGCATGTCTTTGCCGTCGGTGTGTAAATGAAGTGACCACACATCCTTTGATATCAAATATTTTGTTTTTATTGTCATTCACTTCAGAATGATTCATCTTTAATGCTTTAGTGCAGGCGTCATATAGTAGAATGACACAGGAGAGAGCCTCTGTGGATAAGCTGCTTATTGCTATCTCGCATTTAGCTACCCATGGTGCAATAAATGTTCATGTTTTGCAAAGTAAATGGAGGACACGGTTCCCAAGTCTGCTTTTAACGCTGAGGTGTAAAGTCATGTTAATGTGTGGGCTCTGCTCTGATGAGGCGTCCTCCTTTTTTTTTTTCTCTCTCTCGATGACGTAATCCTCTACCATCCGTGCCACATCTTTTGGGTCGCAGTCGGTTCCTCCGCTGCCTGCTGCTCGCCAGTCTGCTGCCGCTGCTCACATCATATGGACCCTGCTCGGTCATGTTTGTCTCACCTCTTTCCCTCCATCCTCGTCCTTCTCTCTTTGTGTGAGAGCTGCAGAATGACTCCAGGATCACAGCAATTAGGTCTGAATGAAATCCACCAAAAGGGGGAAGGAATTGTGAATGAAATCCAGTGATGAGGAAGTTTTCCAAGCCAGCAGCTGAAGGTATCTGTGAGTTGTGCAGCAGAACCCTTTGTAGTGATTGCTTAGGCAATACGTTTGACAGTATCTCTGTAAGAAGGAATCCATATGACAGAACAAAACAGATGGGTTCCAAATTTGCATTCAACCTTATGTTGATTGGGGGACTTGACCTAAATATGTTTGGGAATCCTTTTTTCTGAGGCTGAAGCTGAACCACTCGTCTTTGGAATTAAATCCAAAGCTGTTTAATGGCTAGAGTGGTGATCCAGCTGATTTCGCAGCTGTAGATTTTGAGCTCTGCTAGCAAAAGTCAGTACCGCACAGGACATCCATGATTTGTGAAACATGCAATACTATCAGAAGCTGTGCAGTGTTGCATTGTTAACACATGAACATGACTAAATAGGCAAATCGTCTTTTTTCATACATTTGCTGTCAACCAAAATGACTTTAATGCAAATTAAAAATGAGCATACGGACAATGCTGTGTTGTATACTAAACCCTTGCTTATTCCATTGAACCTGAAGAAGTCCTGAGTTTTTAGAGAGGATGGACTCAGCTGGTGAAGATGACATCGCCCGTGGCATTGTCCTCAGTTCATTTGAGCAGCACACCTGAACCTGCCATCCCCAATGGAGTACAGCAAAAGTCTGTGAGAGAGACAGAGAGATAGGAGAAGAAGTGAGGAAAGGAGACAAGGGGCACAGGTGTGTCATGGGCCACAGGGATGTTGTGCACCTTGTAGCAGAGGGAACAGCAGGACTGGTGATATAATCAGATCCCAAGGCATGCTGCTCAAATTTAGCCTGACATTGTTTCGCGGAAAATTGAAATTCAAGCGTAGAATGCTATTTTGTTGGCTAACAACCAGTCCGACAGTTGTCGTAACTTTGAATTATTTTTAGTCTCGGGGCATAGCCTGCAGGCCTGTAATAGTTTCACAACAGTTTGAGAAACTGTTGGTCAACATTGCATGTAGCTTGAAACCTCTGACATGAAATCGTTACTTCAGAGTTTTCGAGTTGTTTTTTTCCGTCTTCATCAACATATGAAATGTTTTGTTTTGATGGTAACTTAAGAAACTATAGTGATAAATAATTCTCTTTTACTGGGAGCACTGCATCCTCAGTCGTTTTTGGTTGATGGATGAAAGCATTAGGCTGTTTCATTAGTGTTAATGTGGTGCGCTAGGAGGTGCAGCAAATTCATCATGGCAACTCTGGACTTCTTTACCACTTTATTGTCACGTCGTTTTTGCAGATGTGTCTCCGCAGGTTTAACTGGTGCCTGTAGAGAAGATGCATGAAGACGACGGTTTCCTGGGTAAACATCATAAAATAGCCCACATAGCAAAGAAGTCAAAGGTCAACTATTGTTCTTGCAGGGTTGAGATGTGTATACACTGAGGGAGAGGCTAGAAAGACAGAATGTGTGCAACTTTATGCGCCCACATGTTTCAGATAGGTGTCAATGTTTTAAGGGTTATGAACAATGAACAGATAAGGGCAACAGAACAAATGCAGCTCACTCTCTTAAAGGGGGACACATTATGAAAATCCACTTTACAGTGTTTTTGAACATTTATTTGCATAACCTGAGTCTATCAACCCACAAAATTTTAAATAAATCCACCCAGCCATTTGTTTGTGGTCTGCTTAAGTCTTTCCGCACAGAGAAAATTTCTCTGTTTGTGACATCACAAGTTGGATTCTGGTAAGAAAATCTCCTCCCCTCACCTGGTAGCGCCACTCATGGACTCCACCTCCAGTCTAGAGCAAAACTTTTGCGCAGGTCTGCCATCTTTATTGTCTCTACAGAGGAGTGATGTCTATCGGGAGAACTCAGGGGGGTCTCATTGCATTTAAAGAGACACACACCAAAACAGAGTGTTCTGAGAGAGCTGGTTTCTACAGGGTCACAAACCTACTCTGGTGCTTGATTCACGTTTTATTTGGACCACAGCACATAATGTTTAATTTCGAGCACAGGGGGACTGTTCGAAAAAGTGAAAAAAAGGGTATAATATGTCCCCTTTAATTTTGCCAGTCTAAAAGCGTTTCTTCTTTTGAATCAGGAGTTCTGTCTGCTGTCTCTTACTTTCTCACCTTCTTCTCCTGTCTGTAACATTTGAACTCGGCCTTTTTCTTTCTATCTTCGCCTGACACAATACATCTGGTTAGTCTCAACATTGGTTAAGGCACACCCTGCCACTCAACATGGTGCTCGTAGTGCTGACAGCCTAGTCTTGGTGTTGACTGACAGCGCTGGTGCTGCAGGCAAGATACATTATCAGGCTTCAAAGGAGCCAGCATTTACGTATCCTACTTTAATACGCAAGAATTCACTGCCAGAAAAACCTTGGTATTAGTGAACTGTCTTGACTTTCACCATCATATTTCTTATTGTTTGCTCAAGCAGGGCTGTCATATTTCTTTTTTCCCACCCGATACATAAATGAAGGACTCTGTAATTTGAATTCTGCTTGTGAATTTTTCAAATTGAGTGGTACTTACCTTTCAGTTCCCTCATTAGATCCTCCTCTTTAGTGAAGTGTGACCAGTCTCCCTCTGACCCGTGCTGACTGTTGGTGACAGCCCTGTCAAAGAGCAGCCTGTTCGTGTTTAACCAAGAGGACCAGCTGTCTGCTCGTTCTATTATAACCCTTTGGAAAGCTCGCAGTCCTATTTGTGGTTGGAAAGGACGGTATAGGCAGAGCTGCTTCAGACATTTCAGTTAACAGTGGCTGCACACCGGCCAAACTGTTGCCAAGTTACAGGTAATCTGGTGCCAGTTTATTCCTTCAGTGTTGTACATCTTGCATCAGTAATTACATGAAGGGAAATTACTGCCAATAACTCGCTCTGAAATGAGATGCAAAGCAGTCGGCGTGTATTTACAAATTTGCCTGATCTGGAACAGGCTGGAAGAAGAACAAGTGTGCCCCACATGGCACATGCTGGCAGCACCCTCAGATCACCATTATTGTCCTGAGCTACGGTTCTTTCAGCCTGTCTGACTGGCAAGCCTTAACTGAAGCAGCCAAAAAGCAGTCCATTCACATAAATATCAAGCTCCCGATAGCTCCCAGAGAAGGCAGCTAGTTAGTGGTCTGTTGCCGGGGAGGATATGGCACAACTCTTCAGTGAAAATCTTCAAACACAGCTGTGTTTATTCTGTGCGCGATACCACAGCCACATAACGCCAGGACAGTTCTAGTCTTCCAAAGTGGAAAGCAAGTAGTGGCGTAATAACACTGACATGTGAGTTTTGATGGATAATACACAATCGAAGTGTCATGTAGAGGCACCCTTTTGGCTTTTCAGGTTGTATTCTCAGTTTCATTCAGAAAGTCAACATTTTCTAAGCAGTAAGGTAGCAGGTAGAACTGTGAATTCTCCACAGTGGATCATTTGTCTGAAAATGACTAAATCAAGCAAAAGAGCGTCTCTACAAAAAGAAACAGTTTAGCAGTTGAAGGCCTACTTTAGACATATTAATGTCATATCAGGGTCACCTCTCTCTCTCTCTCTCTCTCTCTCTCTCTCTCTCTCTCTCTCTCTCTCTCTCTCTCTCTCTCTCTCTCTCTCTCTCTCTCTCGTCCCTGCCCTCTCTGGATCATGCACAACTAATCAAATAAAACTGCATATTATGTTAATAATTTTCTCAGTTAGCGTGCAGTCATAATGGCTTGATAAGCTAAAACAGCACGAGACAGACCCTTTACTCCTAATTATGTCTCTCACTTACCACACACACACACACACACACACACACACACACACACACACACACACACACACACACACAAACATACTGCGTGAAATAAATACAGATGGTCGATGAAACTTTTTGACTGTCGATACTGATCCTGCGGTTAACTACCAATCCGATACCAGCATTGAATTAATCACCTGTATTCCTCACATTGATGATGAGACCATCAAAGCCATTTGTGTGGAAGGCAGCATCAAGTTTTTCCTTGCTTTTTTATTTTTATTTTTCATTTTTTACTTTTAGTGAATAAACGCATACAAACTGAGTAAATTATTGGGACACTTCTGACCCTCATGATCCACACGGTCCCTATGTTCAAAATACATGAGAGGCAAAAGCAGAGCTCACAGAGGCCCATTAACATGATGGCCAACTCTTATTTTGGGGTTAGTAATTACTGAGCAACAGTCATAATAGGTGCCTGTTGCAAGCTACAGCTCTGTCATTGTATTAATCTGTCTGCTGTAAATCAATAATTTCTTTTTATGACCTATCAGATTGCATGGCGAGAGTTTGCATGCTAAATTGCATTAAACTGACCTCAGTTCAACAATGTCATCATCATACAAAACAGGCAAAATCCTATTTTACTCTTGGCTTCTTTGAGACCTTGCTAGCTTTCAATTCATTCCCCAGTGTGTGAGTATCATTGCTTCTTTGATTTTTCCCAACACTGTATCCATTTTATTTCTTGGATCAACATCCAGCAAACGACTCAAACTGCAAAGATTTAATGAAAGAGATTGACTCTACTCCACTAGCCCACTAGCCTGTAGGCCTTGGCAACATAAATAGACTCTCTAGATATCAGCTGCAATTTATCATCGGTATATGCCCTATTATGAGTCACTTGTGTTCTCTAACCCAGTTACGGAAAAAAAAAAAATGCAGGACTAGATTATGCCAACAGAGGCAGGAGATAAAGCTGGCTAGATTATAGTTTGAGGGCTGTGAGATGGATTTAGCTTGCCTTGCAGAGGTGGGATTAAGACAGCGCAACATAAAGACATTACTGGATTAAAGTGATCATTGGTGATCGCTGGATATGAGATGGACAGCTGCATATACGTATGTCTGGGTAAACAGAGGAATGGAGAAAAGGTGGCTGAGTAAGTATAAAATAGAACATAAACTATTTTAAATAACGGACTACCTCTGAAATCTTTCTTTTAGCTCGTTCCACCCTGACCAATGCAGAACTATTATTTGGTACACATTTTTTTGTTTTGTTTTCGAGTGTCTGATTAACGTGTCGGGTTTCACTAAAGTACAACTTGGTAATTCAATGGCACTTCATTGAACGGGATCCACACATCTCTGCAACAACAAGGTCTATAAGCCTGTGGAGGTTTTAAAATGAGCAGCAGTAAAACTGATTCATCTCGATGACGACAGTGTTTTTCAGTTATACTTTGTTTTTCTCCGTTTTTTCAAACCTGAAACTGAGCAGGACACGGATTTTGGCATGAAAGTGATTGCATTAAAAACAGGAAAATTCACTAAAAAGTGTGAATTTGTTAAGCAGTTATGGATATCTGAAATCAGCTATACCCTTTCTCCCAGTTATAGTCCCCCCATGTATAACAATAAACCAGTTTCTTGAAGTTAGGTGCGCATTCAGTTGAAAAGGTTACACGTCGTCACCCTCGCTTGTCAGCAACACAATTACTTTTAACTTGATTGAATATTTATCCATTTTTCTGTTGACCCTCCATGCTGCTCACACTGTAACCCTGCTCCATGTAGCCATAGACTAGCTTTAGCTTCAGTTTAAAGGGCCTACTTCCCCTATTAAGAGCACCGTTTAGCAGTGGAAAATTGAGATTAAAATGTATGTAGGCTGTGTCAAATTTAAAACGAGCTCTTTTATCATAGCAATGTGTAACCACATTCAGCACAGCCATGTGGATGTTAACCTGCAGGGAGGACTGAAGGCAGACCGTGCTAGCATCGCTAACGTTAGCCACGCTCTGCAAACCAAATTGACGTTGTTTACTCGCAACTTAAAAAAAAATTGTGATAAATTCGGGTTGTTTTTACACCTGTAGACTGGATTTAAATTTCTGTTTAAATTAGACCCCTAGCAACGTCCGTCAACGAAATAACAAGAATCCTTTTTAGGAAGAAGAAGAAAGATGTTGAAACAAAAGTTCATCATTTTTAGGATTTAGTGCCACAAGCTTATGTGACTGTTTTAAACAAGAACATGTCATGCTGCCTTTACACCTGTGTCAAAAAGGGGCCATTGAGCTGACGAGATCAGATCCCCCTAATCACCACTGCTCCATGTGCACATTATCATAGTATTACAACAAGATCGGGATTATACCCTGCATTTTCTTCAAAAAGAAAAGAATCTGCAACACTCTCTCTCTCTCCAGTGCAGCCCCACCCCCACATTTTATGCTCCTCAGGTATGCAGGTGTACAGCTGCCTCCTTACTCTTTACTCAAGAGTTATGCTCCAGTGCGTGCTTAAGCTTGTCCTTTTCTTCTTTAAAAATCCTTCCGAGCACCCAAACCAAAAGTGGCTAAACACAGAGCAACACCTCCGCTTCTCCGAACATTCACACAAAAAACCCCACATACCCTTTCATGCATTACAATTTGTTCAGCAGAGAGTTGTAGACCGATTGCCAGGTGCACATTGCAAACCTGCTGCTTGTGCAACCTGAGCTTAGAATGGGTGTGTGTGTGTGTGTGTGTGTGTGTGTCAGCTTCAGATCCTCAGGTCTGCCTTTGAGACAGCTGCTTAAAGAGACTTGAATACCTTTGGTAGGTCAAAGGACACAGTTGCTTAAGAACAGTGGGTAAGAGCCATAAATGGTTTGCCTTCCTTTTTTTTCTGCTGCACTCCCTTCATCATCATTGTGTTGATCTCAGGTTAAAAAAAAAAAAAAAAAAAAAATCACTGGTTTGCAAAAAGTTTTTTTTCCAGACTTTAACTGGAGGAAATTGCAGTAGTGTAGCTCAAACATGGTGATATTGAAGATTTTCTGAACCTCAAGTTTCCAACCTCACATTATTCATGTGTCCCAGTCAGAAATAGGCCGTGCATATTCCAATGACCAGAATAAGAGACTTCAAATGAGTTGCATTTTGGTTTCTTGATTTAATTGGAACACTGAAGGTATTAATTTGGTGAACATCTTTCGAAGCCTGCAGTTTCTCGCCCTCTTTTTTTTTTTTTTTTCCTTTCCGGCCTGTAACGTGATTCTGTGTGACACTCGACGGGGTTATTTCTGGAACGTCAACAGTTTACTTGGCAAAACCTTTTTCATCCGCTGTTTGTTATGCTTGGAGACCTGTGGAGGAAGTGCAAAGGGATTCCCTGACCAACTCAAACAAGGACATAAAGGGAGGCCGAAAACGCAGGACTATTGTACAGTACTGCTTTTTTTGTTGTTGTTTTTTTTCATTTATTGTTTTTACTGCCTCTCATTTATCCACTGCACGCTTGTTTTGCACCCATCGCCTCTGATTTCCCTTCGTTTCTTGAACTCCAGTTTGTTTGTGTTTCTCCTCGTCATTTCCTCTGTTTTGTCAACATAGTGGTACATAGTGTACATTAAAGTACGAAGACGGGGACAGTGACGAAAGCATGAGGGGAATGATGAGCAGCCCCCCCCCCCTCTTGGAGTCACACCCTGATGATAGGGGTGATCCTCCCCCTAAGCCAACTTTGTCACAGTAAATCAGAGTAGTGTTGCTTTAAAGCCAGATTAAAGGGTTATGGAGGTATGCTGCGCCTAAAGCCAGAGTTTTCCATGTCACAAAGGTGGCTCTCATTTAACACAGCCAGATCGCCACGGCAACTGACGCTGCACACCTGAAGCTATTGCTGCAGATCTTAAATGTAAATCAAAATTAAAAAGTGAGCCACCGTTCAATCATTGTTTTATTTTATCTGTGTGCGATTTTCAAGATTTAGGATTACAACATTTTTTATTTGTCACATACTCACTGATGTGCAATAAATGCAGGCCGGTTGAACAATATGTTTGTGTTGACACCAACAAAGCTGTGGAAACCATTTCTATAAACAACAATTTCAATAAAAAGAAAAAATCCTCATCATCCTAATTTGAATCTTAAACTGTGATTTGCAACAGGATTGAGATTCAATGCATCTATAAACATGAACACCACAGTGCGGCTGTGTTGTAACCGGCGCTGCTGTGTAAACTTCAGCTCCAAAGTCAGCACAGTGCAGTATAGCTGCTTATAATGACCAAAGTCTGTTGGTCTGATCAATGAAGCACAAACACAGACACAAAGTACTCCAGGATACGTGTAGTATGAGCAAGGTTCCTAGCTATAGACGGATACGTTGACCGCTGAGATGTAGGATTTATGTTTTTAAAAAAAGTGTCCTACTGGCTGAATATGAAAGATTTTGAGTCGGTTTATCACTTTTGGAAGTAGTTTGTCCAACAGTGTCCGTCTCTGTCTGTCTCCAGTTTGAGAATAACACGGTAGAAAAGGATGAAAGATGGCTCCTGAGAAGCACAATATAAGGCCTCAGGACAGTAAGAGCTTTTCAGCTTTAAGAGAAGCTGCTGACTCAGCGAACACATCAACCAATGAGGTGTGCCACAGGGAACATTTCACACGCATCTTTCCAGAGCTCCATTCTTCTGCAAAGAGCTCACGTTCATACACAGTTCAAATGCAAACCAATTGTAAGTTGCATTGAACTAATGCATCAGTCAAATGGATCGGATGCGAAGCTCTGGGCGTCACACGATTCGATTTAGATTCTTGAGGTCACGATTTGGTTCACAATATATTTTCCATTCAAAAAGATTTTGTATTCAAGATTCAAACAACTACTCCAGTCATCTGTCAGACTGGCTCCATTTCTTGATTTGATTGTTTAATACACACCGTTTGATTTTCTTTTTTTATGCCAGAGACTTTAAGACTAAAGTCGATTTATTGGACGATCAGTTTGACAATGGTCAGTTTAATGTGGCCACTTGTCTCCATGTTTCTATGAGTCTGCTTCCTCTGGGTTTACAGCGATCCTCTGTAGGAAACACAAATGGCAGTGTGTGGGATTTTTTGCAATGTCAGGTTCTTCGTATGAGCGTTTACACCGTCTGCAACTGAGTGAGCAGAAGGAACGCTGAGCGAAATGGACAAGCATACCCTGAGAGAATTGGTATATGTGTGTGTGTGTGTGTGTGTGTGTTTCAGAGATGAGAAGGAGAAAACGGAGAGAACATGAGAACAAGACCGTGTGTGTGTGTGTGTGAGAGAGAGAGAGAGACAGGGACAGGCAGCCTCGTTCCTATTTTCTGGGGCATCAGGCAGGGAGGCAGCGGGGAGGGATAATAACAGAAGCTGTTACATTCTTGTGGTTTCTCTGATTTCAGCGTGAGGCAGGGGGGCGAGCTCAGGCTGACTCACGGCTGCTCTCTGCCAGCATGGAAGCTACCAGCAACAGGACAATACATGACATTTCTCTGACACTTTGATCTAAGACACAGCAGCAAAGGGCTTTTCATCTCCGCAGGTTTTTTTTCTGCACCTCTTGCTCAAGCATTAACCTAGCGACTGATTAACACTGGCTAAGCTAACACTTTAAGCTGCTACAATCATTTGACTTATTTTTTTTGCAGTTCGCAGGGCCTGTTCCTCAGGATTAAACATTTATTTTTGGTCCTTTTGCTTCTATGTGGATAGAGTAGGAAGTGAGGAAGAGAGGGGAGAATGAATTGCTGGAAAGGAGCTGCAGGACTGCGGACTTGAACTCGACTCAGGTCACCTGCTGTGGACTCCATCCACAGGGTGACACCTAACCACTAGGCCCACCAGTGTCACCTCGTCTGAAAGTTTGATAGCACAAATGTCACAAAAGCTCAATCACTCACTGATCAACACAAGCAACCAAAAACATTTTAGAAAAGCCGAGCTGGAGAAGTGCAGCGGGATGCTATTGCGCTAATGTACAATTGAAGCAAGGGGGAAATCTATAAAGCGTTACACATTTGTTGCGTCACATGCAACAGAAGGAGTTTATTTCGATAAAGATCACTGAGTGCCCAAACTAATTAAGTGACATCTAGTCATTTAAAAAAATAAATAAATCTAGGTCACATCAGAATCCTAAATCCTAACATTTGTTTAAAGGGATGAATAAATCTATACGGTATGAATATAGTACAACAAATGCACAGTGTAAGATTAAACAGGTTCATGTCGATGTGTGTGTGTGTGTGTGTGTGTGTGTGTGTTGGTGTCTTGTATGCCCTCTATCTGTGACACACTGCTGCGTAACAGTCTTATTTTATCGTCATATCTGGTTCAGTTGAGCTTCATTGAGCTCTGAGGTTGAACTAATCTTTTTTTTTTTTCTTTTTTTTTTTTCTCAAATCAGATGAATACATAACGGTCTAAATAAAGCACCGTTGAAGCCATGTTTATGAAACATGCAGGATGTTGCCGGAGCTGTGTGAAAATCAGCTTAGTAATGCTAGCACATGAACTGGCCTACATACTCCAACCTGAATGAAGTTTATGTTTCTACGCAGGTTCATTTCACAATCAATCTGCTAAACAGGAGACAAAACACTCGATGATAAAAACAGTTTGTCCATGGAGGGTTAATATTGACCCATTCACTCATGTATGTCACTTACATGCTCCGTTTAGTCCTGAAGGGCTGCTATTTCATTAAACCGTACAAATATTTATAATTTAAATGATAAGGCAAAAATGAACCTCATCAGAAACCTCAAAGGTTCAGCATGACGCGAAGTCCCGTTTCCACCCAGCGGTCCGGGTCACCTCAGTCTGTTACCCTTTTATTGGCGTTTTCACCGTCAAAAGTTGGTAATGGTACCAAAATACGGGATCCGTACCGTCTTACTTTTTTGGTACCCTTCTGTTTGGGTTGCTAAGGGTACCAATTGGGCCCTAAAGAGATCCTTTTACCGTCTCGTTCTTCCTTGATCTTAAATGAATAGCGAGCTACGCTGTATTGGGCTGCTATGATGTCACACTATTTCGGCGCTGACGCTCGGCTTGTCAAATAAGACGACGGTTGGCGGTGGAAAACGAGATCAGAGTTTACCGTACCAAACTGAACCAAACTGGACGGCTAAAGTCAGGGGGCGGGGTCTGAGTTATATTAAAACATGTTGTTGTTACACAGTATTTACTGTCTACACTGTACCAGTTGAATGTGAAATCAGCCGTACAGTTTGTATACACTTCACTTTCTGGATACTGACATGATACAAGGATCTGTTGAAAAGCACCGTACCAGTCTGTTAGCAGTAAGATTAGAAATGAAAACAAACGTCATGTTTCAGTAAAGGAATATTTCTGTAGGATGGTGTCTGATATTGGTACGGTCCAACCGTTTGTCCATGTGGATTCTTTTCAGTACATCCTCTTGCTTTGGTTTCACAGACTTTAGCATTTAGCGACAACATACATTTGCTAGCAGTTCCTACAAGCACCACACTTGTTCTTGCAGGAGGTAGTCAGAGCACTTGTCAGAGCACTTGCATGCCGGTAGCGCAGAATAGGTTAATCAGAAGCATTTTTTTCCCCCTGGGGGTTCATGAAATATGCTGTGAAATCTGTGCATTAAATGCACTGTTTGCACTTTGTTGAGCGACGTGAGCAGAATTCAGACTTGGCAGATTTCTATCAGGTGTGAGACCATTCTGCGTCAGCATGCTCTTCGGTGTGTCGTACGCAAACTTTGCCCTTTTTAAGAAGTTTATAAACACATCACGACACACTAAAAAAAGTTGCTGTATAAGCATGTTTTTGTTCCCCCCCCCCTCTGCTGCAGCTTAGCTTATTTTCTACAACGTGGAAAATGTTGTACAAGTATGCAGGCTGTGAGGTGATTGTCGACCTGGCCCACGCTTTCCTGTTTTGGCCCTGTTTACCGACCACAGTGTGTTCCACCCATCTCTTCATCTTCACCTCTTCGTACAACAACCAGTTAGAGCGAGACATCCCCTCACACCTCTCCCTCTCTCATGCTTCTTCTTCTACAGGAGCGTGAGCACATTAAAGTCAGCCGTTCAAGCCTTCACTCTGCTTCTCATCTTCATTTCGGATGATCTGAGTTGCAGCAGGGGCTACAGCCCAACTCACTGATATTACCTTTATCTTCTTTTTTTTTTTTTTTTTTTCTTGGAAAATGTGTAATGTTGGACTTTCATTGCCAGCCTGGTTTGTGTGTTTTTTTTGTAAAAGGATCAAACTGAAGCTCTTTTATCAGCGTAAAGAACAAACACACAGCCAGTGGGTGCACACAGATTCAGACAACCGGCCACAGCAGGTACAGGAATGAGAAACATGCTGAATGCAAAAAAAAAAAAAAAAAACAGTTTCTCAGAAGAGAATATTTCAGCTGAAGGCACTCATCCAGTTACTGCTCAGATGTTTAATGGAAGCAGAACCTGTGCACGGGGTTTGTGGGAGTAAAATGATTTTTGATGAAATCAGACCGTATCCATATTTGTTACTCTGAAATCAAAGCACGACATTTGGATTATTCATTTCAAATATATTAGGCCATTATTATAGTTTCAGCATCAGACAAAATGTAATATCACAATATAAAAGTCTATTCATATTTTCAACACCAAAATCTGTTTTTTTTTGTTCTTGGTTGTTTTACACAAGCTTTCTTTATTGTCTTAGACTGCTGTGTAATAAATAATGTGCTCTATCTACAGTATGTGTAACTAAAGCACAAGTTCACTTACCCATTCACACGCTATATCATCTGAGATTGCTTGCTTCTTATATTGTATACCAATCAAATCAAGCACTCTCTTATCAGGGTGTTAGTGAGTGACCTTATAGACTCCATACATCCTCTCTCTCTCTCGCTCTCTCTCTCTCTCTCTCTCTCTCTCTCTGTAATATAGAGACGTACTACTCTAAAACAGTGGACACAGTTCAGTTGGTGGAGGAGATATTCCTGGAAAATGACCGTTGTATTGCTGCTAAAAGATTACTCTGATGATAAAAGCCTTTTCCTTGTACTCCCACACACATATTCAAACACACACACACACACATATTCAAACACACACACACTACCAGCTGTTTTTCTCTCTGTTTAAATGTCAACCGCGGTCTAAATCTGTTTGTCAGCAAAGAGCAGGAGTGGAATATAAAAGGCTACTTAGAACAAAGGCTGGAGTAATTTCAGGTGAAAATGCTAATGCACGGAATGGGTTGAAATGTGATGAGATGAGTCGTGATTGGCTGAGTGTTTGAGTGTCATCGCCTGAACAGCCACAGCCTCTAAGAATAGGAAAAGAGGGTCACCCAGAGGGTGCAGGAGATGAAGTAAATCATGCAGTCATCATGACTATGTCACAGGCTCAACCCTTCCCTCGCATTTTACTAAAAGAAACTAAAAGTCACAATGACTTCAACTGCACAACACCCCATCAGACCTGTATGAGTGCATTGGTCCTGTAGCCAGAGCTGCTTCCACATGAGAGGCCTTGAAATGATTAAAGCTGCATAATTCCATTCTTATTTTGACGTGTTGATTTTGTACGTGTGACTGGGAAAGCTTTTTTTTTAAGGAAGAAGCCACTTCAACTTAACGCTCAGATTGAAAACTTTAACGATGAGCCAGTTTATAAAAGTGATTTTGAAAATGAAGGTATACACAACACTACCAGGCACATGTGCATGTGTTCTGTGACCGTATACACGTGTGTTATAAAAATGAAGCCACTGTGTGCAATAACACAAACGTTCTTCAAGGCTGCAGAAGCACCGGAAGTCCAATCAACACTCATCCACTCATCCAGCCTGTTAGCAGCCTGCTTCAGTGAGTAGCTCATGTACACACACAGTCCTGCATGATTTGGGGGCGTGGCTTATCTTGACAAAGAATTTACAACATGGCGACTGCCGACTGCCCTGATTGGGCTTCAGAAACCCAAGGGTGATGTCACTGAGACTACGTCTATGTTTCTGTTGCATTGTTCTCGTAATGATTAAACATCATTATTTCAAATCAAATCTGCTGAAAGCTTCTTCGAGCTCTCTGCTAATAACAATGCTGAGAAGACTAGAGATCATTATAATGAACACAGATTGATGCATCCTGTAGACATTTATAACTTTAATTTCTGAAAGATCAAAAAAAAAAAAAAAAAAAAGCTCAGGCACATAAAGCTCTGTAAGTGAATGAATGATGTGGTACATACGAGCCTGCATGTCTGTGTTTTTTGTCAAGGGAGCGTTTACACTCGGATACAGAGAGGCTCATTAACTTCCTGCTCATCGATTGTGTTTGCTGTTTAAACACACTCGTGCTGTTGTTAGTGATTCGTGGTTGCAGTATTTATACCTTCCAGAGCCTGTCAAACGTTCAAGGCACGGAGAGAGGGCTCGTGCTGCTGCATTCTGACTCACTGACTGAATGAGGAGACTGCTTGGTTAACCCAACATAACTTCATAACTCAATCTCCTTTAAAGACAAAAATCCACTTGATATTCTAGTTGTATTATTTTAAACCTGTTTTATTGAAAAAAAAATCTTTATTTGACAATGATTGTTAAATTCAAATTATTTTGACACGTGATAGAAACACAAGCTCTTCAGATAGAGAGCAGATGGGGCTCTGTGTGTTTGTGTGTTGTTGTTCAGCTAACCTAGCCTAGCAGCAGGGGGTTTGTGCTCGGTGCCGAACACCTGGCCTCCCTGCCGGTGGGGCAGGAATGTGCAGGGCCGAGGTGGACGAGGGTGGAAATATGCAGCGTGCTCAGAACACGACCCCTGCTAACATTTTAAAGGTGCCAGCGTCAGCAGGAAGGGAAAAATCAGGGGAATGTGCTGCTTAAATCAAAACCTGCATCTCGGTCTTTCCTCTCTGTTTTTCTGTGTGTTGCTGTGCATTTTCGTACAGTGAATGTGGGCCTCTGGTTATATAAATGAGCTGAACACTGTCCCACCCCTCTCATATTCCTAATCTGTGTGTTCAGCATTAGAATTTGAAATGCTTCACTCCTTGAACTCTCCAGGTAAATAAAGGCCTGTATGTAGAAAACAGACGGAACCCGTTTTCACCAAATCATCCATCAGTCTAAAAAAAAACAACAACTTGGAGTTCATCATGCTTTGGTCTCTGAGGAACACTGGGGACGTCGGTGAATTAGAATGAAAGACAGATGGCTGTCACTGACCCTGCTGCCAGCCTTTCTAGAAAACACTTGTTGATCAATCTGTTTCCCACTGTTTGTTACTGAGAGGATTTTGTTGTCTTCATGCAGCACTGTTTTTTTGCGATGGTGCTAATTGTGTCGTTCATCATAGATTTGATGATTGAACGTCTCAGAAATGTGTGCAGAAAAGGGCTCCGAGTGGAAAATCATTTGGTTTAAGTATCGCAATGCAGAAGTTGGAATTTAGGATTTTGCGATATTTTGTCGAGCCCAATCGATTAATCTGTGGGCTTATCGTATCGCAGGTTAGTGCAGATATTACTGGATTTCTTCACCAGCCAAAAAGCGTTTCTCTCTGTAGAGTGTCTCAAATGGATTACAGCAAGCATCATCACTCTCCAGAGTGTGAAGCTGTGAGGCACGAACTTGCACAGTTACTTTCCAGTTTAGTGACCATCTTCAACTCTTTGTATTGTATATATTTCCACGAATCGATACCATAAATGTATTAATGTGCTACGTTCCATTGACCTCCGAACTGGGAAGTTGGAGCTGGGAATGACGTCACACCCGATTTTAAGTGTGTTTCAGTTGCAAATTGAAAAAAAGCAACATGGTGACCTCCAGGAGTAGCTCTGTTTAGTTCACTAAGACCAGACAATCACAACACACTACGTAGACTACGACGACGTGTCCGCAGATAGAACGTTCACGATGCTGTCGGCGTGATTGATTTAATCACACAAAAAGAGGAGCAAGTGGAGAATAAACATACGTTTGATGCACATAGCAGCCATATTTGAATTTAACTCGGACAACAAAATTTTTTCACTTCCCAGTTTAACTGGAATGCAGCAATATATCAGCAGATATATTGGCATAAGAATTTTTTTTCTCTCTCCATATCCCCCCCCTAAAAAAACAAAACTATCAGTCGGGCCTTAATGTGTTGTATTATGGAAGGTTATGCTGTGCAATACAAACAGATTGAACTAAGCTCTAAGACTCTACACACACACTTTAATAAAACAGTGTGTGTACAGTTCTTAGATGTTGTAAACACAGCCACAGTCGGACCCCCAGCTCGTGATTTGAGGCGTTGAATCACCTTAAACGTGTGGGTTTCCTCTCCCCATGTTAGTGAGCCGCCACAGGAACATTTGTGCTTGATGTAAATTCAGAACGATGAGGTAAATCAATATGTGCCTATACAGGCTCTGAAGGTGTGTGTGTGTGTGTGGTAACTGCGGTTTACTTACAGCACTCACAGTCATAGTTATTGTCACAACCAGACTGAAGACGCTGTAAACAAATCCATGGTTGTCTTTTTCTTCTTTATTGTTATTCTTCAACGTACAGGCTCAAGTAAGGAGCGGTGAGTACAGAAGTTAGATGAAATGCCTCATTTCTAAACAGCTGTCAGCTTTTTTCCTCTTGACTAAAATGCTTTCTATTGGAATGTGTTTGTCCTGTAAATTGAAAACTTAAAAACTGCAATTTCCCTCAAGTTAATTTCAAATGTTATAAGCTCTGTCATGAAAGCGCATTTTTAGTTCCCCGAGGCTGCTTTTTCTGACTCCAGCGTTTCTGTGGAAGTCTCAGTGATGAGAGGAATGTGCCCACTGCCAGAGGCTGTTTTCAAAAGAAGGAGTTATAGAGTCTTGACGGGGAGGAGGAGGGAGGAGGAGGAGTGGCCCAGGTGAGAGGACTTGTAAGATTCACATCGAGGAGACGACTTGTTAATGTAGACTGGAAATCACTTCCTGTGGAAGAAAGCCTCTCAGTGTTATCAGAGTCTTTGATTCGAGAGGATTCTCTGTGTCAGGTGTTGTGTTTTATGAATGGCTCTGGGTGTGTGTGTGTGTGTGTGTGTGTGTGTGTTGGAAGTAAATGGATGCTCTCTGGCACTGATGACTATAATTTGCATAATGGACTCACAGACCATACTGAGAGTAAACGACAGGAGGAGAAAGGAGCGAAACAAACATGCTGCATGGGAAGTGTAGTCCAGCCTCTCTCAACTTGTGTTCCATTAAAGTTCGATCTCATGACGCGTGTTTTCATCCATGATGAGAATACAGGTAGGTAGATATGTAAAGAATGTGTATGTAAAGTGTTTTTTAGGTGTCAAGGTTCACACCGTTTTTTTTTTCGCAGTAATTTCGTGAGTATCAGCCTCTTTACTGCAGTTGGCAGTAACAAGCAGCTGTTACCATGGCAACTGCGAAGCCAAAACCACACTAATAAGCCGGTGTAGGTACCAGATTGGCTCGGGGTCCAGTGATGTCACGCAAATTTACGCTTCCCACGATCACAGAGTGCTTCTGATTGGTTGAGCTCGCTGTTACCATGGTAACTTTGACGCAAACAGCTATGTCTTGTTAGCAGACTCGCTAGTTAGTTAGCTAACACGAAATGCACTAATAAAGTTGTCACACCGCTGTGAATGCAGTTTAAATTTTTCAGGACACAAACTTCAAGATGGTACAACACTTGTATACACACTAACAACAAAAGTTACTCTAAGAAAAAAACCCCGATATAATTCGCAAAGGATTGTGGGATGGGTAGTTCCTTGACTTCGGACGAAAATCATGTAAACAGTCTTGTACCTTTTCCTTTTATTCAGTTTTTTATGCCGTTTAGGTGCAGAATTAATTATATTATAGTTGTAGTATAGTATAGCTCAAAGAAAACCCGGAAACTATATAAACTCAAATTATTTTGTGTGACGTCACAAGCAGGCGCAGGACCCCGAGCCGATGTGGTACCTAGACCGGTTTGTAGCCTCGCTCGCCCAAACGAATCGTAAAGAGATTACGAGATTGCGTTTTCATGACAAAATGAGAGGAATCTTTTTCAGTCTAATTTTGTAAAATAAATCAGGAGAGAATCGTATCGTGAACCCAGTTCTATGAATCGTATCAGGAGTTGAGTGAGTCATTACATCCCTACTGGTAGGGTTGGGTCAAACCGTTCAAACAGATCTTGGAATCCTGTTATCTGTACGCCAGTGTTTCCCACTCGCCTGGTCAAACCCATGTGAAGCTAATGACCTAATCGACACTCCAGTTAATACTGCAACAGGGCCAGAGCTCGCTGTAATGGCATTACCTGTCAGCTGTTTCCTTTAAAGGTACAGCTTTGAATATGTGATATAAAGAAATAAAGCGTGCTTCACATTTATTTTAAAGGAACAGTCATGTCACATCCACATGGCCTTTTTCTCTCCGTGTTCGGTTTGTTGGAAAACATCCGACTCTTTGTGTGAACCTCCGACAAAAAAAAAAAAAAAACAACAGGAGGAAAGTTGTTCTTGTACGTCTTTAGGTGATTATTTTTAATGCTATGATCATTCTTAATTGGATCTTTTTCCAAATGTTTCACATCAACATGGTCCAACATTTTGACTGAGAGAACCTGATCCTGAAGAGCTGCGTTGAAAACACACCAGATTCTTGTCTTAAGATGGTTTTTCCTGACCAATGTTTGGCAGTTTGCATTTTTATGTTGATGCACTCTTTTGTAGCTTCTGTAAATGATAGACGTTTATACAGGTTTGTAAATGAAGGTACAAAGTTACAGTAGAATCTCATGTCTTAAACAGAGGCGGGGGCGTCTGAAGGGATTAAAACAGGACGCACTGACTGACACTATATGATCAGTTTGATTTCAAATATTATCAGGAAGTGGAGTCTAAAGGAGGTTACACTACCTGCTGTACACATAGAGCATCATGGGAGGCGGGCTCGGCCTCGTCTTCCGCTCACTTGAAGAGGATTATTTGGTGAATTTGTTGAACTCCGGTTAACTTGAGCCGTAAGGCGTGCAACTGAAATAATCGTCCTCCCCATTATAAGAAGTACGATTGATAATTTAACCAATTGGATCTATGTTGTTTGCACTGTATGTAAGGTGTATAGAGGCTGAACACAAGCTTCACAGTGGTGGAAGTGTGACATGTGTGTCATTGTTTCCATGTTACTGCTGGTGGAAGAGACATTTGAGTCACCCTTTCAAGCATAAAGTGGCATCATTTATATTCTTGACTTCTCTCCTCCTCCTCCTCGGAGACTTTGACAATCAGATTACAAGCTGCACTGTATGGCTTTACCATCAGCCAGGGCCACATATGGCCATCCCTAAAGGAGGCCAGAGGTCATTCACTGCCCACATTCCTTAAGCTGCAACTTCACTGGCACACACACACACACACACACACACACACACACACACACACACACACACACACACACACACACACACACACACACACACACAAACATATTTGAAATGCTTTGTTTGAGTCTGTCAATTACAGACACACTCTCACGCACGCACGCACACATGAAACAGCACTGTCTGCTGTTGTTGTTGGCCTAGATAATTTAAGTAGAATTAAAGGGATCATAGGAGTGGCTGGCTGGTTGGAGGGTGGGGAAACATTTTGTGTGTGTGTGTGTGGGGGGGGGGGGGGGGGGGTATGGAGAAGAAGAGGAAAGACCTGGATGACGACGTCACTTTCAATTTGTACTCGCTCACTTGATACCAAGACTGTCTCTTTTTTTTTTTTAGAGCCATAAAGTAACAAAGTGGAACACATAAAGGTCAGGTCAGGGTCAGGTCTGTTTCAGGCCTCCACCAGAGCATGATACATCGAGGTAAATGTCAAACTCACACAGAGAAGAAGATTCTAGGAGAGCTTTAAAGTCGTTGTTTTATTAAAACTCTCTCTGTCTCACACACACACACACACACACACACACACACACACACACACACACACACACACACACACACACACACACACACACACATTTACGAGCACACATCTGTAATTGACCACCTGTTTCTCTGTGGCCTAGTTAACGCTGATACACAATTCCTCTGGGAACGCTAACTGCTAGCTTCTTATTTTCAACAAAGGGACAGGAAAAAAAACCCAAACATACGTTGAATGTGTTTGGAGTTCCTTTTTAGAAATTTGGGATTTATAAATAGAAACGTATGGAGCAAATGAAGTTCAGCAGGCGGCCCTTATTTGAACTGGGAGAGGGTGCTGAATCTCGCTTCACTTTGTTCTTTACTTCTTTAAAGTAACTCAAACATGTGAGGAGATTCACAGTTCAGTACGTAGTCGTCTGATGACTTCAGAGTGTGTGCTTGTTGTGTGTGTGTGTGTGTGTGTGTGTGTTTTCACATTCAGAGTTGCTATGAAAATGTTAATGTGTGTTTTTTTTTTTTCCTGTTTGTATCTGTGTGCATGTTGAAGTGGGTGTGTTCATGTATGTGTATATCTGTGTGTAAACAGACAGGATGGCTCCTGGCCCGTCTGTGTTTGCAATAAGCTGAGAGGGGGCCAGAGGAGCCCACCACTGAGGGGAAGCTTTAGGGTCAACACACACACACACACACACACACACACACACACACACACACACACACACACACACACACACACACACACACACACTCCTGCCTGTTTGTAAGCTCTGCTGACTGCAGGAAGCAATAATGGTAGCGTGCTTCCGGAGTTCCGGAGGCTTCTCTCAGGGGAGTGCGGCTGCCCTGTCCAGCTCAGCAGAGAAAAACAGAAAAGAACACAAGCGGAGCAGAAAATCATAGAACACGGAGAATAGGAGCGAGTAGAATAGAAAAGGGCACAATGGAAAAGGATTGTGAATGGTACAGTAGAGCAGAACCAATAATAATGATAGGATTAAAACCAACAAAAAGAATGTAAAAATGAACAAGAAGCCAAATATTAGAATTAAGACGAGCAGGAGCTAAAGGCTTAACAACAGGGACCATTCTGAACATCACTCCTTAAAAGCACACTTCTTGTGTCTAAGTGTTCAGGTGTTTTTCGTGACGTGAGGGGAAATGGGATTCAGCGGTTAGGATGATGGAGCGCCTCGCTCGGCCGTCTTGAAGCTGTCCTCAGCTGCGTGGCAGACAAACGTTAGGACAGGGAGAGGAGAGCGGTGAAGGCGAGTCAGCCCTGTGGAGAGAGTCTGTGTGTCAGACCTCATCATCTATGTGTCTCGTAGCCCCGCAGTGTGAGCCGCTGATAGAAGAGTGGCCCTCCCTCCCTCCTTCCCTCCCTCCCTTCCTCCCTCCGACCTTCTTTCCTTCCTTCTGCATGGCTTCATCTCTGCGTTTGTCTCCGGCCCGTTCACTCTGTTTCCCGAGCTTACTGTGTGTGTGTGTGTGTGTGTGTGTGTGTGTGTGTGTGTGTGTGTGTGTGTGTGTGTGTGTGTGTGTGTGTGTGTGTGTGTGTGTGTGTGTGTGTGTGTGTGTGTGTGTGTGTGTGTGTGTGTGTGTGTGTGTGTGTGTGTGTGTGTGTGTGTGTGTGTGTGTGTGTGTGTGTGTGTGTGTGTGTGTGTGTGTGTGTGTGTGTGTGTGTGTGTGTGTGTGTGTGTGTGTGGCGGCTCTGTTGGCAGTCAGAATAAATCGATCTCTGCGGGATGGCGAGCGTCACGCTTTGTTTGATACTACCTGCTAGCGTTCAGCCACCTCCACTTCCTGCTCTGCAGCTCACGTAGCTCCTCTCAGCGTGTTCAAATGCCCACATCCTACCGACCGCAGCCCCCCGCTGTGCTCCACCCAATTTTCCCCAACTCAGAGGACATTGTCACTCGAAATGTGAGGCGGTGTCGTCTGCTGAACTGGATCAGACGTTCAAATGAATCTCCCCTTGTGATCAGTGTAGTAACAAAAGGAGCGTGGTGTCACAACAATGCTTCGTTTAAACAAAAGAAAGGATCGACAGGCCAGAGAAAACAAGTCAAACACTCCTCTTCTTCTCTATCTGTGTTTATGCCTCCATTCAGTTTATCTCTCAGACACATGGTCATGTGAATGTGAGTGGGCACAAGTCTCCAAATGCACTTCTGATTGGCTGGTACCGTCCTGCTCCGTATGTAAATGAGCACCACATTTTTTTCATCTTCATCAGACTTTAAGAAGAGATAGAAGGATGAGAAGGAGGAGCCTGTGAAAAGACAAAGAGCTGGTGAGCAGCGTATCACAGAGATGAAAGTTTATGAATAAGTTCAAAGCAGAGAGCAGGGATTTTATTTTGGATTTTTCTACGTGTCGTTCAGGAACACAGCCTTTGTTGAGACACATTTTCAAAGATAAGGGGAGTAAGCTGTTTAAAAAAAAAAACTATTCTAGGATATCTACAGTAATGTGTGCTGATGCATTCAAGCAATGTTTTTTTTTTTTCCCCAAGTTTGAGCCGAGCCTGTTTTTAAACGGACAGCAGTGAGGCTTGTTCGCCGTTTGCCGGCTGTGTATGTTGGTCAGAGTGAAGTAGCCGGCACAGGAAACAAGCTTATGATGGTCTTAAAGTATGATCCAGTTTTGATCTGCGTTTTTTCCATCCATCCATCCATCCATCCTTTTCTTTCCGTGTATCGTCGTATCAAAATCTGTAACCAGCTTTGAAGTCACAGAGGTCCAGAAGTTGGAAAATCAGAAAGTCTGCACCATCCAACAGCATTAAAAGAGCGTGGTCACATTATCTGTGCACGGAGCACAAACTTATCAGTCAGTCAACTATTCTGTAAGTGAATAAGTACTTCCAGTCATAAAATCTATTATTAAGTTCATGGACTACAATAGAAGTTCTGCATGTTGTAAATATGGTTGAAGCTGCTTTATTAAGAAAAAAAACAACAACTTTATTTTCCAGTTGCCTGCAAATACTTTCTGTTGTTTCTTCGTCGTCTTTGACTTTGGCAGCGAACGTGGAGTTTCAAAAGTGCAGCTGCAGACTAAAAAACGATGCTGGCACATATTTGAAGTCTTTGTCTCTCTATTGGACACGCACACCATTTCACAACACTGAAACAGTTTCTTCTGCTTTAGAGGGAGTGACCTGAATAACATGCAAGCACTGCGACAATAGATGACCAGACCCAAGCTGTTATCACCAAACTTGCTTGTATTTGGTTATCAGTCCTCATTAGCTGCATTAGCTATCAGTAGTTTCTAATATATTAATTAGTTTCTATATTTTCTACACTGAAGATGTCCACCTTCACATTTTGTTATCAAATAACACACATCACTCTCTGCTCATATTCGTGCCGTGCTGATGTGTAAATCTCGATGGTCGGGATGTGAGGAGCGTTTTTTTTACGCTGCCGTTTGCGAGGCATCAAGCGCAGATATGTTTGTGTATGTGTGAACATACTCGGTGTGCACACACCATCTGCCAGTGGTCATGGGGGTTTGTGTTGATGTATAGTGACAAGCAGCTCAGAGACGCAGCGAGCCCTCCATATATACTCTGCTATGCACGCACACACACACACACACACACGCGCATACACACACACATGAGCTCACACGAAGCCATCATCACAAATACTGCAGCTTCTGATGACGAGGCCGTGACCCTTGTGGGGGTTATTATGTCCCCTGTCAAGACAGATCACTGAAGAATAAAACAAACCAAAAAAAAAGAAAAGGGGGGCGGAGGGGGACAGGAAGGGCACAAACCCCACTGCAGTAGCATATGTTCCCCAACAAAGTCGGAAACCCACTGGAAACTCTGCTGCGACTGCACAAGCTCTGAGCACATCGGCGTGATCGTGCAGAACACCACAGAAGAAGAGTTTCTCTGGGGTTAAGTTGGCTGTCTGACTTACACTGCGTTCTAAATTTTACAGGTACAGGAGAGCAGGTTGTTCTGGCTAGTTAGCCAGAACAACCTGCTCAACACCAGTAAGTTTACTGGTGTCACACAGTTCACTTTGCAGGAATAGTTTTACCGTCGATGATGCTTTCAAGCTAAGAAGATAGATGACTCGTGTGTAAATCACTCAATGAGTCAATCATTGTTTGTCTAACGCCACTTCTTAACAACTGTGATCTCGAGAGACGCTTTACAAAAGAGCTCGAGGAATGACATGCTGGCTGGATTTTTTTGTCTTTGTGTTCGTCGCAGTCCTGTCGTCCACACTCGAGAGGTCGGTGCACGCCGTGCACGAATGAGGACGGCTGAGTGGCGGGTGGTGGTTAAATAAGAAGCATCTGCAGCCAGTCGCTTAGCTTAGCTTAGCTTAGCACAATCCTGTGTTAAACGCTGGCTCTTTCCAAACAGAATCTCGTTCAGTTGAAATGCTACGAGGCAGGGAATGTTCCGGACTGTTTCTTTCTAATGAAGCCATTAAAGAGGGAAGACATGGTGTTAATAATTCATCACAGATAATTCCATTCGATGTCAATCTCTGCCTTTTTGTTAATACATGATCACCCTTTGTTATCCATTCGTGTGCTGCAGAGTGAAGATATTGTAAAAACTGTGAATGAAAGTGTAAGAAGCAATATTTCTGTTTCGATAGAATCTGGGATCCAAGCCGCGTGCTCCCAGCTCACCGTCTGTAAACAGAGACGGCCTCTGTAGGATGAGTCGTTTGGTTTGTTTGAAATGGAGCAGCCTCAGATGCATGGAGCGCTGATTTATTTTCCCGCTGATGAGCAGACAGGACACTCTGAGCCGTTGTTTGTGCTGCCACGATCTGCCAACCAATCACTTGAGCGGCTTCACCCGGGGATGCTGCAGGCGTCTCATAAAAGCTTCATCGTGACAAAACCAGGCCCTCCGTATTAAATGGTTTTGTTTTGTTTGTTTTTTACCACATTTTACCTGCAATATCCTCTCATATTTTCCACTTACATGGTGCTACACACGCACAAAAAAACATTTTTAAAACAAATATTGAAAGCTCCTCTTATTGCATTTTCTTTTCTCACTGTATCGCAGCACGTGAGTGTTTTACTGCTTTTCGTTTTCCACATCCCCCAGGAGGGAATCTGCAGCTTGCCTACTCATTGACATTCTTTTCTTATGAAACACTCTTCTGCTTCTCTGTGCTTGTTCAGACTTGTCTCCGTGTGTGGCTGCCTTCAGAAAGGCTGTGAAGAGAGAATGTCCCACATCATATCTCACTATACATTGGCTGATCGTGTTCTTTTTAGCCCGACTAAGCCTTTACCTATGTGTGTCTGCTCTGCCCAGTATGTGCACATTAGAAATGTGTTCTTTGTTGTTGTTGTCGTCGTCGTCATGCGCCTGTCTCATTCTCTTCTCCCCGTCTTGGTTCGTTGCAGACCCTGGAAGGAGCGTGATGAGCGCGCGCTTCCGCTTGCCTGCTGGCAGATCCTACAATGTCCGGGCGACGGAGCTGGAGCGAGACAGGCAGCACACACAGGTTGTGTGCAACGTACTGCTTCTGGACAACACAGTCCAGGCGTTCAAAGTCAGCGTAAGTACCGCTCTCTTCCAACCAGCACCTGTCGCCGAATATCTGAGAAACAACAACCAAAGGTTTGGAATGATTTGCATGATAAACACAGTAACTGTCGGCCGCTTTAAACCGACTCAATCAGGCGTAACAACTCCTCTGCCATGTTCCTGTTATGAAAGGGAGTAAAGGCGCTCCTCTTAACTGGACAGATTTCCTGGGAATAATCAACTTTTGTAAGTCTTCTTCAGTATCAAAGTAAACAGTCAGCGTGTCGTGTTGATGTGTGTGTTACAAATGAACTCTCTGTTTAAGTCATCATATGGAGCACCATCATTGGTGTTTTTAAACCTAGATAATGAAAATCAATCCATTTCTCCAATCATTAAAAAAAAAAAAAAAAAAAAAAAAAGCTGTATTCCGATTTTGTCTTCATGACGGACAAATAAGTAAAGCAAACATTCATTCATCCCTGCAGGACCCCGAAAAGAAGAAAAAACTGTTCCAAGAGCACCCACTCATTAAACCCCCACAGCTGACCTGGAGACCCCGTTACACTAACCGGAGGGTCGGTGGGAGATGGTTGTTGTGTGTTTACCCTGTAAAAAAACGATTAATAGAGGTTAAAATTCTTTTTCCACTTCTTCTAATGTGATCGCTCTCTCGCCCTGAGCTTTGACTGATAAGGCAGAGTGAGTCTTTATCTTCACTCACAAGCAGTAAGTCACACCTCGTGTGTGTGTGTGTGTGTGTGTGTGTGTGTGTGTGTGTGTGTGTGTGTGTGTGTGTGTGTGTGTGTGTGTGTGTGTGTGTGTGTGTGTGTGTGTGTGTGTGTGTGTGTGTGTGTGTGTGTGTGTGTGTGTGTGTGTGTGTGTGTGTGTGTGTGTGTGTGTGTGTGTGGGGCTTCAAATCAGGTGACAAATGAACTTGTGACGGATGTGGAGAACGGCGGTGTGTGTCCTCTCTTCTGCCTCCTTCTCTTTGTCTCTCTCTCTTTGTCACCACGTGTTCCATCAGCGCAGTGAGGGAACTTCCCTTTTGTTAGTCACAGAATTCAACTCCTCCGATAACATCCTGTCGATAGGCCACAGCCTGTGTGCTCACACACACGCATATGACATGCACCATAGAACACTTTAAGTCAGAGTCCTGATATACGAATGCTAAATGAACTTGAGCTTGTATATATCTGGTGTGTTTCTGGTTGTCTCTGAGCTCTGACACCCTGCAGCTCACAGCTCCACGTTCACACACTGATAGCAGATAGCAGTGTTATCTAATGCCACTCACACACACGTTCACACGCCACCGACGAAGCAGAGGGAGCAGCTTGGGGTGAAATGTCTTGCACAAAAGACACTGCAGGAGATGGGGGGGGATTCGAACCCTTTTGGTTGAGAGTCAACCGACTCTACCGCTGAGCCCACAGCCTCTAAAGGAAGCAATGTTCTTATTATTGTGATTGAAAGTATCAAACGATAGAGAAAAGAACATTTTTAGCCAGCTCGTAGTTGGTTAGTCGTCTGGCTCCACTACACACTCTGCTTCTGTGCATTTACACCTTTTTTTGAAGAAATGTGGGCTCAATGCTGTATTTTAAAAACAAAATAATACAATCAAACAGAAAAATGGGGCTTGTAAGTTCTCTTCCCTGTATTACAACCTTTTCACTTGTTTGCCTTGAATGAATTTAAAGTAAAATGACACTTTGTTTGTACATTACTGAACCGTAGCGTAGCATAGCATAGCGTACCTCTTTGACTCACTTCACTATTCCTTAGATTACTTTGTCTTGGACTCCAAAGTTGGTTTTAAGTAAAGTCACCGTCATGAATCAGTCACTGTAGTTTAATAATCAAAATGATCATGTCAGCCATATTTGTGGATCACTATCTCTCACAGTCTCTTTTGCCCTCCCTGCTTCCTGCTCGAGACTCCCCCCTCCCCCCCTCTCCCCTTCATGTTGCTGAATGAATGACTCGCTCTCTGTCCATGTCATTGATCAGACCCTTGCAGCGGCAGTAACTTCCTGGAAAGACAAGCCAAGCCATCCTCAGAGCAACAATCCTTCTATTGAGCCTCGCTCTCTCTGGCCAACTTGATTCTCGCCGAGAGTGAAGATCCAGAAGCGGTCACTTATCGTCATGGAAACCAGAGTGCTCGGGGTGCACATGAGAGCATGCATTGATGATCTGTAGAGATAGTTAGTCTTTGGCAGAAATGATACAAGACTAAAGCCGAATCTGATTGATGACAAGAAATGAACCAATCGCAGCCCACGAGTGACCCATCTCAACACGAAAACAAAAGCTGGGTCACACGCAGGATTTATTCAGAGCAAGTGACGTGAAACCGTAACCATAGCAACCACTTTCCACAATCCAACAGACCTTTTAGCTATCTGCTTTTGGTAATCAAGCAGTTCTTTAAAATGAACAACTCTGAGCAGCAAGAGGCAAAGACGTAATGGTCTTTATTGACACCTATCGTCGCGAGTTTGCATCAGACCGCTTCCGCTCCAAATGCAGCCAAATTAGCATCCGTATTCCTCCACTGCCGGTTGATGCACTTTCAAAACATACCTCGGAAACTTTTGCAAGCATTAGTTTGTCATAGGACCAGTCAGAGACGGAACAACATCCATTTGACGTGCTATATGTATGTGCTATTTTTTATGTAATATCTATTTATGTGCTGTTTCCAAATAAACATTCTCAACTCAATTTAGCATCTACTTGAAAGCAGAAACACATGTTTTAATACTTGGAAACAAATTCAGGCGTCAAGGGGTTAACGCTGACATACCTGGAGCTAAAACCCAAACTCAAGTTACCGGATTATAAAAAGGTTTAGAGCTCTCGGTGTGTTGAATGAATGAATGGATTTTTATTTTTGTGTCATGTCCAAATTAGGACCCATCCCTTTCAGGGTTATAAGACACCATAAAACTGTACAAAATTACAACATTGTGTTATAAGTGATATATGTTTTTAATCAAATGTGTCTGGCTCAATGTTAAAGTCAGCACTTAACAGATACTCCTCACATTTACACGATGTGCCTTAAAATGCCCTCAAAAAAATCTTCATAGTGTTAGTTTGTAATGTCAGTGGAATAACGGGCTAACGTTTGGGTCACAGGACATTAAGCTAATGCATATTAGGTATGAGTAAAACACAAGTAGCTGTAATGTTAAAAAGATTTGAGCTTGTATTGCGCTGTTCTTTTACTCCGCAGGTCTCACACCTACACATTCACATGACACGCAGCAAAGGCCTGAGGTCAGATTTGAACCCACAGCCACTGCTGGAGGACCACAACCTCGATACATGGGAGCCGCATTATGACCGCTCAGCTACTGGCACTTTCAAACATAGTGAATAGAATTGAATAATATAGAATATATAATGTGGAATAATGAATAGTTTACCTGCTTTCAAACCGTATTAGAGCGCTGAAACCCGAGTCAAAACGAGACGTCTGTGATTCTCTTATTTGTAAAATATAAAGAAACGTTTGCTAAAGTCGCTTTGTATTTACCAAAGGGGTTTTTAAGAACAATCAGAGCACAACAAACTCCCCTATTTTCAATGAACGGATAAATGAGCTGGACTCTGTCTGCTGTGTTTCCATCCCAGTTCGAGAAGCAAACTCTCAGACGGTTTGCGTGACACCTCTGACATAAACTACGCTGGCTGCTCTGTTTTTGTATAATTATTTCTTTTCTAATTGCGTGTTGGAGACAGACTTAGAATTAGTGTGAAAAGTGTGGAGAAGGGCTCAGCGTGTGTTGTGTTTTTGTGCCGTGGGCTGGGTGTGGCTGTGAGCGGAGCCACATCTTCATCCAGAACTGGGAGGGGACGCAGCTTAAATGTACAATAAGCAGGCTTACTCACTGATCCCCTCTTTATAGTTAGCCTTTGGTTATCAAATAGATTTTAAAAGGCTTGTGTTGTTTTGTAGATCAGGTCTGATAAAAGGTATTTAATCCTTAAGACTGGCTCTTGAGTAAACGGTCTCACCACAAAGCAAGGAAGCTCACTGTCATTTATCCAGAACTTTTCAAACGGATGAAAGATTTGTCTGATAAAGTGACAAAGTCCCAGGTTACAAATATGATGTGATGCTGAGAGCTGAACATGAAAATCTTCATCATCAGCTTTGGAAATCTTCATCTCCACTTGTGTGTGACTAATGGTTGTCATGACAACAACAAGTTAAAAAAAAAACACGTGTCTAGGAATGTTGCTGTGAAGGACCCAAATAGAAAGAGTGTTTTTGTTTTGGATACAGAGGGATAGATGGAGAGGTATCTGTCAGTGACTCCTCCTGGATGTCTTCTTTTTTTTTTTTTTTTCCTGCCCGGACAAGCTGCCGTTCACATTCCTGAATTGCCATCTTTCTTGAACACAAGCGCGTACACACAGCACTCTCAGCTGCTCGCTGTACAGGCAAAGAGAAACCTGTCAGATCTACGTTGATTTCATGATCAGGGGTGACGAAAAAATATCGGGAGTTTCCCTCTCGCCACCCAGCGTGTTTGATCAGTGGGGGTCTTTAGCCTCCTCGAACACTCCTAAAAGGTGAACAACTTATCAGAGTGTGTGTGTGTGTGTCTCTCTCTCCATCACCACGTCGCCCTCTTCTTCTTTTCCTGCTCTCACGCACACAGACACTATTTCAGTCACTGATGAAGATCAACACAAAGAGCGTTTGTTTCACACAGCCACATCGTTAATCACTCGTTGGTTCTTTCTCTCTCCTCTTCTCTCTGTGTGTCTCTATGAATCTCTGTCTTCTTTTGTTCATCTCTCCTTCAGTATGTGTTGTGGTATTCTTTTTATCTTTGCTCTCTTTTTTTTTTTCTCTTTCTGCTGAGTGTGTAGCCCACAGGATGAACAGAATAAGCTTGCTGTGTGTGTGTGTGTGTGTGTGTGTGTGTGTGTGTGTGTGTGTGTGTGTGTGTGTGTGTGTGTGTGTGTGTGTGTGTGTGTGTGTGTGTGTGTGTGTGTGTGTGTGTGTGTGTGTGTGTGTGTGTGTGTGTGTGTGTGTGTGTGTGTGTGTGTAACATGCTTGTCTTGTGTGCATGTCCCCAACGACGTTTGAACAATGTACGACTGTGTTGTTTCTTGTACGAAGCCAGCAACAGAATACGAGTAGAGGGTATCCAGCAACCACACACACACACACACACACACACACACACACACACACACGTATGTAGAAACACACACACAGGGTGATGGGCTTCCTGGGAAGTGCACAGAGGGCTCACACATGAGCTTAAAAAGCCGCTTCATACAAAGGGGAAGCAGTGGACACACACACACACACACACACACACACACACACACACACACACACAGTTTTTCTCAGACATGTCTATGAATAGCCTTACATGGGGAAAAAATCTAATTAGAGACTTTTCACATCCTCATTTTGTTTTTTTGACCTAATTCTTGAGATTGCTCAAAAATGGTTGAAGTGGTTAAACGTTTGTTTTCGAGTGCCGCTGTGTTCGCCAAAGAGCCAGTTCACGATGTCGCCTGTATGATTACATGTCAGCTTTTTTTGGTGCAACTTTGTTTCCAATATACAGTCGAACACCAAATGTTTAGTTGTATGAGTCTACGTGACACATTTTCACTTCTTTCTTTCACAGAAAATCTCAACACTGAGATTGTCACTTTTTCCGATGAGGAGCGCGTTACAAGTGGATAAACTCGTTTGTTGTCCGTTCAGTGTGGAGGTGACGTGGATGAGGTCAGAAACAGGGTTATAGACTGTTCACACAAGGACGTAGTCTCAGTGACATCACCCGATCGTTTCTGAAGTGGACCAGCTTTCAGTTCACAAACTGAAGCCTTGACAGACAGCTACAGTGCACCTATCCGCTGGTGGGGTCAGCCACGCCCTTTATTCTGTAACACATACATGTGTGTTGGGGGGGGGTCTGAGTTGACCCCGGGGCCGCCCAGTCACAGGAGACCACAGAGCATCCAGCCCGAGTCACATTTTATACACACAGTTGTGTAGAGCTGAACTTACACTTTGACTGAGATCGGTCAAGGCAGAGGTCCCACAAAATTCCCCAAACAAACATTTGGATTAAAAAGCAAAACGATTGGATCTGTGACGATTCCTCGAATCGGGGTTTGTCAACAACCATTCATTTGCTCTTCTTTTCTCACAAATTTTAACTTAAATTTTTGACGCAGCGTCGAAAGTGTTGCTCTCCAACATGCGTTTTGTTTGCCGTGTTTCACTTTCGTATTTAAACGTATTTCGTCAGTTGCAAAATGAAAAAAAAGGTGAGCTCATGCTTGGATGTAGTGAAAGACGGTGAAGCTGAGACGGACATGTCTGAAACGGTTCCATGTGGATTTCCCTGTCCTCCTCGGGACGTGTTAGGAAAGCTGTAGGGAAGTGAGTGAGAGGGGAGGGAGCGAGGGCTTGACTCACTGACTTAACGGCGCTTTGACAGCACTAGATTGCGAGCAGAGACACTTACCCAAGCACACACACGCTTACACACACACACACACACACACACTTACACATTTACACACAGCGCTAAAAGACTGCTGGTGATCCTTGAGGCCTGCCATGTCAACATGTCAATCGTCAGCTATCATTCCCTCTGTTTTCTTTATACACACACACACACACACACACACACACACACACACACACGCACACGCACGCACAGTCATACATGCTGTGCTGTATAAGTGTGTCACCAGGGTAAAGGAGAGCAGTAGACTACTAGAGCACCAACTGTGTGTGTGTGTGTGTGTGTGTGTGTGTGTGTGTGTGTGTGTGTGTGTGTGTGTGTGTGTGTGTGTGTGTGTGTGTGTGTGTGTGTGTGTGTGTGTGTGTGTGTGTGTGTGTGTGTGTGTGTGTGTGTGTGTGTGTGTGTGTGTGTGTGTGTGTGTGTGGGTGGGTGGGTGTACGTTCTCCCATAGGAGCCCTGATGGAGTTACACACTTACACACACACACACTCTCTCTCTCTCTGTAAGTCGCGGCAGGATCAGGTGTGAATTTCTGCTCCACTTGCGGTCCCACAGTTTGTCCTCTCGCCCTTCCTACTCTCTCAGAAAACGATGGGATATTAATGACGTGTTTGATAAATAATTCCTGGGCCTTCTTCCTGCCCCCCCCCACCCCCCACCCCCACCCCGTCCTGTCTTTGAGTGCTGTTTGAGAGCCAGATCTGGGACACATGGGACAGACCTGATCTTTGTATTGGGTCATATATTGAAGTCATTTCCCAGACGGGAGACCGGACCGACGGCGGCCATCATTAAAGGTGCTTGTGCACTTGAAACATTCTGAGCTCGCACAGATTGGCTTTAAAAGCACAGGATGTGAATCAGTTGAGGAGCTGGACAGCCCTGGGGACGAAGGTTGCTCTTTCTGCTCCGTGTCCTGCAGCGGGGACAGCGAAGCAGGTGTCCTGAGGGGGAGCGCAGCGTGTGAAGGGGTCCAGCATGAACTGGAATAATAACTCTCCTGGTAGTCTTGAGGCCGTCCTGACTGAGGACACAAATGAGGAACATTTGCATCCTTTGTGCCTCCTGTTTGATTCCAGCGAAGCGCTTCCTGTCCACAATCAGAAGGTTTGAAGTGACCACGTTAAAGCAGCCGCTCACTGAGTCACTTGAATTACCTTCCTGAAGCCTCTCTCTCTCTCTCTCTCTCTCTCTCTCTCTCTCTCTCTCTCCTTCTCTCTCTGTCTCTCTCTGTCTCTCTCTCTCTCTCTCTCTCTCTCTCTCCTTCTCTCTCTCTCCTTCTCTCTCTCTCTCTCTCTCTCTGTCTCTCTCTGTCTCTCTCTCTTTCTCTCTCCTTCTCTCTCTCTCTCTCTCCTTCTCTCTCTCTCCCTCCCTCTCTCTCTCTCTCTCTCTCTCTCTCTCTCTCTCTCTCTCCCTCTCTCTGAATGTTCCTGTTTCCACTTTGTTCTTTGATGGAAGCTTGACCACAGACAGACGCTGTGGTTTCAGTGTTGAACTCTTTTTTTTTTTTTTTTTTCCTGCTCTGGCTTTCGTTTGGTGCCAAGTGTTCCTCAGTAGTAAGCTCCTGGCTCGTCTGTATCCGCTGCTTTCTGATCTCCTGACACTTTCAAGAGAACAGTTGGCCACACATCCTGTTTGCTCTCACAAACACTGTTTGCAGTTTGTGATGTCAAAATTAAACAAAACGCAACAGAAATCAATACATCTGAAGTGCTTTTATGATTGAATCAACTCATACACTCTGTTATTGAGAGTCATGCTTCACACACACATACACGCACACACATTGTTGCTCCACACGTGCAGCGTTTGTTGGATTCGACGTTGAACTCTGATAATGTTTTACATTTATGGACTCTGAAGATGTCAGATGGAGTTACACGGTCACTGAATCGAGCGCACACACAAATGCATGACAATAGCCCTCAGGCGCGCGCACATCTGCTTAATCCCTCACTGTATACATGTTCCTCCCTGCGTGCTCGGAAACATATTAGTGAATCACATGAATCCTAACTCGGAGAAACGTCTCAGTCGTGAGTAGAGCGATTCAATTATTTAGACTCCGACGAAGAGAAGGCGGGATTTCTGTCTTTGACGAGTCGCAGCGCTACACTTTGTCTTCTTGATACGAGATGCCTTCATTACTCTCTCTCTTTCTCTCTCGATCGCCCTTGCTCCTTCTCCGTTGACCTTTTCCACAAACAGGGGGACGGACACGATTCAGAGATCTTTGTGTAAAACGCGTCCGTCCTTCCGTTTGGTCCTCGCCGTGGAAACGACCCTCGAAGCGACAAACTCTAATCTGGTGTGTTTCTCTGTCCCTCTCTGCAGAAGTCGGATCATGGCCAGGTGTTGCTGGACGCCGTCTTTAAGCACCTGGAGCTGACCGAGAGAGACTACTTTGGCGTGCACTTGGCTGATGACTCCTTAGATTCACCAGTCAGTATCATGTTTGTAATCCATACGAGTGTGTGTGCGTGTGTGTTTGTGTGTGTGTGTGACTGACGGGTCGAGCTGCAGGTGGCAGCCATCAATCACAGCTGTTAAAAGCAGAGGGATATGACACTCATCATACATAAACAGTGATTATTCCTGTGACATCCTGGTGGGTGGGATTATGAAATGCTGTTATTATGTCACGCGGCTGTCTTTTTTGCTTACAAGTTGTGTAAACACAGGGAACACTCCTAATCCCACTGCTTCCTGATTGAATAGAGTACAGCACAGTGGAGCACTATGCAGCGTGTCTTTTTCAATAAGTCCTTAGCTACCATAAGACATCATCTAATGTTAGCAATCCACCCCCATCCTAGCTAAAATATCAGCTCCATCGCTGTGCTTTCTCTGTGAAGAAAGTTCCAGTGTGTTTCACGATGAGGCGTCGGCACAGTAAATGTGTTCAAAGATGTGTGTCCGTATTCCAGATCAAATTCAAATAGCTCCTGTTGGTCCTCGTTAGATGCCCCATGTACAGAGGCGTGGTCCTTGACACAATGCTTTCTGGGTAAAATCCCGACCTTGTGTACGTCATCCATAATCCCTTGACTTCAGCAGCTGATAAAAAACAAACAAACAGTGGTGCCGGTGGCCGCCATGTATGAGTGGTTAGGGAGGAGCGTCGCCTATACAGATACTGTGGTCCTCACAGCGGGCAGCCCGGGTTCAATTCCGACCGGTGGCTCCATGCCACTCACTCTTTCCCCAATTTCGGATTCTCTAATAAAGTCATAAAAACATCCCAGAAGAAAGAGAATATAGTTCTCGCTGGGTTGTGGATGCATCAAATGAATCTTGAATCTGGTGTCTGTGGTCGCCGATTGGTTCTCATTTGGTTGTTATGCTTGAACCAATCACAAAAAGTCTCCTCACATAGTCGCTATGAATGACAGTCTTTCAGTTACCGATCAATTTTACAGCAGTGTGATGATCATTTGTCCCATTTACAACGTTAATAAAACTTAAAGCTATTCCACTTCATAACAGCATTTTGATCTTTCCACCCAGAGCATGATGTCAGAGGAAAAGGGATTTAATATTGTGAATTACATTAAGCAAAAGGTCATGGTGGTGTGTGTGTGTGTGTGTGTGTGTGTGTGTGTGCATCAATATAGGATACATGTGTTTGTCTCTAGAGAGAGAGGCTCTTTTTGGATCACTCTCATAAAATCACATGCAGAAAATGCTAGATTGTACACTTACAGCATCTCAGTGCATATAGGAAAGACGTGTATATAGTAGGTGTGTGAGTGTCTATGTGCACTGTGTTAACGTATATGTGACTGCCTGTGTGTGTGTTTTGAATAATTGACGCCGTGTATTCGTGCTGTGGAAGCGTTCCGGTGTCTCTAAGTGTCTCTCAATCAATATTTTACAGCGCTGGCTGGATCCCAACAAGCCCATCAGGAAACAGTTAAAAAGTAGGTGAAACGCACGACACACACCTCCTTAATGTAACCTGTTCACCAGCACACCAGCACCACAGCTCGCTGATGACCAACGTGCTTAGTTTTCACAAACTAGTGTGAAGCAGTGCAGCCTTACTTTACAGTTAATCGTCTCCACTCCACCCAAAGCCAAAACGTGTCCAGTTGAAACCCCCCCCCCCCCCTTGTCTCCCTTAAGCAACAGCTAAACTCCAGTTCAACTCCACTCCTTTTTGATAATGAGTAATAGAATTTGTAACATGTATAACAATTAAGAAGAAGCCAATGTGAGAAATACAGTCGCCCCTCAAGCAATGACTGAACTGTGTTTCAACTCTGTTTTCATGCCGGGTGACGGCACAACCGCAGGATTTTACTTTCAACACAATTCTTTGAATTACACCGACGTGTTTGAACAAATGTCCTCTTTCTTTCTTTCTTTTTTACCCGTTGGGTCTTTTTTATTTTTATTTTTTTTTCAATTGTTTTTTTACTCTTTAACCCTTTATCGGGCAAGTGACGTATTTTTGGTAATTTCCGTACACGTTACATATGGCCAGCCTTCTGCACCTCAGTAATGTCGAGAAGCATGTGATCCTCACTCAGCCAATCAGAAGAGATCACCCTACATAACTGATCCTGCTATTGTGGCATTTGAACTAAATATGGTAACTCTGTCAATGTTTATTTTTCTTAATGAAATTAAAAGAAATTCAATTTTTTTTCACATAAATAAAATTCTGTTATGTCCCCCAATAACTTGAATTCAATGTTTGAATCTCAAAGTATTTCAATGAGTGCCCTATAAAGAGTTAACAAAAAAAGCAAAAAAAGAGAAATGGTGAGAGCTTTGAATGATAGATTCTCTTTGGGCTTCTCTTTTCTAGAAGTGTAACATGACATTTGTTTTTTTTTCTCCTCTAACCACATGGAAAAACTCTTATACTGATCTTTAGATAAAGCACTTTCACTTCTCTATGAGAGGAATCACAAATAGATGCAGGCGCTGCCTTAAACAGACTGAATAGCTGAGTTTATACTATCATGAACATTGTGCTGAGAAATCTGACGTGTCTCCTCTTAACCCTTCACCTCCATCGTTTCAGGAGGCTCTCCCCATAGCCTGAGCTTCAGAGTCAAATTCTTTGTGACCGACCCCAACAAACTTCAGGAAGAATACACACGGTAAGAGTGTTTGTAAATGCAAGGCTTCAATACTGAAGAGTAATGATTTTCAACTTCAAAGGGGGCTTTAGGAGGTATCATAGTGTAGATGTAGATAGGCGGTGTTGGACCGCTCTTGTTCATTGAGCTCTGGATGATAACAATGATGATGATGATGATGAGGGGAAGGTTAACACAGTGACTCACTCTGCTGCTTTTCACACCATATCACTCCGCTTGTGATGCGATTATTTCCCCCGGCTGATTAGAACGTGGACGAGGAAGCAGTCTTTTGTGTTTGTGCTGCTTTATTCCAAAAAAAAATAAAAAATCAAGAGGGGGGGGGGGAGCTTTTAGAGCTGTAAGGTTAAAGTATGTGTTTGGAAATATCAATCACACAATAAAACAAATGCCTATACAGACAAAGGTGGAGATTCATTTTTTTTTTATGACTGATGGTCAAAAACAAACTGAGCCACTGTGTCCTTTTGGTACCGATGTGTACAGAAACATGTCCTGAGTGATCTGGGATTTTTTTTTTGGGGGGGGGGGGGGGTCGACACCGACAAGTCGAGAGGCTGTAGTCTCTCGTCTCTCAACAGGAAGGATGAGGGTTCGATCCCAAGCTCCTGCAGCTACATGTTCCGATGTGTCCTCGGGGGGGGGAAAGACAGTGAAGCCAGAGTTGATCAGTGGCGCACGATGAATGATGTGATCAGTTACTTGTGATGGTCGCTTTACATAGACACTCCCTGAATGGGTTGGTGTGAAAGTGCCAAGCATGTAGGATTATTTGGCAGCAGATTTCTCATCAGATTTAACTGCTGGCGAGCTGCCACTGCAGCAAACAATCGGTACAATTATCACGATGGAGAAACACGGCTCAGAATGGGCACATAACGTCCCCCCAGCTCGTCGTACTAGAAGGCACATATTTCATGCTTGGTAAACATATTTATGCTCTGTACATGTTCAGTAAACAAGAACATAATGTAAAGGTTGGTAGTATGAGAACAGCTTTTGGGATCTAATTATAGGCTGCAAATGAAAACCCAGCACCGGAGCATCATCCTCTCTGGTGGATTCTTGCTCATTAAAGGAAAATAAGGAAATCTGTATGTTGTTGTATTAAGGCCGTTATGTGGAGTCCAACCCACATGCCTGCAAACATAAGGTCTGCAGCAGCACAGCTCGACATAAACAGCATGCAGAGGAGGCGTCACGGCACCATATCGCCTTTTCCGCCTGCTGTTTATTTCAGTCTCTGAGTCGTGGCCTCGCTCCCTGAGCCTCATTAACACTTTGTATACAGCTTGTTAGAGCCGGGAGGAGGCCTTGGATCTGAAATGTGACTCTGGCGTGTTGTGCAATCCAGTCCAAGACTTGCACTCGATCCCGAGAGTTAAGACAGCTTCCTCTACTTATCCCCCGTCCTTAAAACGACTTCAGAAGTCACTTTAAATCACAGGAATGTGCCGTTACAATTCTATGAGGTTTATCGTGGACATTTGTTGGAGTAGGGCGAGAAAGGAGCTTTTTGCCTTTATTTTGATGGTGCCGGGGATAGATTAGGAGAGAGAGAGCGCCTCCCTGCATGGGGCGCAACCTAACCACTAGGCCATCTCCACCCCACCTGACAGAAGAAATGATCGTACTTCTAATTAAACAAAGACCTCACCTAAAGGGTATCCATTCATTTTACACAACAGGAACAACCATTATAATCTGACCAGCAGGCATCTCTCTGTCCATGATAATATTCCCAATTAATACCGAGGGAATGGTGCACTGCTCTCTTATCCTAATGCATTCTCTTGTTCCCCCCTCAGGTACCAATATTTCCTTCAGATCAAGCAGGATTTATTAACTGGAAGGTGAGTGTGTCCTTTGCGTATTAGCTGTTTTTTTTTTTCCAGACACGCTGACCTCACAGAGTTGTCGTTGTTGCATTTGAGATTGTTTGAGATGTGAATTCTCAAAATAGATGTAAGCGTTCTCAGTCTTTGAAATGAGCCACGTTGTGTTCTTGCATTGATCCCATACTGAATATGTACCATTCTTGTCTTTGTGTTCCTGGGATTTCCAAGACTGCCCTGTCCACACAACACTGCAGCACTGCTGGCATCCTATGCTGTTCAATGTAAGTACTGTACTGCTCCCTGGATACAGCCACTGTACACAGCGGTGGAAAAGGCAATTCATTAGGCCTGTCTTAAGCTGCTCACACTGTTAAATGTAATGACTGCGGTCGCTCCAGTGCGTTTAGAGCTGCTGCTCCGAAGCCATTATGATTCAATTAAGCCGTGTGGTGATATTTGATTGTGTGTGCAATGACATCAATATTAAATGTAGTGCTGGTTTTGTTTTCTTCACTGTTGGGACTCCTTGTTTTTCCAAATATGGTGAGGCAAACAAATGGAACTTATTTTCTAGAAACCATGAAGCATCGTACTTGAGGGCTAAAAGAATAGAATCGACATTAAAAGACAGAAACAGACATTTTAAAACAGTCATTCAGTTTACTTGGCAAACAAATTGATGATCTAAGCCCCCCCCCCCCCCCCCCCCCCCTTTGTTAGTTCCTTGCTTACAACACTGCTCCAACACCTCATGGCCCACATGCGGCAGAAACCAGAGGTTTAAAAACATCTCTTCACCCACAGTCGAGCTCACGCTAGCGGACTTTCAGCCTCAGCGCTAATCTCATCTACTGTTGTGATGTAGCGTGTGGGTTAAATGCTGACTGGGCTCCTCTGTCATCACAATAATGACTCCTGACACACTGCTCTGTCTGTCCGTCTCGCTCTTTATCTCTCTCTCTCTCTTTTTTTTTTTTTTTTTTTACTGCTGCTCATTGTTTTCACTCAGCCTGTTTTGCCTTCTGTCTGCCTCGATCTTTTTTTATTTTTTTATCTCTGTTTAGTCTTTCTCATCACTCTCTGCTTATCCCTTATTTTCACACCCATAAACCCCCCCCCCCCCCCCCCCCCTCTCTCTCTCTCTTACTCCACCCCTCCCCCTCCTTTCTGCTGCTTCCCTCCTCGCTCCTCCACCTCTCTGGTGTATTTTGTAGGGAATTTGCACAGCAGCTACTGTATATAGGTCAGTGAAGAGATTTGGTCTAGACTACCAACATCATGACACTACTGCTTTTTATCCCCAGTCACACACACACACATGCACACACACACACTCTGTTGCTAGGTGCATGTTGTTACTTCCCTCAGTGCTAGTCCAGATTATGAAGATAAATGTTTGCTTTGGAAAAAAAAGAAGCAGCTGCTAATTCAGTTATCTGAGCCCCAAGTGCCAGCAGTGATCACTTTCAATCCTACACTTAAGCATGCACTCTCGAATCCCACCCAGCAGGCCTGGATTCTTCTTTTAAATGGACCGAATGCTGTCTGGAGAGCACGGCATCCCCCTCCTCAGTATCGAGGCTTCTCGGTGAAAGAAATTCAGAATTTTTTTATTTTTGTTTTTATTTATTTTTTCCAGGAGATGTGGTTTTGGTGAATGCAGAATTTCATATTTATAAACATGTTGCCTCATCGAACACTTATTAAGGCCCTGACACACCAAGGAGACGGCAAAGAACTAGATGGGATGAAGTGGGGACGCCTCACACACACCGCAAAGACGGTCAGCTGACGAATAACCACCACGTACGTTCTGGGCACGCGTGAGAGGAAATAAGTCTCCATGCCAGCAGGTGGCGGTAGTCGCTAATAGTCATACCAAAAAGGGCAAACCGAAAGAGGACTCGGAAGAATGCGGATATACTGTGTGTGTGTATATATATATATATATATATATACTGTTTTTCTTCCTGAACTGAACAGCCAATCACAGTGATTCCTCTCATTGCGTAAACTGCGCAGACAGACGCCTATTCAACGTGTCGGATCTGCCGAAAAAAAAAAAAAAAGCTGACGGAGCTGGACACACAGTGATGATCACTCAGGAAACACCTTTAAAGCTGCTTCATGATTGGAACGAAGTCTGCTTTTTTAATGTCTACATATTGATAGAGCTGGGTGCTTGGAGAGTAAACAATCAGATTTTCTAACAATTGTTGTTCAGGGAAAGCTTAGGGAAATCATCATGCATGTATCTTCACTTGCACCAGGTTAATCCCCCCCAAACCCCATAAATCCATCATCTCAAACAGAGAGTGTTATATCTTCTTTTAATGGTTCTACTGGTCAATAAAATCCTGTTCTAGAAGAATGACTTCAGCAGCAGTCTTTCCACTTCAATCCAGTCATCACTTGCATAACGGATTTCGCATCCAAAGATGAACACAGTGGGAGAGATCAGGCTGTCCTTCGAGCTTCACGGGCCTTAATGGTGAACCTTGTTGAAGTAATAACCCACTGTGTGAAGATGTAAGCTATTGACTGAACATACATTTCTCCCTGGAGTGTGCACATCAATAAGTGGTTCAGCTTGAATTGATTAGTCGCTCAATATGCTTAGGCTACTGGCTACTAAGGTTAGTCCAGGGACTACTTGAGCGAATTGATGATTCTGAGCTTCGACTGCCGGCCAGTGAGCTAAAGGCTTCGGGGATTTGCTTTGTGCGTGTTCACTGTGAGCGCTCAGAAAGCTAATCTTTGAACCATATTGTATATCATAGTATCTACACTCCCTTCTTTCTTTAGATAGTAGTTTGATTTGCTAGATCTGATGTTTTGTGGCATGTTTAAAATGCTTTAGGCTCTTGCTTTATGATATCTGTTCCTTAGAAAGCAGCCTTATTACTCTTGTCTTTTCATCTATTTTTGAACATGCTTATATTGTTTTTGCTGTATTCACAAACAATCGTAGCATGTCTTTGGACCAGCTTGGTATATGGACTGATAACATGACTACACCAGGCTTGTGTTGACTATAGTAACACTAACTCCTGCGCCTTCGTACGAAATAACACTTCAGTGTACAAACGTATTCTTTTGTCCTGTGGTCCTCAACACTGAGATTAGATCCAGAGATGTCCTCTATGTGCACCGCTTTCTTCATACAGTAGATCGTTAGAGGCTGTGAGAATTTTCAGCCGAGGTGTGAAGCTTTTTTTTTTTTTTTACAATTGTGATCATAATAGTAACCGAGGCTCTCCTGTATAAACTCATTCACACCACACATTTATAATAGGAGACATGCAACACTGTGAGTAAAAGAAAGATGTGTAAAAAAAACAAAAAAAAACAATGGATGATGACACACAGGGTCCATGTTTGCTGGAGTTTTCACTTTAGATGGTCGTGGTTGAATTGGCTCGATGGGTCTCATTGTCCCTTATCTGCTTTAAAGAAGCAGGTCGTGTTCAGAAAATGATAGATTATGTTCAGACCACACGTTTGAAGAAACTAATTATAGAACATGGCATACAAGTGAAGAGGGTGTTTTCAACGACACAAGGATAAACAGTTCTCTTTGTTTAACAGGATATGATTAAACCGATTTTTGTTATGGGTTGGTTTGCACCAGTTTATTACGAAATAAATGTCACCATCATTTTTCTAAAGTATTTATTATGAATGATACGGGCACAGTGGGTGTGGAGCTCTGGCTCATCTGTTTTTCCTCCACTGTGTTCAGTTGTGATAGTAGTGATCATCTCTCTCTCTCTCTCTCTCTCTCTCTCTCTAGCTGAACTTGGGGACTACAGTGAAACGGAGCATTCGTCCGGCTACCTGTCGGAATACTGCTTCATCCCCAATCCCCCACAAGACTTCCACAAAGAGGTCTCGAAACATCACCAGCAGCACAGGTACACCGACACACGGATACAAGCACGCACATTCTCATGAACGTGCAAGTTACTCTTCAAACTATTCACAGTTTGTATACATAGTTTGCTGTACCTGAAGCTGTGTATTTTTTCATCAGTACTTTATATTGAACTAAGTGAAAATTAAATTCAAATTAAATTCATTTTGTTTCAAACAAAACTACTACCTAACATGTTCAGGTTTCTGCTACCAAACAAACCCTCCTTTAAGAACTGAGGATACCCATCCAGAATTAAAACAAGTATCCTTCCTGCTTCCAGTCGTTCCAACATTAAAGTCCCCATCATCGTCAAAAGAAAAGACAAGAACAAGCTCTATCACGTTCATGATGATATAAACTGTTAAATTATAGTTAGCATTGAGACAAGAACACATGATAAAGTCCAATTACTGAAACATTGTCTTCCTTTAGTTTACAGAAATGATGTACATCTAGCAATCAGTCAATTTTTACAAAGCACCAATTGATGACACAAGTTAAGTCTAGACAGGTTAAGACTGTACACCGTGTTCTGATGAGGGAGATGCATTATTTATCCACCATGAGCGAGAGCTTGGAAACATGTGGCAACAGTGCAAAAGAAAAAAAACTGCCACACTTTGTCTCTAATCAAAGTTTTCTTCGCTTTCCACCTTCCTCCTCATTCCTGTCTGTCCTCTCTCTCTCTCTCTCTCTCTCTCTCTCTCTCTCTCTCTCTCTCTCTCTCTTTTCCCACTCTCTCCCTCTCTCAGTGGTCTATCTCCTGCCGAGTCGGAGTTTAATTATCTGAACACAGCACGAACGCTGGAGCTCTACGGGGTTGAGCTGCACTATGCAAGGGTAAGTAAGGGTTTACTCAGTGACTCTTAACACCTGTGTGTGTGTGTGTGTGTGTGTGTGTGTGTGTGTGTGTGTGTGTGTGTGTGTGTGTGTGTGTGTGTGTGTGTGTGTGTGTGTGTGTGTTGTATATCTGTTTTTGTCGATGGCTTCATAGTTTTTCTCCCAAGTCAGAGGTCATGTTACCTGTTGAAAAAAACTTTGTGTGAAAACTTTATTCACTGTGAGCCAGTGATATCAGAATTTATTCTACAAAATCCCAATCTGCCCCGGGCAGTCAAAACACTGAAGACCCAAGGATGTTTTCTTTCCTGCATTAGCGGAGAAGGAATGGGAACAAGTTGGAGGAGCTGCTTCGTACAGTAAAGAGCAGAACTGTAGCTGAGCAGGAGATGGAAGCAGATTGGCCAAACTTGTTTATCACATCACACGAAATCATGGGACATGATCTGGTCTGGAAGGCAATAAACCGCATATGTTACGAGGAGATTTTGAAAAGATTTATCAGTAGATGAATTTATCGTAAAACGATGTACAATTTGAATTGTGCATCAATGCAGTAATCAAGAAATAAAAAATAAATCTATACATTTTCAGACTTAAATCAAACGTTTCTGTCTTCAGGAGGACAAGAAAATGAGTTTGATCTAACTCCTTATAACGTGTGTTTCCCTCTCTTCAGGACCAGAGCAACACAGAGATTCTTATTGGGGTTATGTCTGCCGGGATTGTGGTTTACAAGAACAGGGTACGGATCAACTATTTCCCATGGTGAGTAACACACCCACACACAGAAACATTAAATTACATGAGTCATTAAATGTGCCTGCTCTTCACCCAAGTGTTGCTGTAATATTTATCAGTAGCTATTTAAGCCAAAACAGACTCATTGGAGTGAAGTCATCTGCCTAAAACGGGAAGGTCAAGAACCACAGAGGAATGAAATGTCTGCTTTTTTTCACCAAGATTGTGCACCTGAAATATCTACTGCACAAAGGGAGCTTGCTGTCAGAGTTTGAATAATTTGAGTTGCACCTTTAAAAGGCCCCATAAGCAAAAACAGGAAATCTTCCAGCTCTCTGTAGTGATGGAGCGGATCAGGTCACTTTGACCATCTTGTTGAGAACACACTCTTTATGAGAAGCTCCACTGTCACCGTTTGCTTTCTTTCTCTCTGGTCTGGAAGACAGTACATGAAATGTTATCAGGGACCCTTTTCTAACTGAGAAATGTATTGAAGTTAAATCTCACATAGGGATTATTGGCGTTTCACATGAATGTTTAAACCATAGTTGATTTTTTTCTAGAATTACGTAGAGGAGTCCACCTGATCTTTTTCTAAGGAGAGGGCTTAATGTTTAACTCGGTTTCCTGGAAATATTAAAGGATAACATTTGGCTGCTCTCTCTTTATACCTTTTTTTTTTTTTTTTTTTTTAAATCTCTGTCTAAGTCACTTACTCTCATCATCAGTCTTTATGATTCATTGATTCTTGGAAATCTTCCTTACTCTGCTGCTGCTGCAGCGTGGGAGGCCAAATGTTAATGGTCGCCGGGGTTGGACAGTAACCGCTCAAATCTCTGTAACTCCGAAAGATAATTCAGTCGTGTGACGGCTTAACACACACACACACACAAATGTGCACACACACACACCTTGACCGAGTGTGTGTGTGTGTGTGTGTGTGTGTGTGTGTGTGTGTGTGTGTGTGTGTGTGTGTGTGTGTGTGTGTGTGTGTGTGTGTGTGTGTGTGTGTGTGTGTGTGTGTGTGTGTGTGTGTGTGTGTGTGTGTGTGTGTGTGTGTGTGTGTGTGTGTGTGTGTGTGTGTGCGTGTGGACAACAGTGAAGATTAGTTTGTGTGCTCATGTAAGGCTTCGAGATTGAAGGATGTGGGGATACTGACATTATATGGATCACATAAATCTGGGGATTTTCCACTCGTATGGCCACAAAAAGTTAAAGGATTGAATTGAGATGGTAAAGTGACAGTGTGGATGTTCTCTCGAGGGTTTAGATAAGGCTGTACCTGTAAACAGTGAAGTTGTACACAGACTGCATGGCGGGCAGGAATCCTTAGAAAACAAGTCTCAAACTTTGACCCTTCAGTGGACGTCATTCAGAACGTGATCAAACCTGGTGAGAAACAAAAAAAAGCAAGTTTCTCTTAGCCTTTCCACTCGTGCTCACACAACTACTGAAAATGTCCTGATATGTTTCTGGGTGTGCGTCACAAACATCTGAATTGTTTTACCTCCCACCTTCATCATTACTTTACCCCAGCCAATCAGCAGTCGAGAAATCGTGACAGGGGCCAATTTTTGAGAGGAAAATTCATTGTGAGTAATTGCAGTAGGTTATGACCTTTTATATTCTGTGACCTCTATGTGACTGCTTTAATCTTTTCGCCCACAATGAAGCTTCTATTTTCTGCTCACTTTCTTATGTTCTTTTCCACACACTCATAATAAATATGAATTGGTACAGGGAAACCAGCGAAACCACCAGCGTCATCAAGGTGCTGTCCTACGTTTTCCTCGAAGATTTTTTTTAATTTATTTTCAGAAGTTCATGTGTGTAAACGGCTTCTGAGTCTCTTCTCTGTCAGCAAGAGGAAAATCAGGAGAGGCTGCCTGCAGCTGAATTATGAGTCGACACCTCTACCTCTCTAAAACCAACGATCCGACATATTTTTAACCGATAACATCACTGCATAAGACACTTTCATGTTTAGAAACTGTGGGAGCTGTAAGCAGAGATGCTGCTGACTTAATTTGACCAACTGACCTGAATCCAGTTGGAGACATTTAAAGTCGCTGACGTGGATTGAGACAATAAGAAAGCAGTCAGCTGAACATGGTTTAATGTCATGCTTTCAGCTGCTCCAATGGTATACTCAACAAACATCAGCATCTTGAGTTTAAACTCAATTATGCATTAATCCAATAAAGGAGTTTTTCTATATCGCTGGGCTTAAAAAAAAAAAAAATTTAAAAAAAGGAGCAACCACGCAAATCGTTGGGTACAAAACAGGTTTAGTACAAGTCTCCATGAAATGATTGAAATCACCGTAAGGTCTTCTTGTGTGAAGTAAAAACAGCTTAGGTCAGTGTGTGTTTGCATGTGTGCGTATCCCGTCAGTTCAGCTAAATTTAGAGATCAACAGTGGCGTCCAGAGCAGCTGCCCAGTGCCATGTGTGAAGAGGAGAAGGAGGGGAGACGCACAACGGCTTCTCCTCTGCATGTGCTTACGCTCACTTTCTCCCTCCTCTGCGTCTTCGCTATCTCCACCGTCCTATTAACGAGGACCATTGTTTCTGCAATTAGAGCCATCACCTCTCATTGGATCGCCCTCCTCCTCCTCTCCTTTTTTCCTTCCCTTCTGGGATGAATCCAACCGTACGATACTGTAAGCGAGGGTCAACAGGGAGAGAGAGAGGCATTTAGATGTTTTGCCTCGTTCCTACTTCTGTTCACAGCAGCTTGACAAATGAGCCACACTTAGATGGGGCATGAATCACACTCTGCCTAAGCATGAGTGTGTCTGTGATTGTGTGATTCTTTTTTTTTTTTTGCCTGTGTGTGTGTGAGTAAGTATGTAAAATATATTTAGCAGGGAGCGATGAGTCACAGCAGCAACAGAGCTCTAGGAAGGGATTATGTTACTCTGCTGCTCATCAGCAGACCTCATTCTTGATCGTCTGATTTGAACATCTTTGCAGCTTTCAGTGTAAGCAGGACTAGTCACCACAAAAGGGTGGGGAACATAGATGAGCGTCTTGAATCACTGGGGTACTCCAGTGTGGCGTTAGCCTCATAACCCCCCCCACCCTGCAGCTATACAAAGAAGAAAGGGTTGAAGGTTAAATGAACAGTTGGGACGGGACACGTGGAGCAGCTTACTTTAAGAACAGGTGCTTCGTTGAGACGTGTGGATAAAAATTCTATTTCCCTCTCGTGAATCCTGAAAGAGAAGTTGTTCCCTGCTGTGCTTTTAAATACTTAGAAACAGTGTGTGCCAGTTGTGAATTCTTACAATATGTTAAGTGTTTTTGAACGGCTTCAAAAATGGTTCAAACTCTTTGGAATGTGCAACGACTTCAGGTATTTATTTCAAATTTAACAGACATCACAGCCTTGATTATTTTTCTAACTTGAAGCCTCATTACAAAAACATTGCAAAAGTGGTTTTAAATTAGTTGTTGTCAAATGTTATGTCAGTTTAAAACAAGTCTTTATTTGTTCATTGAGATGTTTGTAGCGCAGTAATACCTCAAGGGTTAATTTAAAGAACACTGTGCATTTCTTTCATCGTTTTTTTTGGTTTAACAATTCCACACTGAATATCCATTTCTATTACTGCTAATTGACCGACCTTGCGTTAATGGATTTCAAATGGGGTCCCCTGAAATTCCAAATTATTGGTCAAAGTAATCGGAGCATTCTGCCCATAATGAAGTTACAAGCTGTTATCCATCAGCTACTGTGAGCGTCAGCCAGTTCTGAATCTAACAAACCTTCAGTTTCTCGGTCTCTCATCATCCCTGTCTCATGTGTCCACACACGCCTCACTTTGTGCACAAAAAAATCTCACGCGACCCGTCTGTTCCAGCCACATTAACATTACTGAAACAACCTAAATGTGGTTTCAAATTAAGGTTGTTTTTTTTTCTTTTTGTTGGTTGCTGGTAAAAAAAACCACGATTGACACTATAATCGTTTTAGCACAAAGCTGCATGTGATCTGGATGTCTGGGGGTCCCCAGTGTGTTTCAAAGTCAAAGGTTGGGAACCGCTGAGTTAACCCAATTCAACATCATCGTCTCATTACAGATGAAAGGCTCGTTATCTTTAGCTTTTGGAGTTACTAACTTAGCTTTGCGTTGTTCTCTTGTCGTTGCTTTCAGGTTGAAAATTGTGAAAATCTCCTTCAAGTGCAAACAGTTCTTCGTCCAGCTAAGAAGAGAGGCGGTAGGTGTACAAACACACACGCACACATACAGACACACACTTCCTGTGCACTGACTCGCTTTCACAATAGTGTCCAGTTTCTGTGAACAGGTGGACTTCATACAGAAAGTGTGTGTGTGTTTCTATGCATGCTGCTGACTTTAAATGTGTGTGTGTGTGCTTCCAATGTTAGCAGAGCTACGTCTGCGTTTGTGTGTGTTTAATCAGTGTCAGATTAACCCCCCGCTGACTGTGTCCTGCTTGACTGTGTTTTAATCCCGACTCTGTCCTGCAGCCCTTGTTTGACTCGTGGATCTCTTTTTCCTATGCTTAACACAACAAACAGACAGCTTATCTGTCACCTTCACAGTCAACTTGATGTTTATCTCCAAAGCAAACATCTGCACAGACGTCTGTCAGTCTTTTCAAGTCTTACTGTCTCTGCTTTATATTGAACAGCTAGATCTAACAGTTAAAGGATACAGTTCTTCTCATCCATGAATTGAACTGTTATCAGTTGTCCTTCCTCTTTTTCTCTTTGAATCATGTTAGAAGGTGAAACAGTCAGATCCAACCTGTTCTTAATGTGTATTTGCTCTTTTGAAAACTTTAAATCTACATGAGGAATCAGTGTATTTGAAGTTCTGAAATGTTGGTAATACATTTTAATGTGATGCCTTTAGATTCCAAAGATTCATAAAAAAAACAGAAACTGAAACAGTTGTTACAATCCTATACCTTCGACCTTTCTATCAACCTGCATGTACATTTTCTGTAAAACCACTATAGAAAAGAATAATAATAATAATAATAATAATAGTAATAGGTCATTTATACAGCACCTTTAAAAACAGATGTTTTCGTATGGCTTTGAATGCAAAGGCAGGAATTCAATGACTTGAGTTTTCCCCTGGTAATTTCAAACTCTGTGATGGTTGTGTGAGTCCACACCCAGGATTGTTATCCCCAAGGAGGGGGGGGGGGGGATAGACTGAAGATAAAGCTAAAGGCTGACTGAGGAAGTACCAATTGAAACTGTCTGCTCAACTGATGAGTTAAAGTAATGACTGTACTGTTGAAACAGAAAGCTTAAAGAGGACATATTATCCCCCTTTTCCCACCTTTTCAAACTGTCCCCTGTGGTCTAAATGAAACATCTGTGCTGTGCTTTGGTCCACATTTAACATGAATCAAGCCCCAGAGGAGGTTTGTGACCCTGTAGAAACCAGCTCTCTCAGTACGCTCTGTTTTGGTGTGTGTCTCTTTAAATGTAATGAGACTCCCCTGAGTTTTCCCAGTAGACATCACTCCTTTGCTAGTGAGAATAAAACTGGCGGACCTGCACAAACGTTTTGCTCAAGGCTGGGGGTGGAGTCAATGGGTGGAGATACCAGGGGAGGGGAGGGTTTATTGTTTTATCACAAACCCACTGTGACATCACAAGGACAACAAATTTAAAATGGAGAATTTTTCTCTGTGTTGTAAGATTTATGCAGACAACAAACAAAGGACTAGATGGATTTGTTTCACATTTTGTGGATTGGTAGACACGCAGGTTACCCAAATGTTCAAAACACCGTCAATGTGGACTTTCCATAATATGTCCCCTGTAAAGTAATGGTGGACAGATGGAATGCTAAGTTAAAGCTAATGAAGAAATACATGAGAACAAAGAGCTATAATAATAATCTGTGAAGTGTTATTATAATTAGCTTCAAGTTATAAAGAAACTCTTTGAACTTAAGCAAAAATGGATATTTGCTAGAATATTGGATTAAAAAATTAAATAGTAAGCTGAATGAATTAGCATATATAAATACAATATAAAATATAAATAAATCACTACATTAATAAATATCTTTTAGCTAAATAAAACCGTTCAAACATTTGGGGTGGTAGGGGAAGTGTTAAAGTTAACTTAAAGTCATCGACTAACAATTGAAACAAGAAAAACAAATGAATGAACAGATGCAACTGTACATGAATAAAAAGAGAAATTAACCAAAGCCTGACTATTGACAAGACTGACATAAAAAAGGGATGCCCGGATACATTAGACAAAAATAATGACTCATTAATTCAAAGAGTGACCCAGAAACTGATGAACAACTATTAAATTAGTGAGCTGAAACTCGAGGGTTCACACTTAGAATAGATAAAGAAAAATACTAAACACACCAAGAAGTTCCTGTTTGAAGGGTTTATTGAGAAGTTGAATCAACTTACTCTTCCTCAGACTCAAGTGTTGTTGTGCGGATCTGTTTTTCTTTCGTGCGGATCTGTTTGTGTTTTTGGAGCCAGCACCCACTGAGCGATGGGACTGTCTTTTTTTGATTGTACACACATGGAACAAAAATCGTAACTAATAATAGATAACAATAGATGAGTTATAAAAAAGAAAGAAGTAGTAAACAAACTCAGATAAAATCCTGGACAAACTGTTGAAAGTTTCTCTTGAGATGTTAGGAGAAATCCAAAATCACTCCAACATTGACGGCTATAATTTCAACAGAATCCACTTTAATACTATATAGCCTAAACAACATCATTGTCAGTGAGAACATGTCAACTCATGTAGATGAAGATAACATTTGATTTGAACAGTCCATTGTGTGAATGTGGTACAGAATAGGCTAAAAAGAGAAGTTACAAGTACGCTGGTATTTCTAGCTCTAACTTTGACTTTTTAGCACTTTATCAAATCTTCATTTGTCGTATTCTGACATACTTGGCTGTCTGTGGTGTTTTCTGAGCGGTCCTGTGACTGCTCTGTCTGTCTCCCTGCACACAGACGGAGACTCGAGAGACGCTGCTGGGTTTCAACATGGTGAACTATCGGGCCTGTAAAAACCTGTGGAAGGCGTGTGTGGAGCACCACACCTTCTTTAGGCTGGAGAGGCCCATCCCACCCCAGAAGAACTTCTTTGCTCACTACTTCACCCTGGGGTCAAAGTTCAGATACTGGTAAGGACTGAGAGAACACACACACACACACACACACACACACACACACACACACACACACACACACACACACACACACACACACACACACACACACACACACACACACACACACACACACACACACACACACACACACACACACACACACTCTCTCCCAGGGGGGGAAAATGGAAACTCTGAGAAGAGTTGACAGCCAGACGCAGACAGATTGACCTGTACACAAACTCACTCAGACACAAACAATCACACATGAACCCGACTTGTTTGTTTGGAGGTTGATGCAGTTGTTTCACGTTGGGTTGAGAGGCTTAGTCACTGGAAGACTAGCGGGTGTCTCGCATGCTACCTCCCCCTAGAAAACCACAACTAAATAATTCATGGTTTTTCTCAAGAAGAGGAAAAACTAAGTTGTTTGTGTCTGGCCTCGCAGCCATTCTTTAAAGTTCTACAAGAGTCGATGTGCACAAGCATCCAGTGAAAACCATTTCATTTTTTTTGTACATTACTTGATACTGAATTATGCCCTGGCCTCCAAATGATTTTCCCTTCATTGGTAGCTTTTTTTTTTTTTTTTTTGATTTCCTGTTTCTCTGAAATGTGAGAGATGAAATGAAAGTTGAAGGTCTTGTGATGCATTATTGAGCAGCAGTGATGCAACGTTAGCTAGCTTTGCTCTCGGGGTTGACAGAGTTTGTGTGGGTCTGATTTTTGCCCTGAAGATATTCTCTGACTTTCCACTGAGGATCCATTTCAAGTTCAAAATCTGCCTTATTTTTGTTATTAACAGCACATAAACAACTAATGTCCCTTTTCAATATATATTTTTATACTTATTACTGGCATCCAAGGAAGTGCTCTTCTCATACTCACTCCAGGAAAGTCAATGTAGTGCTTGAAATAAGTTTTTGAAACCTTGCTAAACTCTAGAAATAAAGATTGAAGATGATTCAATTTAAGTAATGGTGGATTTTTATGGCAAGCCTATTTTTTTTTTTTTTTAATTCTTTCTTTACTATGATCTTTCAAGTCCAAACAGACAGTGGTAATACACATCAAACTTTTCACTCAGCCATCTGCTACTGTACAATCGTGGCTCCCATACTCAGTAAACAGTACAGAAGCGTGCAACGACCCATTAAGCATCTATACATCCAGTAACATTACCAATTTTAAATATAGTAAAATAAGAACTTAGTAAACACACATGTTGGGGTAAACCTCTACAGAGGGACTGTAAAAGAAAAAAAGAAAAAAGAAAAGACACAAAAATCGCTTTCAACAAATGATGGTTGTATCGGCGTGACATACTTCTTTTCAAAAAGGTTCCTCATTGTAATCTCAAAGCAAAAGTAATCCTTTCCATTTTAAACATCATAGATGATGTCAAACCACTCCTCCACTGTAGGTTTTCCTGGTTTTAACCACCTCCTAGTAATAGCCGTTAAGCTAGCAGCACTTAGGATCTGAAATAAGTGTTTGACATAAGGGGAAACATTTTCTGATCTTATGGCACCCAAGTATAACGACTCAAATTCTGTCTGAAGAACACTTAACGAAACGTTATATACTTGATGCCAAAATGGGATCAATGATGCACAGGAGCAGAATATGTGAAAAGGGTTCGCTTGGAGGCATCCACACTGTCGCCAGCATGCAGAGGATGTTGTGTAGAGCTTCTTTTGAGCTGGAGTAATGAAAAACCTGACAACGTATTTCCAGCAACATTCTCGCCATAACATTGAACTTGAAGTGTTCTATTGTATGTCACATAAGTTATGGCAGGCCTCTCTAAAGAATGTTTTCAATGTTTCTGTCTCTAGCGGGCGGACGGAGGTTCAATCTGTGCAGTACGGAAAGGAGAAAGGCATCAAGGACAGAGTGTTTGCGAGGTAACCGACATGTCTTTATCTCTTATTCCGAAGTAGCCATTACAAACCTCCAACATTCGATCTTCACCGTGGTACACTTTCTGCGTCATTCAGTTCGTTTGGTTACAACTCAATTGAAGTCCCTGTGTATCCAGGTCTCCCAGCAAGCCATTGGCCAGGAAGTTGCTGGGCGGAACGGACTGGGAGTCAGTCAGCAGGAACAGCCTGTCAGATGAGAGACTGGAGACTCAAAGTCTCCCCACTCGCTCGCCTCCTGGGACGCCCAATCAGTGAGTCCAAATTTGAGGGTTCCAATCAGAACTCGGGTTGCTTTAGCTTCCTTTTTTTGACCAAAGTGTCTCGAGATCATTCTCAAAATGCTTCAGAAATATTTCAAAGGAGTGTTTTGACAGCAAATGGTGACTCAGTCATTCATTAGTTTTGTAAGAGGTTCAAGCCCCAGATTGTAAAGGATTCACTTACACATCATAGAAGATTTTATATACGATCATACCATGTATTCCCTACCTATGTTTGCCACACTACTTAAAGCGAGGTCGTTCTCTGGTCCTTTTACTTCATGCACGTTTGTGTTTGTTTGTCAGAAACTCACTGTTTGTACAAGAGGGAACGCGAATACGCCCGTCGTCAGTCGGGCACCTGGTCGATCACGTGATCCACGCTTCCCCCAGCCTGCCTGTCTTCTCCTCCTCCAATCACAAATCAGCATCCTCCACGCAGGCTAACAGCATCAGCTTGGACTCCACACCGTAAGTTCCCTGTCTTTATAATGCTTATTTGTTCCATGTGTTACTTCTTCTGTCCCCTTTTTTTTTTTCTCTCTCTCTTTTCTTCTTGTTTTTGTGCTCTTGAATCCCGCCCACTTTCTTTCAAGCTGTCACTCTCAGAGGGGGGAAAAAAAAAACCCAGTCTTGACTTGGTGAAAAAAGATCTACCTCATAAAAGAAGCACCCCGACAAAACAGCTGCCCTTTAATTTGAAAGTTTAATTTTACTCATCAGTGTCAGTGCCACTCTGTCTGAGTGAACTGCTGAGTTGACTCATTCGAAATGTCTGCCTGTGTCTGTGGCTTCTCTCAACAGTTCACACCCTCTCCCAGTGTCTCTTAACTGGCCTCATTGGAAAGATGAACCCTTTGAAAAACCGCTTGTAAAATGTGTTTATAGTGCAGAACAGGGCGGAGAGGTTGTGCGTTTGGGCTCGACTTCGAAGTGAGTGTATGGGAGACTTCTGCATCAGCTTATTGGTCATAAAGTATCTGCTGAACTCCATGACATATCCATGAGCCTGTTTCCCCCCCTCCTCTCTATTCACTTTAAGAAAAGTCCAATCTCTGCGAAGAAGCGTGAAGAAGCACACTATTATTGAGAGTACAAAAGGAAAGTCATCATGGTGATATGAGCATTCACAGTTAACACGATGCAAAAGTGTGGATTGATGAGGATAAATAAGAGGAGTTACTTTATGTAAACAAGGAAAGCTGTGAAGCTGTTGAAATGGGTATTTGTGCGTTCCAGTTGACCTTCGAAGTCGTAAATTTGGAGTCGCCGGCCTGACGGCGTTTTCCTAACAGCATGATGCGACGTGACCTTAATTCTATTGTTTCCTATCAGAGTGCCCTAACTGTGCGGTTCGTCCCACAGCGCTGCGTCTCTAACTTCCAGGGTACCTGATTCAGTCCCAGGTTTTGGATAAAACATTCAGGACAACTGATCACAACTTTTAGGTCAGAGTTAAAAACTCATTTATTCAGGCTCACATTTCAAACATAGAATAACTAATTAGACTGTTGCTCTTTCATGTTACCGTTGTGTTTTAATTATGTTTTAGTATTGCTTCTCTCTAGCCAGGTGATGGCACATCCCATCGTGCAGGTTACTGATCAGCTGTTCATGATATATTCTTGAACAGAATACCAACAGTCAGTAAAGCTAAGTATTCACATGTCTTACACTCACAATCTCAGGATGCTTTAGCACGGCTCGTCACGAGTTTGAAGTTTGTTCGCTCAATTCACTACAAATGTGGCGGGAGGCAAAGAATGAAACCGAAGTCCTGATCACTCACTCAGCAGTATCTTGTGGCTGTTTAGCCAGCCGCAGTTTGAGTTAGCACATTGCTAAAGCACCTCATCATGTTAGTTAGCTGTACAAGTTTCTGAAACTCCGACAACAGTTATCACAGGTGAGACAAACGGAGTGTTTAAAAAAAAAGTAACTTCTGAAAATGATTGTCCAGCTGGATTACTTAGTTTAGTTTCATGAGTTAGATTAGTTAGATAGTTTTTCTGTATCGAGCCAGAAATGAGTTGTGTAAGATGCAAACGTGTGCTGTTGGCCCGGACTCTTTGCTTGAGTTGCTGTGATTTGAATGAATTGCATTGTAGGTACAGCATGCTTATTTTCCCTGTTGAGAGAGAGAGAGAGAGAGAGAGAGAGAGAGGTGAGAGAGAGGTGGGAGGAAGGAACATTGCTCAGTTGGAAATCAGAGTGGTTAAATAACATTACAGTGTAAGTGCCTACAAGTCTCCACACACACACAGACACACACACATAGACACGCCAAGTTGTTGGTTCATCACTAGATTACAAAGCCAAAAGATGACATAATCACTCGCTCAGGCAAATCACTGTGTGTGTTATTGTAATGGCTCCATTTAGTTCTGCCACCATGTTTTCAATATCTTCCAAAGATTACGTATCATATTAACCAAAACAAACACCTTTCTCTGCCAAACTTTTGTATTTCTCTTTATTAATAAAGCTTTTTTAACCTCAGTTACGAAACAGAAGAACTGTCTAGTAGCTGATGATTATTTGCTTTTTTTTGTTTTTTTGGTGACATCTTGAACACCTAACTACTGAGTCAGAGGAGAGGTTTTCACCAGGCAGAATTCAACTGTTGAACAAACTTATTTTCATTGTCAAACATGAGAGAAAATGTCGGCGCTGTGGGAGTCTGATACCAAAAAGAAGTCCTGAAACAATCAACAAATCAACAATTGGCTGAATTGTTATTTTTCATCATCGGTATCGCCATTGAATCAGTGCATCTCTAGTTTTAATCAACCAAAAGTTTCTCAGACCTTTTTTTTAATAAAGGCAGGGTTGGTCATTTTCTCCAGACACACTTTTTTTAAGATTTTTTGGTTGAAATTGTCGTCAGGTCCTGACAGAAATGGAAAAACTCGTGTTCTGAAAATCTGTCATCTGTTGCAGCTGTCGGCACGTAAAAACTTCGACCAATGTCTGCACTCAATTCAAGTTTTATGAACCAATCATGCCTCCCTACTCATTCAATCATGCTAGTTTTTTGAAACCAACCCTGCCTTCAAAAATGTCCTTCCGAAGATAGAAGAAGAAGAATGATCCACAGAGACTATAAGGAATGACTCTGCCTCGGCCAATGACGTCGCTTCCTTCCCAATAAAAACTTTGAGCAGCGTTTCATCACACAGACCGCAGTACGCTTCAACACATATTCTATACAACAAAAAGCCAAACCCCTCGGACTCTCTCTTTATAATGTTGTGTTTTCAGGAGTGCAGACTGAAAATTATCGGTTTAAGTCACCACGTTATATGACAGCGATGGCTTTTTAAAATGCAGTGTCTCTATACTCCTAACACTGTCAAAGAAAGAAAAGCTACAATTATACAATATATGGAAACATAACATCGCTATAATCACATCTGTTTAATCACACATGCAGAGCTGCGGCTGGCTTTGGAAAAGAGCTGAGTTTGAAATACTCTTGTGAGTGTTTTTTAAATTCACCTTCTGGTGTTTTTTTTTTTTTTTAATCCAATATGATGTTTTTTATAGGGGCTTTTTCAAGACTTTTATGCACCGGTATCTGATTATTTAGTCATTGTGCACACTCGTTAAGTTCTGAATTCAACTTGGGCCTAAAAGAAGACTCTTAGGATTTGATAATGACGAAGTTAGATGTCCTAAGGATTTGTAAAAAGTGGTGCCAGGTGCTGTGGCCACCCTCCGCTCGTCTGTGTCGTGCGGAGGGAAACACACGTTCGTGTAGGTGGGGATGCTCGGTCTCGGCTCGGGCCTGCTGTGCGTTGCCCTCGTTCTGAAAGCGCTGACCTGATTTTGACCCATAATAAATGATCGTTTCTGTGCGTGTGTTAAAACGACGCAAAGTGGCACCAGCAGCAGCAGCCAAAACATGGCCGATGCTCTCTGACTGGAGCTCTTTCCCCCTGGGAGAGCTCGCACACAACTTCATACACACACACACACACTCTCACACTCGCTAACACTTTATGGAAACAGACAGTGTGAAATGGCACACTCTCACCCCCCAGAGAGCGGGACATGATGCTGCTGAGAGCCTTACCTGACTGACCACGTTGTTTCATCATACTGCCTTTTATTGTCCTGATGATGGAGGGGGGAGGAGGAGGGGGGGGGGGGGGGGGTGTTTTCCCTTTCTTGTGCAGCATTTTTTATTGAGGTTAATGCATTGTGACTAACACAGTGCTATTAAGCCTCTCTGTCTCTTGCAATCTCTGTCCCTCCCGTTCTCCTTCATCTGCTTTTCTCTATTCGCCTCCCAACCTTTCTTCTCCTTCTTTGTTTTTTTTTTTGTTTGTTTTTTTTCACCCAGTGTCTCTTCAACAAACAGGACAAGAAGCTGTGAGACAGCTACTTGTGTTTGTGCTGTGCCTGTCTGTGTCTTACGTCTCAAAAAAAAAACAGGCCGCTGCTTAAGTTTGCGATTATTGACTTATTATTCATAAATCATGAATGAATTTACATTAACAGATAAAAAAAATGTGATCATGTAAAAAAGAGAAGCAAAAGGAAATGAGTCTTTTCATCGAATGCTAAATTCAGAACATAACTTTTGTTTCATCTCTCGTCGTCCGTTCTTTGACCCTCTCTCTCTCTCTCTCTCTCTCTCTCTCCTTGTCTCCATCAGGTCTCCAGAGGGGCTCGATGGCCAGCCCCCGGCCCTGCCCCCCAAGCAGCTGAGCAGAAAGACCTTGAGCCAGATCATCCAGGCCCACTCCCAGCAGAGCCTCCTGGACAACCACCTCAACGAGATGTACGATGTGCCCGTCAATGCTGACAAGACCACGGTCAGTGTTACAACACAGCAGCACGCAGTCATTAGATAATGTGCAATGTTAGCATCATGTTGATGATCAGATCAGTCACCAAAAAAGAAGAATCATCGAGACATGAAGGGGTTTTCTCATTCTTTTCTCTGCTTGTTTGACTTTATCACTTTTTTGCCTCCTGGTGGTGAAACATCCCAGTTTGAAGCTTTAAATGTTGTCATATTTAAAGATGTAGAGTTCGTGTTCAAGTCGACTTCAAACTAGTAATGAAAGAAAAACTTGAGCTCACTTTTTTTTAAATGATCAAACAAGGTTTCTATGACAGGAAGCCGTCCACAGATAGATATATACAGTGTATATATGTGATGCATCTGTGTCTCACTCTGCTCCTGTAGCTGAATGGAGTCGTCCCTCACGATAACCTGGTCCTGATCAAAATGAGACCTGATGAACACGGACGTTTTGGCTTCAATGTCAAGGTCAGTGTGGTACAAAACGTGTGTTCTCAGTCCAATAGCTTTATGTGTTTGGTTGCTCTCGTCGTCTTCTTCTTGTCTCTTAACCTTTGCCAAGAACTCACAACCTGCGGCGCCAGTCGTCTGTATGAATTATGACCAATTCTTACCTCAATGTTGGAAATATTGACTCTTCCCTTGAAAGAAAGGGAAACGTCTCCCATGCGTAGTGCTGTTTACTGATCCTTCTCTTCTGTGTTTTTAGGGTGGAGCTGACCAGAAGATGCCCATCATAGTGTCTCGAGTGGCTCCAGGAACATCTGTAAGTCAGGGAATACATTTATTTTATTTTATTTTATTTTCACCAAGAAAGACAGTTACATAAAAAGAAAGAAAATATTAAACAAGAATAGTAAGTGTGGGAGAGGTTAAAAAACCCCAATATGGGCTTCAAAAGGACCTCCCCAAGAGATATAGAAAATAAATCAACAAGCATGAGGGAAAGCAAAGAAAAAAAATAATAATGAAAAATAAATTTAAAAAAATCGTGACGACTCATGTATTTTAATATCTGAGGACATTTTCTATCCAATCAGAACGATTACCTCAAGCTACTCACTCATTTATGAACGAAAAGGTCTCACTTTGTCTCCTTTTTGTTCGTCCTCAGGCCGACCTGTGTGTGCCACGCCTTAACGAGGGCGACCAGGTGGTCCTCATTAACGGACGGGACATCTCTGACCACACCCACGATCAGGTGGTCATGTTCATCAAGGCCAGCTGTGAAAGCCACTCCGGGGAGCTCATCCTATTGGTCAGACCAAACGGTGAGTGTGGATAGTCGGTAGATTGGCTGCGTCGGAAATCACACAGGACTCACTATAACGTGCATACGCCTTTTTGTAGCGCTGTCTGGATTCTGAGTGAGCATTATCATACCCTGTGTAGTCCAATCATTGTATCCCACCATGCATTGTAAAAAGTGTACAATCGATGGACACTATCCAAGCTATGGAGTCCATCATGCATTGTGGTACAAAGCTATTTACAACCTAGGAGTTAAGTTTGACTGCTTTAAGACGTATCAGAGGAGTGACTAAATACAAACACACGGAGTAGAATAGAAGATAAAGATGTGTCCTCGACGAGCGGAGCTGCATGTTTTAGTTACGCTACGGTAATGATGTCACTGTTTGCAATCGGCGAGTGATCTGAAATGTTTTGTAATTTTGACAAATGAGTGCCTATCATGGTGGAGAGAGTGAGAAAGAGAGTTGGGAATGACATGTGGGAAGGAGGCACAGGTCGGATTCAAACCCAGGCCGCCTGCTTTGAGGACTGCGGCACGCACCTACCACTACTACTTATTTAAGGCAGTACACTTGCATAAAACAACAAATAATTTTACAATGTTAGCAAAAAGTTCTTTTCTTTATCACAGTTTGATCTGGAAGTGACCAGCTTTCAATGTTTTAGAACTACTGATCTTAACATAAGGAGCACTTTACTTGAATGTAAATTAGTGCTGCATGAATCTCTAATATGTGCTGAAGTGATAACCAGGCAAAGTGCAACATCTGGACCGCCTGTGCAGTCCACTCCTGAAGATTAACAGCTGCACATCTGCTCACCAGTTTGGATTCTTCTTCTGGTCTTTTTTTCTGGACTGCTTAGTCTCACATGGATAGAAAAGGAGATCTTATGTACTTTTAGCTTTCTGTACATCTTAGCTTGTGTGTTCTTATCATGTGAAAAGTCTGCGATGGATTTCCTTTTAATCAGAGTCAGCGAATTAGAGGGGGTGTGGGTGTGTGTGTGTGGGGAGGGGGGGCAGCTTTAAAAGATGATGAAAAATGGAAATTCTTGGTATTTGAAATGGGTCAGTGAGGGATTTATGCATTCTATCCTCTCTTACATCAGAGCACATATAAGATTGCATCAATGTATGTAAAATCTGTCAGTTCACATTTTTATGAAAACATATGCATTTAGATATTTACACACACTAACTATATGCTTCTATGCGTTGGCTGTGATTTTTCAGAGTTTCTTCTTCTCTGATGTCTTTTTTTTCCCCTTTCATTACATACTTAGAGATAAATATACTCCCCTCGGGGCCTCGGCCTACATAAACAGCTGTTTGTATACACACTGTGACATCTTTCCTTCCTGTCCCACTCAGCCATCTATGACGTGGTGGAGGAGAAGGTGGACTCGGAGCCAGATTTTCAGTACATCCCCGAGAAGTCCCCTCAGGACCCCACACAGCTAGACCAGAATGCTTTGAGGGACTCCATGGTCACACTGAAGGAGGGCCTGAGCGGAGGAGCCATATTGGCACAGTTTGATGTAAGAGAGACACTTCTTCTTCTTCTTCACACTGAGATACACACAAAACCTTTGTTGCCTTTATTAGACGGTTAGAATATAAGCTTGAATGCTGGTTGTCAGATGTTTGTCGTTGAGTTTCATTCACACGTTTGTCTTCCTTTTTCTTACAGCAACTGTACAGGAAGAGGCCGGGGATGACCATGCTGTGTGCCAAATTACCTCAGAACGTTTCCAAAAACCGCTACAGAGACATCTCTCCTTGTACGTGACTGCACACAGCTGTCTCTTTCCGTTGGCTTGTGTTTTTTTTTTTTATCTTCCTCTCTGGAAATCTCTTCTTTCTCGCTCTGTCAGTCGCCCTCTCTCTTTTTTTTTCTTTTTTTTTTAATATGCGCTCTAACCCCGTATGTCGTCTCTTTCTCTCCCTTTATAGATGATGCCACGCGGGTCATTCTGAAAAGCACAGATGACTACATCAATGCAAATTACATCAACGTGAGTACTTTCCTCTTTCATCTCCCTGTCCATAGATCTGCTTTCTGTTGGTTTGAGACCCGCTGGGTGGTCTGTTACGTTAACCATCACAACACATGTTGAACACACATAACTGCCGAATGAGTTCACCACATCCACTTTACGAGGGCATCACGTCGTAAACGAAGGGTTTGTACGTTTTTACATCAGCCGGTTCAGTTGAAAGCACCTTTTCTATGTTTGCTGGGTTCGACTTTGGAAGCTCTCCCTTCCTTCCTTCCAACATATTTGAGCCAGTGCTAGTAATCTGTCACACCTGTTTAAAAAAATGCACTTTTGGCCAAACTCAGGTCCTTGAATCATAACGCTCTTCTTCAGGCCGTTCTGACCTGGCTCAGGTTGTAACAAAAAAGAGGGAGACAACGCCGAGTTTAAGTTTTAAATCATTCTTTATTTCAACAGATCAGACCAAATTTAATAAGCAAACGTTTCTTCATTCAAAACATCAAACCAAATTAGTTCAGCAAATTTTTATTAAGCAAATTTAAAAGGGAAATCCTTTCTGAACTCAAATTAGGCCAAACATATCTTTTCAGTATGAGGTGTGGAAGTCAGTGATGTGCATAGGTAGAGTGTGTGTGTGTGTGTGTGTGTGTGTGTGTGTGTGTGTGTGTGTGTGTGTGTGTGTGTGTGTGTGTGTGTGTGTGTGTGTGTGTGTGTGTGTGTGTGTGTGTGTGTGTGTGTGTGTGTGTGTGTGTGTGTGTGTGTGTGTGTGTGTGTGTGTGTGTGTGTGTGTGTGTGTGTGTGTGTGTGTGTCTGTATGTGTGTCGATGTTGTGACATTCAAACATCACAAAATTTACTACATGTTGAACGCAGTATACACTGAATGCTACATGCGACAGTAGCATGTTGTATGACTACCAGCCAGTGGTTATTTTACAGTATGCCAGGTCGAGATGGTTTCTGGTCTTGGAATGCAGAAGTGAACAACACTCGGGTTCTGAATAAAGCCGATTTATTTTGATGTTCATGATTTTGAGAATCAGAAAAGATGAGCGATGCTAGCTTTGTGTGGTGTTGTCGGATTGCGATAATTTCCCCTGTTTGTTGCCGTCCATCGTTCAGTCCCTTTCTGTCCCTGCACTTTGCATGATGGGATTTTAAGGTGTCCTGTAGATCTTTCCTGAATCAGTATGTCTGGCATATCTTCTACTTATTTGCATACTGCATTTCGGCCGGGTTTAGTGCCTTGCCCAAAAAACACTTTAACATCTATCAGCAGGAGCTGGGGGTCGAACCCTCTGGCTTTACCACTGAGCCACAGTCACCACGATCTACTCAGCAACCTAAATGTCTGCTGTTGTTTTTTTTCTTCACATTAACAGAAAAGCATGATCAGGCAGAAAACACCAAGGTGTTTCTTGACGTGTCTGTGGTTACGTTCAACTCCCGCTTGAGTGTTACAGTTACCGTTGTGTTACTACGTGTGACCTTGTGAGTGACTGAGAGGCTCATTCAAACAGGAAGCCAACCATTAAGAACCTGTCAGCGTGTGTAAGCACTGAAGACTTCGTCAAACGAGGCTTGATTTATTTATTTTTTTGTTCAAGTGTTTGGACCTTTTAGAATCATCAAAAGGCATTTCGCTCTTTGTTGTAAATTTCACAAAGCAAAACGCTTTCAATAGAAAATAAACTCTGAAGAGAAATGCGTCCAACCTTCTATCTGTGGTGTTCAATCTGTGCTTCTTTCTTTCCTCTAGATGGAGATTCCAGCCTCCAGTCTTATTAACCGCTACATAGCTTGCCAAGGCCCGCTGCCCAACACCTGCCCCGACTTCTGGCAAATGACATGGGAGCAGGGCTCATCCATGGTGGTCATGCTGACCACGCAGGTCGAGAGAGGGCGGGTATGTAGAAGAGTTCAGCACACATGAGGACCGGTAGCCTTATATGTTAGCAAATAGAAGAATCCACCGAAAAGTCCTGCACAGCTTTGAACTCAGCTTGTCTGATAGAAAAACCTTCTTTTACCCCATGGGAGAAATGCCAAGTTCTCATCCTGATCGAGTCTGTCAGGGCTGTTTAACATGAAAGTGTCTGAAACACAGACGAGATGCTTTCATCGAAATATTCAATGTATACATTTCTGCATGAAGGACTTTCGTTGTCTCTTGCTGTTGTTACTTTGAGTTCACTTTATTGGAAACAAAAAGAGATCAGTGTGATCAAACAAACTAACATCCAGTGAACGTTCGTTCTCAGGAAAACGTTTTTCAGAATCATCACAAGAACTTTGAAGGATTCCAGGCCGATTTCTGCTCTGTGCCTTCGCCTGACCTCTGACCCCCTGACCTGAGAACGAAACACCAGCCAGCTGTGAGAAGTAATCCAGTGTTCAGTTGTAAACAGATGTTGTTTGTGTGTGTTTACAGGTGAAGTGTCACCAGTACTGGCCCAATCCAGACAGCAGCGCCACCTATGGAGACTTTGCAGTAACGTGCCACAATGAAGAGGGCAACTCTGCCTTTCTGGTCCGCGAGATGACTCTGATGCACACACCGGTAAACGCACGCAAGCGCACACACACGCACACACACGCACACACACGCATTCACACAAAGTAACTTTTAAAAGAACAAGAAAAGCCCATTGAGAAGAGAGGAATCAGAGGAAACAGAGAGAGACGTTAAGGCTAATAAGGAGGAGGATGTTAGCTGCTGACAGAAACAGGTTAGGAAGGAGGAACAGAGCAGCACAGAGACGGAGAGGGAGAGAGAGAGACACACGGGGTCCAATCAAACGCTGGGACCGGCGTCTCAGGAAGGATGAGTCGCTGTGGACCCCGAGGAGGTGTGTTGCCATAGTGACCGGTGTGGGCTGTTCTTTTTCTGGCTCCCGATGCTGCATGTGGGCCACGTATTTGGATCTGGTTACCATGACAACCCAACCACCCTAGTCAGTTACATTGCTGAAATAGAGAGAAGAAGAAAAAAAAAACAGACACCAAAACCAAACAGAGAGTGGGATGATGAGAGTTTTCAAAGACACATGGAGGATGTACGTTTGTGTTGTATTTACCTGTGGATGCTTACATCACTCTCACATCCCTCTAAACTGGACACGGTGCTGTTTTTCAGTGCACTCCGGGGCTTTGCTGTAATTTATGTAACACTTGATGTACCATGCTGCTAACGAGGACACAGGCTCATTGGAAATGAACTTTGAACATTCCTGCTGTTTCCTCGTCACTTCCCCGCTGTCTTTGTTTTGCCGATTAGCTCCCTTTGTGTTGCCCGCTCACCGTGACCTTTGAAATGTACAGCTGTAGGAGGAGGCAATTAGCATTCTCCTCTGCCTGTGATTGTTGCCATGGAGATAGATGTGTTACCATGGCGATGCAGCGAGGCAGTATTAAAAAGGGAACACAGGGGGCTGAGTTGCACATGAAACACTGCTCTGTAGTTATCTGCTGTAGTGTGCGTGTGTCTGCGTGCGTGCGTGCGTGCGTGCGTGTGTGCGTGTGCGTGTGCGTGTGTGTGTGTTTAAGAAGTCCTCCCTTTGTCCCTGTTGGGTTTAAATCTTGCCGACTCTTCTTGTTGTATCAGGTTTAGAATTTTGTTTGTTTTTCTCTCTGTTTTTCTCTTTGTTTTTTTTGTTGCTTTAATGCTTGAATGAAGAAAGCGTGACACGTCTCACCATCGAATCAGAGCATGGACAACAATAATGATTTGCATCTATGTCCTTAAATGTGGTTGAACTCACAGAATCAGCACGCAGCAGTCCAGCAGAGTGGTTAGAAAATTAAAAAAAACTTCTGTTATTTTTTTATTTTTTGTTGTTTTCATACGATCTGTTTCATAACATGTTTAAGGGCCATAATTAGACAAACAAGCTGCTGCTCAGCTTCTCCTCCTGAGCTCATGCGATGAGCTGACGACGCCCACATGAAATACAATAACCCATCTTGAGAATGAACGATAACTGGGAAAAATATATATTTTTTCATTCTTAGCTGAGGTTCCTGAAGTTTGTATCGAATAGATCAGGAAGCCAAACGTCCCTGAAAGACGGTGAATAGAAACGCTCTATAAAGCTGTTTGTGTTTCTTTGTGTGCAGAGCGAGCAGCAGAGAGAGCTGACACAGATTCAGTACGTAGCTTGGCCGGACCATGGCGTTCCTGACGACTCCACCGATTTCTTGGACTTTGTGGCTCTCGTACGGACCAAACGGGCTGGACAGGACCAGCCGATGGTGGTGCACTGCAGGTACAGATTGGTTTTCTTAATGACTCCTTTAAGTACACGTGGCTCACATGCACACACACAGAAAACAGCTTTGTGTACATCTTCATACTGATATTATGGTACCATTCAGATCTTAGGCTATTGTTAGCTCGTTGTAGCGTCTGCTCATCTCGTTTCTCTGTCACTCTACGCACGCACACACACACACACACACACACACACACACACTGGCATGCTCCTCCTGTTCTCTGCCTGGCAGCACAAACAACCCTCTCCTCTCTCCTTATTGTATTTTAAGAGACAGATTAGACGCCGAGTGGGGGAAATGTCAGATCAGATCATGTACTTTTTTTATTATTCATTGTCCAACAGCCCAAAAGTCTAATTTGTTAATAAAGTTAATCAACCTGCAAGTGTTGGTTGAGCTTTTTGACTTTTAATATCCAGCAGCAGCCCACTGCCAACAGTTTCGTCTTTAAAAAAAAAAAAAAAAAGTGCATCTAAGGGTTTTTATCATCAAAGATCTTAAACTCATCCTGTAGCATCCTGTCTTCATCACATTAATGAACATTTACCATTTGTTTTTTTTAATTAAATTATGTACCTTTGTTGTAAAGAGACCTTCACAGTGGTGTTGTGATCTGGAGTCTGACTGTCAGAATACTTTTAGTCGTTCTTAAACGGAGGTCTTAGTGCTGCCAGGGAACAGCAAACGGGCTGATTTATTAGTAGCATCAGTTGTGGATATAAAATATAAAACACAAACAGATGGTAGAACATAACTCGTTCAGAGAGCGCCGTCATCAGGAAAGGACACACACAAGTCGAAGGGAGATAAAATGCACCGGCACGTCGGCACGGAAAATGGGCGCTCGTATCCTCACGACTGTTTGACTAAGAATCTAAGTCTAGAAAAAAAAAGGAAATCTTTTCAAGAAACTGGTGAAGTGGGTTTCAAGAAGAAATACTTTTTTGAATTCACGGAAATGTTTGTTCTTTTTCCAGTGCGGGCATTGGTCGGACTGGAGTTCTGATCACCATGGAGACCGCATTGTGTCTAATGGAGTGTGGTCAGCCAGTGTATCCTCTAGATATTGTCAGGACGATGAGAGACCAGAGAGCCATGATGATACAAACACCCGTATGTATACACATTAACTTTTTGTTTCTCCTCGTTGCCTGCCACTTTTTTAGCTTTAAGCTTGACTTCCTTTCTCGATCTGTCTTCACCAGAGTCAGTATCGCTTTGTATGTGAGGCCATCCTGAGAGTCTACGAGGAAGGCCTGGTCAAACCACTCAAGACCTCCATCTACCAGCCGAGAGAGAAGGTGGACGAGGACGGAGAGGAGGAGAAGAAAGAGCAGCAGAAAGAAGGAGAGGAGTCGGGAGCGACGGAGGACGGGGAGGCCGGCGTGGTGGAGTTGCTGGAAGGAGGCCTGGATGAAGAGGACGATGACGACGAGGAAGTGGAGGTGCTGGATGTGGGAGAAGTGACAGAAGACGGGGAGGAGGAGGAGGACGATGAAGAAGAAGAAGAGGAGGAGGAGGAAGTTGAGGAGCCAAGCGTCGCAAGCGCCACCAGCGTAACCAGTGAGACCAGCGTGAACCCTGACCCAGACCCCGACCCTGCTAACCCGTGACACTTGACCTTCAGGGGTCATACTGGGTCGCTGGAGGAGAGAACAAAAGCACTGTTGCACTTTATGCTGACAAAAATGGAAAAACAAAAGAAACACAAGCGAACAAAAGTGAAAATTGTGGACAAGCTCGAATTTAAAAAAAAGAAGAAAAAAAAAAAAGAAGAAGAAGAAATCCAGCTGTGTACCATTAGGGGATGTTGTTTGTTCAGGGTCAAGAAAAAAAGTATTCAAAGAACGAAAAGATAAACATATGAGAGATTAAAATGTGGATGGGGAATTGCTGTAGTGCCATAAGTATGAAGGGGATGGGCCGCCCTCGCGATGGAAAGGTTTTTTTTTCCTGTTTTTATTTTCCCCAAAGGGTCGCCCCGTCCCCTTCTGAGCGAGTCTGCCAGACGGACCTGCCTTTTTTTAGTCCTTTTAGCTGATAAAGAGATATACCTGATCCTTTGTTCCTCAGAAAGAGTATTTATTGTGTTTTTAGTTTATGTCAAACCCTGTCCACTGAACAAAAAAAAAACAACGTGTATGTTCGTTTGTATGATTCTAGAGTTTCATGCTTTCCTGATTAAATCTTAGCTAGTAAAGTAGTGCGATTCTTCTTCTTCTAACTACTTCTTTGATTTGATTTGCTTTCCGTGGGGAGGGGGGGACAGTTATTTAATTTATTGTACTTGGTTTTTATCTTTCTGGGCTTTCTTGTCTACGTACGACAGCACAGACTGATCGATGGACAGCTGAAAGCACTCTGTCTCACCTCTTTGTTCAGTGCTGTGGCAAGTTGTTATTCTTTCTCCTGCGTTGTGCCGTGTTTTTTTTTTTTTTTTTTTTTGAGCTTACAGACAAGCGCGCTCCGAGGCGGGCCGTCGTTTGGCGTGGTGACGAACTTTAGTGGTTTACAAAACTCAGGGGCCTGTGTTTACTGGGCACCTCTCTATCGTGTAGCTCTATGTCTCTATAGAGCCGACGAACGTATCATTGTTACACAGAAGAAAAGAAAACATCACATTCTGAATTGATTGAATGATCAAAATACATTTCTCCTCTAACATTGCATGATGCTTCAGCAGCACATTAGGTCAACACAAGAAACGAAAGATCGGCCCCGGTAAACACACGGCCTCACTGACTTACAGTCTAAGCTATTTCCAAGCCGTCATGGCAGACAATGCTAAGAAACAAAGCTGAGGTCGGTTCATGTCTGTCACACAGTGGTCAACGCTCCCTGCTGAAGTGTCCTTGAGCCAGACACAGACAAACACACGGTTGTATTTTACGCCAACCCTCCGAAGAGGACAACCAAAGCAGATCAGTTAGTGCGCCAGAACCTGACAAACAGATCATGGTCATTTAGAAACAAAAAGACAGCAGTACCATGAATCACTTCTCAAGTGGTTGAAAGCTGCAACAAATTGTTATGTAACAACAATATGTTTGGTTTTTTTCCTGTCAATTTTCAAACAGGAATCTGTGTGTTGAATTGACAATGAACTGATCTCAGCCTGAGTGTGAATGGTCAAAAAAAAAAAAAAAAAAGACTTTAAAGGCTTCCTCCACTGACCTCCTCACTTCCTCTGCTTTTGTATTGTATTGATTTCTAAAACGTCAAGAAGACATTGAGGACAAACCCCAGATCTCTGCATACACATAAGCAGTTATGATTAACTTCTTTTCTCACTGAACACTTTCTTCAGCAAAGTTGCAAAAGGGGTTTAGAGGTCACTGGAGCGGCGGCTTTTAAAACAACCTTTCCTGTTTGTTTGTTTGTCTTTTTTCCTTCTCCTAAATGTCTGATCATCTGCCAGAGAACAGTTGACAGTTCAACAAGGCAGCTCAAACGGAACATTCAACCAATCCTCTTCCTTTTCTAATGAATTCTCCCTACGGTACGTCATTTTACGGCTCGTTTAAAAGGCGAGATGATGATGAGTGATGAGATACTAACTGATGACTTGTATTTTTATTCACGAAACCCAGCATCCATTTTCTTGACTCTTTTTTTTTTTTTTTTTTTTTTTTTTTTAATTGTCAAAGTAACAGACAGGTTAAAGCTGCCATCCTTTTTTGATTTACATATCGGTATGGAATGAAGTGTAGCCTCTTCATGATTTGAGATCTTTATTTCTGATTGGCTGCTTCGGTACCTGCTGTCCTCCTTCCATGGATTGTGCTGGAGAAACCTGCTGTGAGTGTGTGTGTGTGTGTGAGAGTGTGTGTTTAGGTTTCAGTCTTTCATTTTCCTCTGAACCTCTCCCTCCTACATTTCTAACACACAGTTTGTTAGCTGTCTGGTCTGAGCCTGCTTGTCTGTTAACTGGAATGAAGGGTTGTGTTATAAAGCCACAATCTGTCCTGATCTTGAGCGTTTTTTTTTGTTGTTTTTTTAATGGTGCGTTTCAAAATGTGTCCTGAGAAACAGGCTGAATCTTTGCCTGTGAAACATTTCGAAGTGTGCTCATACCTCCATATCAAACAGCTGAATCATAACTTTTTGTCACATCGAGAGGTGGGATCAAAAAGAGCCTGGAAAATGCTTTCCTCTTCCTTTTTTTTTTCTTTTTTTTAGCTCTCCTATATTGCGGCCCTCTTCCAAAATCTTCCTAAATCCTTCTCTCAGGCAACATCAGTCATTTCAGCTAAGCCTACGCAACATACACAGTCCATTCTTCTCATTGTTCCACCCCAGATGCCTCTCTTTTTGGATCATTATACACGGATCCCACTCTCTCAGCACTGCCTCAAGGCAAATAACACATCTGAGCAGAATACCATGGGGTTTGGTAGCACAGGATTTAGCTCGTTTTGCTCGCTGAGACCAGCTAGTTAAGGGGTGAAAACTGGTTTTCACATTTTGAGGAGTTGGGGTTAAGTTAAAAATACATTGCAAATATGACCATTGAAAGAACAACAGTCAGCCTCCAGTGGTGTCTTCTCATCTCTTTTTTTTTTGTATTCAGCAGCAGGACCAGCAACAATTAAATAACCAAAAGGTGAAAATTCATTTGAGCTGAAGGCATTCTGTTGAAGTGGCATCGGTAACAAGTTCACAAAACCTTGACAATTCCTAATGGCAAAATAAAACATCAACCCTGTACTGGAAAACAGTTAATAATTGATATATCAGGGCTGCTAGGGTTTCCATCTGCACAACATGTCCAGCAGTGGTCCGTCTGTGTTCAAAGTGTTCCGTCTGTTGTTGACACATAATTGGTACTGTCTGTGCATTTAGGGTACTGATCAAAGGTAGTTTGGAGGGGGACCAGACATAGGGAGGGCTCGGGGTAAGTTGTATTTTTGTAAAGATGAAAACAGCTCTAGGCAGGTAGGAAAAGGACAGCACTTTGTAGAAGGCTGAGTGGCATGTAGTGCTACTGAAGAAAGAAAAAAAAAAGTTGCAGACAAAGCATTGTTAAACTTTTTTTTTTTTTTTTTTCCCTTCTCATTTTTATTTTGTTTCAGAGTACGACCTGTAGGGGACAAGAAAAAAACGAGGAGAACTCTTAACTACACAGTGCCACTTGTTAATTTTGTGTAAATAAAACTAGACCATGTAAATACAATGTTGTATATGAAAAAAAATCTTTAAAATAAAAGGGAAAATCATTTGTGAGCAGAAAGATTTTGTTTTTATTTTATTTTTTGGATTTTTTTTCTCCTTTTGGATAAATCAAATGTGACACAAATGGTGTGTATTTCAAGACTGCTATTTCAAAGTTTTGTTTGATTTGAAACTGGTCTATAACAGCGAGTGTATATATAATGAAACACAAAATAATGAGAAATGTTTTACCGTATTATACCCTTGGTTAACTTCTACCTGTGTCATAAAAACCTTTGTCCTCAGTTGCTTGTTTCTTTCTGGTATCATCGTGGTTTTACGGTGCTTTGGACATGTCTATGAGCTTGATTGTGAACAATTAAAGCTTGTCTGTCAAAGCATGGAGATGTGGCTTCAGATCACCTTGCTGTTCCACACTGTAAAAGTGAGGTTGGGCAATGTTAGAGTGAGCAGGTGGAAAACATGGCAGCTGCTCTGAAGATCTCAATCAGAGTGCTCAGTCTCAGTTTTATTTCAAAGCTAGAATCACAAACACACTAAAGGCTTAAAAGAACGCATCACTTTTTATTTGTCACTTTTGATTGTTAAAAAAAAAAGAGAAATGGGTGGGTTGAATCTGTCAGTCTCCTGTTAGATGGGTACTATCAGACTGAGGCTTACTGAGAGCAAATGTATTACTTGTTCTTCAAGACCAGAAAAAGAAGTGTGTTATGCTAAAGACTAAGTACACACACGTAACAGTGTCAAATGTATTAGTTTGCACCTGACACATCTGAGGGACAGATTTTTCTTTAAATGTTTGCAAGCAAATTTGTATAAAGATGGTATAACCTAAATGTCAATTGATTATAAGGCAAACTTGCTTCCAGTACGCAGCCAAATGAGTCTGGTAGGACTCTTAATCACTGCGTCTATTCACACTGCATTTTGCTACACTATCCCAGACTGTTTAACTGCCAGGTCTCTTATAAATGATTACTCACAAAATAACCAGGAGGGGGCGCTGTTGTCAAATAGAGAGACGACACACTGAGGTTTAAATAAACAAAATCAAAGTGCAGGCCAATCTTTTTATTCTGAAAGTCGAAAATGTAATTTTTAAAAAAATCGTAAAAGAAACTATTACTGAATTTTAATCTGTTGGCCCATGTATTGGCTTCAGTAGAGTATCCGTCTGCGGCCTGGCAATAAAACGCTCCAATAGAAATTTAAATTAATATTAAATTTACACACCAAAGATAACTAAAATCGAGTAGGAATTATTAGGTAAGAAAAAAACTTAGTAAAGAATATTGTATCATTATCATCTTAAAAAAAAAAAAAGGGTTGTAGCTTTAAAAATGCTAATCAGGGTTTGTTAGGGATTTATCGTGACGTCACATCCTGAGCAGAGCTTTGCCTCCTACTTTTTGTTGGGACGTACAGAGGGACCGAGGAGGAGAAATACAAGAAAAGGAAAGAAGCCCCTCACCATGGACATATACGAGCTTGCTGTTTAGTCGTATTACAATGCAAGCGGACGTGCTTTCGCCGTGAATTCAAACGAAGAGGTTTTCGTAAGTACCCACTTCTCCTTCCAGACCTTTACAGATCCACAAGTGGCTGCGGAGCAAGTGTTTGTCGGACACGGCATTCAGAGCTAAAGGCGGCGTTTGTTTTATCCATCCAGACCCGCTCGTGTGGTCGGAGTTTTATCTGCTCAACGCGTCCCGTAGCTAAGGGTTATCTCATGTCGTAAAACAAACGCACACCTGTTGATTATGCTTACACCAGGTATCCCAGGCCTTAGCTTGGGGGACTTTTAAGACGGGGAGTTAAATGTTTTTTTTTCTTTTTCTTTATTAATACTACCTAAGCTTAATAGTTGTACTTTCCCCAGTTTTTAATATTTTTGACTTCGTAAGGAAGTCACGCAGAAAACTCAGTATCTATAACATCTTTATTATGAATCTGTGCAGTCTACTTAAAAATCGCATGACTTTTTAAATTATTTAAACATGAACACTGTTATTGTTAGTAAAGCTATGTTCTAAGAATAAATATTAAACATTAAAATAACGCTTGGTTAAAGTTGATAAGCGCACCCTGTCATTTATATGATATTTTTCGAAGTGACGCAATAAACAGCTTCAATCGCTTTTTGGATTAAATAGAAAAGCGTGTGAGTACAAAAACAGCATTATCGTCATTATTTCCTCCCTCCACTTTACCTACTTATATCCACTTTCTATGTGTTGTCTAATTAAGTTAAATAACGTTTAACGTGGACTTTAACGTCAGCTTGTGACACGTCAATAATTACTGAAAATAACCCATTGTTAAGAGAAAGTAATAGTTGCCAGCAGACTCACATTAATAGATGGGTATTTGCCGGGACATCATTATAATTGAGGGCAAGCACACCTGCTCGTTATGGTTCCTAACTAGCAGGTGATTGGCAGCTTGCTCACATTACAACAGACTTCACTGAATGTTTAAAGACAACTGCTCCCCATATAAATGTCCCCATATGTACACATTAGCTCACCTGCTGACTTGACTTTTCTCACCTGTTTAATTGCTAGACCTTGGTTTATGAAACATTAGACTTCAGCAGGCCTCTACTGTTCACCAAAACAAAAAATCCCACCTCTTATGTGAGCTCTATCTACCCTCCTCTGTTACAGGTTTGGTAGAGTAACCTTCCCTCTCCCCCATCATGCTGAGCTTCCTGCGCAGGACGCTGGGGCGACGCTCCATCCGCAAACATGCAGAGAAGGCCCGGTTACGGGAGGCCCAACGTGCTACTACACACATCCCAGCTGCTGGGGATGCAAAGTCCATCATCACGTGCCGCGTTTCCTTGCTGGACGGGACAGACGTCAGTGTTGAACTGCCGGTAAGAAAAGAGGTTCAGGTGTTCATTACCCCAAAGAGGGGGTGTTGTGATGAACGTAAACCTGGTTGTTATTGGCATGGTGTTAAAACATTTGGGCTGGTTGACGTCAGAGTAAATATTTCACTGTTGTGCATTAGAAATTCTTAGAAATGCTCCTGTATGGCATTTATTTGCAATCCAATAAGATTCATTACATACAGCCTGTAGTGCGTGCAGGGTTGTGTGGGGATGGGTTGTAGTTATGCTGATCACCTGTAATTCCATGATCCTCTCTAGAGAACACACTGAATCATGTGACAGCATCACATGACATTGTTGGCTTGTCACAAAGTAGGAACAGCCGAGCGTCACTCTCCCCTCTCCTCTTCTATCTTCAGTTAGACTCCTCTCTTTTCCACCTTGTCTCTTTTGGTTTCTTATATTCTATAAACTTCTACTTTCGGTCTTGGAGAAACTGTGAGTTTTCCCTGAATGTGACTTTTCTTTTGCCTGGTTCACAGATTTTTTTTATGTTCTTGTTTCACTCGTGTCAGGCCTGCAGCATTCCAGCGAGGCCAGTCTGGTTTCTTACTTGTCCTGTTGTCTCTCTTTAACGTCATCTGTCTTCTCCAACTCTTGCTGTATTTTTAAAAAAAAGACAGAACTGTGTGCCTTTTTTTACGTCTGTTTGAATTCTGCTTCAAAATCAAAGGAGGTAAATGTGCAAGTATGACTTAACACTCTGACCCTGAAATCTGCTAAATGACTATCCACCAGCCTTTTGGAATTCCTCACCAGCTTACTGCACAGGAATGTAGTAATGTATATGATTCAGTACAGGTGCACAGATGGATCGGCTTGTGACCGGGGGTCTGGTGATTTTCAGCCTGCTTGGCACTGACCGGTCAGCGAAGCAGTAAACATGACTCTTTATGTAGCTAGATTTATTCATGAGTTACATTAAACACCTAGTGCTAAAGAATATTAATATAGACAGCTCAGCATTCGATCGAGATGGTCATGTGACCTGCTGTCAGTTGTAGAGCGTTAAAGACAGAAAAATCTAAAGCAGCCCATAATCGCATTGGACACCTCAGAGCAGGCAGAAATCAGAAAGTCGGAGAATTGGAATCGGTGCAGTCTCCGTTATTCAACATGATGCCTCGCAAGCGATGTCACACATTTTTAGGGTAGGACCTGGCCAATCATTAACATGAACTCCTTCCTGTCAGCTCAGTATTGTGTGCAAAGAGAGGTCAGACTCATCTTATCTTTCCGTCTTTCTTCTCCAGGAATGTTATCTGCTTTCTATCCTCCATTTCCTCTCTGTTGCTGTGGCAGCCTTTCTTTTTAGATTATTGCTGGGATATATGAAATACTGAGGTGTTTTTGTTTTAAGTGCAGGTTTGGTCATTTAATGGTTTAGTTGATGTACTTTTCTCTTGCATTGGTGTCCCATCAACTCTCTGCTCTGTACTCGTGTGTGTGTGTGGAGGAAGTTGAAGTGCTTCCCCTCCCCCAGAAATCAATAACCTCTTCTGTCTCTTCTCTGTCTTATCGGCCAGTTATCTCTACGTGATAGGACGGTAATATGGAAGAGCTGCTCTGGATCTTCACTCTGGAGCTTTGCTCTGTTTGAATGATTGGCCAAAAAGTGTGAAAAAGGGGAAGGAAAAAAAAACCCTAACTACACACGTGCATTCTATATCATAAACATTCCTCACTTTGTTGTGGCGTCTTTTGAGACAGTTCACTACCTTGTTGAAGTGAATTACTACCACAGCTCAGTGTTCATGCTGTATCATGATGAAAGAGCTCGGCTTGCTTTGGTCTATAAGATGTTCTTTATGTGTCAGCATCGAGACCTTTTCAAACTTCGTGCCTGTGTTTGAGTGAGCAGTAATTGTTGCTCTTAATCAGATATTCAATGAGTACATGTTTCATACATAAACACTGTCTGGGAGAGCATCAGCTCAGAATGTCTCATGGCCTCACAGGGGATTTCTGTGTCCTCTTCGTCGGCGTGTCGGTCAGTCAGAACAGTTCCTAAATACTTTAGTGAATCAGAGGAACAGCTGAGGAACTCTTAGCAGTGTCTCTCTGCATTTTTACCCACACGTATCTCTTCCGGTAAACAGAGCTGGGGAAGCTCCACTTGACATAGCATACATAGTGAGGAGCGTTTGGTTCAGGGGTCTGTAGACTTGGATAGGTTGTGTTAGTGATGTTCAAAATGAACAGAGATGTTTTGGTATGTTGCTGCATTGAGAGTTAACAGACTGCCATAACCCCCCCCCCCCCCGCTCTGTTTGTTTTTCTTTTTAGATGTTGACATGGTTGTAAATAAACGCATTCACATGCTTTAATGGTTTTCCAGCTGTGTTTGTGTTGCTTTGCATTCGAGGCCACCCAAAAGTCTCCTAGGGTTACCTCTGTTCAGCAGCATCTATGTCCATACAGAATTACACACCACCTTATGATTGCATTCCTTACTTTACACATTTGTTTACCTCGCAGACTGTTCTCTTTCTCACCCTACATCCACCCACAACTGTCAACCTCCTCCAACTTCCTCTATTGAGCCCTTTTTTTTTTTTTTTTTTTTTTTTTTTTTATAAACATAAATAGGTCCCTCTATTGATGGAAGTACATGTCATCTTCATCAGAAAATCTTACACTATTATTCATTAAAGGTCTTAGTTTAGTAAGTGGGAAGAATTGTAATGTTTCAATGATCCCGTATTTGATCAGAAGGATGTTTTCAACAGAATGAGATTAATGGTGGCAGTTTCTTTTCATGCATCGGTGTTAGATTTGTTTTGTAGATGTATTAAACTAATAGAGCTATGAATTGTGAAACACAAAAAGTTGCCTCTCACACACATTGGCTCTTGGTGATTAATAGAGTTGTGGGATGGATGGACCGAACAAGAAGGGCTGACGTACAAGGAACAGTCTACTTATCGCTACGGCTGCTTTTTATTCTCTGCCGGGAAAAGCCAACAACAACCATTCTCTCCAGACGGGTCATGATTAGGTTTTTATTCAGCGTGTGCACACAGAGAGGTGGGGCGATTTTTTTTTTTTTTTTTTTTTGAAGATGGGTCCGTTGTTCTGGATGTTTGTGAGAGAGAGGGAGCAAAAGGGGCGATAAGCGGGTGGGCACATTAATGTGCTGCATAAATAAAAATGTGATTTCACCCATTTTAAATTGTTAAAAAAAAAGTTGCAGAAAACAGTTCTTCATTTTTGGTAATTGTGATTTTTTTTTTTTTTTTTGGGGGGGGGCATTATTGTTTTTGGCTCTGCTGTAACCTGAAAGACAGAGCTGTATGCTCACAGAGGGGAAGACTGCAAACAGCCAAACAATACTGAAGGCAGTAAAACAAGGCTCTGAGTGCAGTACTTACACACACACACACACACACACACACACACACACACACACACACACACACACACACACACACACACACACACACACACACAATGAGTTCTTTGTGCTCTCTCTCTGGGTACTGTAGGGGTGCGGTATGCCTTGTCAACTATGCCAGCTAGCATGGGGCCAGCCCCCCTGAGCTGCCCAGGAGCTCTCGTGTGAGTGTGTGTGTGTGTATGAGAGAGATAGACTGTGTGTGTGTTAGGCAGAGTATAAGACACACTAGGAAACTGCTAAGTAGCCCGTGTCCCTTTGCTTACCTCATTCAACCCTTTTTTTAGAAACACTGCGAGTTCTTCCTAAATTCAGTGCAAAAAACCTTTAAAAACACAGACTACAAGCTGAACTTGTTGTGCAAATAAATAAGTAAAAAAAAAAAAAAAAGAAGAAAAAAAAGTGATTTGATGTAAATAACAAATGGGGAGCGTGAAGATTCAGTGGAGCTCGCATAAGAATGGGGGAAGCCATGATTTTCAAAGCGGACATAATCCAGGCAGAGAAAGGAGCCAGGCTGACTGATCTTGGATGGCGTCTTTTCTTCCTCACTTGGAGAAGGACCAGTTGATCACATGATGTACGCGGCCACCTCACTTCTCTCAGCTTCTCAGCGTCTGGGGCACTTCTGCCCCCATCACCATGGAAACCCTGTAGCTGTGCCTCATGGGAGGGTTGAGAAGTCGGATTCCTTAGTTGGAGTGAGCGAGAGATCTGCCAGTCCCAGGCAGAGCACAGGCAGTAACTGGTACAGCGTGTGTTCATATTTCCTCTTTGGTGATCCACCAGCCACATTGGAAATGAGGTGCATGTTTTAATGCGTTCTCACATCATTTATGAGTTACCTTTTAGAAAAAAAAATATCTGCAACGACTTTGATACAAAGCTATTATTATTATTTATTATTATTATTAAATAGGGTTTCAGTAATGATGCTAGATTCCAGAGAGGATGCCAAAATCAAACGTCTGTTAACCAGTATGAACCCTGACCGCTATTTGCTTCCTGTTTGAGAGCAATGTGTTTTCTTGAACAAATCCTCTTTTTACGCATTTGGTGAATAAAGACCCTTCACACTTTGAACAGTCAGACATCTGTACATGGGATACACAGTTTATATTTCACAGTCATGTACTCACATAAACTGAGAAGTATGATGCCCGTTCCTTCAGGACCCTTCTGATGTATATACTATCAGAAGTCGCGCTGGGAATCTTTGGGGATCTCGTGATTTGATTTTGAATTTATTTTCGATTTCTTGATTCAAATGTTTTGGAAGTTATGAATCTATTTAAGATGTCAGGAGATTTCCATTTTGACATTTTAACTTTTTCCGCCCCGCTCTTATCGTAAGACATTCTTTACTTTGTCTATTATTCTTTGTGCTGTGTTGCGAGACGTGCACGACCATCACGATAATCAATACTCCCTCCAGTTTACAGCGTTTTGTTTTCTAAATGATCCTTGGTAGGACCATCTGTCACACTGATAACTAAATCCTTTGTTTGTCTGTGTGTTTACGCGTCCAGAAAAAAGCCAAAGGTGAAGAGCTGTTTGACCAGATCATGTACCATCTGGACATCGTGGAGAAAGACTACTTTGGACTGCGCTTCATGGACTCGGCACAAGTGCCGGTAAGAATGCACTTCACAAAACAGTCCCTTGTGTAATATCTGTTAGGTTGTAAACAGTCCAGTGGACCCTGCTCTGAACTTTCCAACTTGTGAAACATGAACTCTGGAGAAGCCGGTTACCTGGAAAGTTCTGGAATGCCAGTGATGTTATTTATCAGCAGTAATATTCCGGTCAGCGAAGCACAGACTGCTGGACTCACTAGCAGAGCTCGGCCAGTGTTTATGTTTCCAAAACTGAGAATCAAGAGCTGACTCAGATTCATTTGTGGCAGTTCGGGGGGGGGGGGGGGGGGGATTCAGGGGGGACAAATTGCAAACACAGGTGTCATGTGGAACAGCAGATGCATAATGAAAACAAAGTTTATAGCTGATGTGGAATCTGTCCCTCTTAAATTCTCCTGTTTAGTTTCCTGAACTGTGACCTCACAAACACAAAGCATTTCACTGCAGCCCCAATAACTAATCCTTACTGTAGTGTCACTTGTGTCTTCACTGCTGTTTATGTTAAACCCATTTCAGCTTCTGAATTCAGATTTCAGCACCGACCACAGTCCAAGGGTTTTTGGAGGGGAGCTTTGAGTCTTTCCCTTGCAGTGAATGGGCTAAAGGGATTGGCTATGGGACTGTTGTCGGCTCTCAGAGTCAGACTGTTGTTGCTCTGCCACTGGCCCTGTCCCTTCAGCCTGATACTTTGTGAAGGCCGTGGACGGAGGGAGAGCTGCCGGGAGGAAAGATGTTACTGATGGGAGGAGGGGGGTGCAGAGAGTCAAAAGAGTGGGAGGGGGTAGCTGAAGTGAAGAGAGAGCGAGCGAGGGAGAGAGAGAGGCCTCCAATCAAGGAATGTGGGGGAGAGGAGACTAGAGAGTGCTGCGAGTTCTCCTGTTATCTCTCTCTGTTTCTCTTTACTCTCTTACACTTGCACCGCCACCACCGCCTCTCCTTGACATTTTTCACGCCTCGTAGAGCCTGAAGAGTTACAGCACAGAGCAGAACAGACCCTTTATGTGTCTTCTGTTGGCCCCCCCAAAGTCCAAACTTTTAGATACCTGAAACCTAGTTTTTATTCACATTTTCATTGCATAATATCAACATTTAATGTAAATGATGTAAATTAATTAAATTAATAAAGGAAGTTATATTATTGTTGCATTAAGGCTATTGTTGTAAAATCAAATGTTTCTGGGAGTATGGCCTTTTGTTTGTTGACATTTTCTACTGTCTTTATATTATCTTTGTCGTTTCAGCACTGGCTTGATGTGACAAAGAGTATTAAAAAGCAAGTGAAAAGTAAGTATACAGAGAGACACACACACACACACACGCACACACACACGCACACACACACACACTGACAATGGTTGATCAGTTAACAGGACTTTTTAACTAAAATATGTTCGTCGGGCTGATAATAACTATTTCCCTCTTTCTCCAGTCGGCCCACCATACTGCCTTCACATGAGAGTTAAGTTTTACTCCTCAGAACCAAACAACCTGCATGAGGAGCTCACGAGGTGAGGAACGCACGTTACAACCCGCTCTGTGAGGTTGTACACCTCAAAGAATTGATGTATTAATAATGAATTAATTACTCACTCAAATACATCAGTATCTAAACAATCGTACAGATTGTTTTTCTGTCTGCCTTTTAGAAAAGATGCTTTCATGTTCCTGACAGTGCGTCCTCGACAAATTACAAAAGTGGCATCTCTTAACCTGATACTAATGTTTTTGTTTTGTTCAGATACCTGTTTGTGTTACAATTAAAGCAAGACATCCTCAGTGGCAAGTAAGTCGTTTCCTGCACGTACTCACTATCATCCACCTTAATGACACTTTAAAAAGACAAAGTATGAGTACACGTACATCTGTTTGTTTGATTCGTGAGCGTCGCAGTGCTACTGCAGGAGACGAACAGATGGACACAAATGAACTTTCTTTGTTTTCATGATTTCATTCTATCAGTTGACCTTCATTAATGTCAGGAGGGATTATCAGAGCTTCATTATTCTTCTCTGTCTGAGTCTTAATGATCTGCGTTTTCAGGCTGGAGTGTCCATTTGAAACAGCGGTGGAGTTGGCTTCCTTTTCCCTTCAAGGTAAGCAGCAGACTCTCTCCAACTCGGACCAATAAGACAGCTGTTGCACAGAGGGTCTTTGCAGGGATGACAAAAGCTGTTCAGAGCCTCAAAATGCCTAATTAGCAAAATATAGCATTTGTTTATAGTTGGTTCAGTGTGAGTTGGACAGCATGGTGTATTACAGGAAGTGTAGTGTTTGTTCAGCTTTAATTCAACCTTTACATTTCATTTCACTTTGACTTTCAAATGTCCTTGTTTTGTTGTACTACATTAGCAAGTCAGATTCCTCTCTGCATGAAACATTTGGTGAATAAAGTGAGTCTGATGCTGACCAGACTGAGCCGTGTCCTCACCAGCTCGGCTTCCAGTCTCCGTTGATCCTTTCAAAGCAGTCATGGCCGTCTCTGTGATTTAACGTCCTGGTGACGCTCCCGGCAACATTGCTGTGGGGACAAGGGGACATAAACCCGTCCACTACCATAAGACTGATGAACGAGGAGTGCTGTCACTTTAAGTGATGGCACAACGAGTGAGGTTTCAGACACTTGTGGCTGAGATGGGATCTGTGGGAGAATATTTAGACCTGAGCCAGCTGAGGTGTGGTGATGAACCAGTTGCTATATGCACTCCAAATAATTGAGCAGAAATACATTGGGCTTCATCCTCTGTCGACCCAACTTTGAAGGAGGACATGCATGTTAAACTGCACTTACTACAGTTTTCAGTAGCAATTGCAGCATTAACCTGAAAGAGCAACGCTAAAGCTGCAGCTTCAGAGGAGCAAATACTGAGTCATTAAAAAGTGTTTGGAACAGGGTTGCATGCAAAAAACCATGAACACACACACAGACACACTCAGTCACTGTAGGGTAAATGCCAGCTCATTAGTGCTCCATCCTCTTCGGAGGCCCCCTAATCCAGCACCCTCTCTGTCTTCTCTTTTTTTCCTTCAGTTGAGCTTTCTGTCCTGGTTTCCCTTTCTTTCTTTCTTTCTTTCTTTTTTTTTTTGTGGAGTTATGTTGGTCCACTGACATTTACTGAGCTCTGGATAGGATAAGCTTATCTTTTCTCTCCTCTATATCCTGAGGCTTTACTCACAGCTGGACTCTCTAAACAGTGAAGGCCTAGTTTTACCCAAACACTGAAAAATAAAACCTGAACCAAGGCTTTTTTTTTCTTATAACTGCAGTATGACAGATACGGGTTATTTTCTTTTTTTTTTTATGTGAAATCTTTTAACAACACACTAAACTCATTCTTATCCAGCGACTATGTGTTCACTAAATAAATTCCCCTTTTACCCCAGTGCTGTTTTAGAAGTCTGATTATTTTAGCTGATAAGATCTCTGGCCCGTTGTGGATGGATCAGATACCCATCAGTCTGTGACCTGATGCTACATGTTTTCTGTGCTATCACATTAAAGAAGGGTTTGTTTGTTTGTTTGTTTAGTTCTGGACGATCACCCCACAGTATGAGGCACTCCTCCTGGGGTCTTTTTCCAGGGATTGAACGTCAAGGTTGAACAGTTTAGTAATATTTCAGAATGTTGTTCTTCTTTAAAGTCCAGTATGCCTGTACAGTGGCAAGGCAAGTTAATATTATATACCGCTGTTCAGACACAAGGCCATTCACGATGCTTTACAGACATAAAAACAGAAATACATTAAAACAAAGCTTAAGGAAAGAGTGCAACAGAAATTAAGAAAACTGTGCAAAAGAAAGACATCATTTAAAGACAGAAGAATGTGAAAGTACTCGATAAGGTAACAACTTTTAAAAACTATTAATTTGTTGTTGAAGGCAGAAAGTATATTTCTAATGTAAATCCTGAGTGAATGATAAAGTGTTAAGGCTTGATTTAAAGGAGCTGAGTGTGGCAGCAGTCCTCAGGTGTTCAGGGAGTTTGTTTCACAGGTGAGGAGCGTAGTAACTAAAAGCTGCTTCACCTTGTTTGCTTCTGACTCTGGGAACACTGAGTAAACCTCTTCCTGCAGGACCTGAGCGGTCTGGATGTTTTATATTCTACAAGTAGATCTGACATGTATTCAGGGCCAAGACCATTCAATGCTTTACAGACCAGTAGTAAGATTTTGAAGTTGACACACAGGTAGCCAGTGCAGTGATTGAAGCACAGGTGTAATGTGCTCCACCCTCTTTGTGTTGGTGAGGACTATATGAGTGCCATGTATTCTTCTTTAAATGATCCTGCTTGGGAACTTTGTCTCTCACACTTTGTTTGTCTGTGTGTGTTTTCAGCTGAGCTCGGTGATTGTGATCCATTGGACCACAATCTGGACCTGATTTCAGAGTTTCGCTTCATCCCCAACCAGACAGAAGATGTAGAGCTGGCCATATACAACGCATGGAAGGAATGCAGGTAAGCATTTTGACCATAGCCAAACTGATTTATGTTGGGGTCCGTAAGCTTAAATGATATCAGGGAGCAGTGCTTGGCTCTGGAGTCACTGTGCATCATGGTATTAATTCACTTTTTTAATCCTTTTAGCTTCAAGCTGCATTTTTAGTTTCTGATCATTCAAACCGTTTTTTCTGTTTAATATCTTCTCCTCTTTGCTTCCTTTTCTTTCAGAGGTCAGACACCAGCACAAGCTGAAATCAACTACCTGAATAAAGCCAAGTGGCTAGAAATGTATGGTGTGGACATGCATATGGTCAAGGTACCCGATACCTCCCCTTTGTTCCTACAGTAGCATGAACTGTCTGGAGAATGTACAAGAAGTAACTACATGAGTTGTAATGATTGTTCTTTGTCTTTTCCCCTCGTCTTTCTGTCCACATTTTTCCTGCAGGCCAGAGACGGTAATGAATACAGTCTAGGTTTGACACCAACAGGAGTTCTGGTGTTCGAAGGAGAAACCAAGATCGGACTCTTTTTCTGGTATGTTGTCTAAATCCAGATTAACTAAAATATTGACATCAATGCATTATAGAAAAGTCCACATGTGAGAAAACATGATTCTTTCATCTTGTTTTAGGCCCAAGATCACCTGTCTGGATTTTAAGAAGAGTAAACTGACACTTGTGGTGGTAGAAGACGATGACCAGGTGAACGTGAACACACACCTGTCCATACATTGAAATGTTAAAAATGTAAATATGTGTACATCCCCAACACGAACCTGGCCGCTTCACTGAAGATACACTCTTTAACAAGGCAGTTTTAACGCTCCCGGCATACAGCTCTTGATAGTAATTAAGAAATGAACTGTACATGTCATGCTTCATTCCAGTTGGTTGCAAGCCATTAAAAATGCTAACTTTAATGGAGTTTATGACTAATTCATCAGAGATGATCATGGATGGGATCACTGGTCCTTTGATACTCTTTTCAAACTATGAGGTGCTCTCTGAGTCATTCACAGGAACAATGATTCACCAGCCTCAGTTAAGACTGTAGCCCCCCCCCATCTTTGACCTTTAGTATCCATCTGTATGCTTGGTATGTTCCACTGACACACACCTGTGTTCAAGTTAATCACAACCAATTTGGCTATACCCCTACAAAAATAAACCCTTAATAATGGTACTATTTCATCTGCTTTTATTTCTTAAAAACTACGAGACACCAAAAGCAAGCAATTAAACCAAACTTGTTGGGTTAATTTGTTACTTTGTATTTTGATCAGAACAGATAAAGATGTTGCCATCTGCTTTCAAGACCTGCCTTGTTCTTGTTTACTTTTATCAAGACAAGTATTCTCATTGAGACAGTCGGGTCATTCTCAAGAGAGCTCAGGTTAGACTAAGTAAGAGTGTGCAAGATTTTTTATTTTTTTTATTTTTTTAAATTGCCCTAAAGATGTAAATAACAAAAAAAAGACAATATTTGTTTGTTTTAAAAAGCTTAGTCTGAAGTGCCTGAGCCCTAGAGAAGATTGGTTCAACGTTGAAATGAAAGCAGACTTACAGTAGTATTGTATTACCCAGAGGCTAGAGAACATGAGAGAGAAGGAGTCTGTTTATGTCCATCCTGGAGGTCTGTGAGTGAGGTTAATAAAGAAGCCTTCCCCCTCTGGTATTTCTGGTATGCACTGTTCTCCTCCACACACAAACACACACACACACACACACTCTCTCACACACGCACACATTTTCGGCCATTTATGTGAAAAACAGTTATATACTGTATGATGGTGTGGTCACCTAAACATTCGCTGTACATTCTTGAACTTCTATTTGTCATTCAAGATTGTTGTTTATCTCACACACACGCACACACGCACAGCAGGAGCATCAGAGTTCAGACGGGACTGACTGAAAATTCATTACATCGAGAAATACTGCAAATAGTTTGAGAAAAACATGTCTGCCATAGGAAATGAACTGGTCATGTCACATTGTTAAAAAAAGATGAAAAAAGAAACGGGGTCAGGTGGCTTTTTGAAATTCTGCTGAAAGATTGCTCTGTTTGCCTTTTTTCTGTTCATGTTCAAGGCTCAAGTCTTTGCTGTTTTTAATGAGGCCTTCAAGGATATAAGAAGAAGAACTTAGAGTGATATGAAGGCAAAAGACATCACAGAGTACAGAGCTACGCAAACATCATTTACTCTAAAACAAGTCAGCAGCAGTCTGACCTGGAGGTTCTCTTGTCTCTTGTTGACATTTTAAAGGGCTTAAAGTTTTTATTGCTTCTCTATATGCATCACAGCTGGAGACAAATGTTATTTAAAAGAATCATAAGACTCATGCATTTCTAAATGTGAACCAGTCATCAGGTGTTTGTGTTTATGGATGGAGGCAAGTGCATTTGAGGACTTTACTGAACAAGAGTGGAAAGCTGACTGTAAGAAAAGAGAGAAATAAAAGAAGTGCAAAAGAATGGGACTGTGACAATGCAAGAGCTGCAGAGCTAGTTCAGTACGTGGCTTTAGCATTAGGCAGACTTTCATCTAATGTCTCCTCGAGAAATCGGATTAATGAGGCTGCTTTTGCACACTGTAGTACAGCCAGTCATTCTTCACATATTTGTCCCATTCCAAGAGCATGAGCTAGCACATGAGCTTTGTTTGACTTAACAAATGTTGGCTGGGTTTAAGCGGAACTCTCAAGTATTGAATGTATTCAAGTAACACTGTAGCATGTGAATCTTGGTGCAAACCTCGGTGGCATTGTGACAGCCAGGCTCTGTTCTGACTCTTTGTCTCTTTTCTCAGAACTTAGCATCTCCTCCGTGTCATTTAAATCTAACTCACAATAATCCTCCCCAGGGCAAAGAGCAAGAGCACACCTTCGTCTTCAGGATGGATCACCCCAAGGCCTGTAAGCATCTGTGGAAGTGTGCAGTTGAACACCATGCTTTCTTTAGGCTGAGAGGGCCGGTACAGAAAAACTCTGCTCGCTCTGGATTCATTCGTATGGGATCACGCTTCAGATACAGGTAATACAGACGGATACACTGTCAGAACAAAGAGAAAATACATGTATTTTGGAGGCCGGGTTGGATTGAGGTACAAGGGATGCAATTTCCTTTTGTACAAAATTCACTGGGCTTAAAGTTCTCAAGCAATTTCTTATTCTCAAAATGAACTCTTCATGCCCATGGCAGCAAGAAACAGAACAGATTTGTTGGGTGGATTTTACATAATAATGTTAAGCCTTGCTTTTTTTTTTTTTTGCACATCACAATATTAAAGTGCTGTACAAGCAGGAGGGAAAAGTATAACCAAGAGAATTGATATTTCATGTTTTTGTTTTTACCATTAAATGCATTATGGGGCTGCTTGGTGGTGAGTGCTATTGCCTGTCCCCATGGATCATGACCTCTCTGCGTGGCATTTGCATGTTCTGCTGGTTAGGTCAATTACTGACTCTAAATTTCTCCTTGGTGTGAATGTGAGTGTGGCTGGTGGTCTCTATATGTCAGCCCTGTCATGTGACCTGCGAACAGTCCAGGATGTACCCCGCCCTCTCGTCCAATGACCAATGACAGCTGGGACCTGTTCCAGCTCCCCGTCCTCGAATTTGGGGTTTATGTCCCTAACAAAAAAAACCATATTGTCAAGGCAAAGACAGGTCCACTTTTAAGTAAAAAAAAAAAAATATATGCAGTATATAAAACTTTAAAGTACAAATAAATGATGGTCAAAGTAATCTGCACAAACCTTCACCAACGACACATTATGCATTTCATTAAGAGCAAACTGTAGCAAAAAATGTGCTTTCAGAATAGTTGACAAGTATGTTGTGTGCTGCTTTCAATCCCAAACACTAGTGACTCCTATTATTACTCCACTACTGACAGACAGAGCAGTGCAGGTGAAATAATTCCGGGGACATCTGCAGGTTGCTTTAAAGGAAGACGCTGGGGGGATGGGGAACTACAGATAGGTCAACTGCCTCACATTAAGAGTGCCTCATCTTTGTCTCTGTACCGCGTGCGATTAAATATCCCAGAGATAATCCTCGCTTTGCACAAAGTATCACTCTTTGAACAAACGTGAAACCCCACGTGTGCACACACTGATACTTGCAGTGGTACAAGACAAGGCACTCAGTGTCCACATACTGCAGCAGCCAGCGAGGTCCCTTCTATGTGTGTTTAAACATTACCCAGTTGGATAAACATTGACTGTAATGTTGGTCTAACACAGAGGTTACAGGGTTTGTTATTAATAGAAGGTTATCGCTTGGATGGGTCCAGAGTTCAGCAGGGGTCATCACTATGCCTTTCAGTTTTTTTTTGGTTTTTTTCAGTCAATCACAAGAATCGTCGAGCAGTTTTGCGTTGAACTGTTTGGCCTGCATTTATCAAGGTTTCTGTTATGTAGCCGTTATGAACAAAAAGGTCCTGTTTTAGAAAGAGCTGAAACATACTGTGTGTTTATGCCTGTTTGTATTTGTGTGACCAGCGGGAAGACAGAGTATCAGACAACTAAGGCCAATAAAGCACGGAGGTCCGCCTCGTTTGAGAGACGGCCAAGTCGACGTTACTCCAGACGAACCATGCAACACCGAGGTGAAGGCAACGCTCGCACAGCGCCACACCTGTAAACACATCCCAACATTACTGACCAAACAAGACATTTAGGATTAACACTCTGAATACACTAAATGAAGGAGAGAAATGTACAAAATGTGCTAGCTCAAATGTTTATGATTAGCACGAATCTCACATTACTCTTTTAATGCCGAGGCAGAAAATACTTGCTTGTTAACTTAAACGTATTATTGCATAATCTAACACACACACACACACACACACACACACACACACACACACTGTTTACATCAAAGAAGCTCTCTGAATCAAATACTTAATGTCTGCTCTTTTTGTTTTTACAGGAACATTCAATCCCCATGAGTGAGTACACTGATATCAACCCAATGTGATTGTGCCTTTGTCTGATTAAACGACTTGTTCTGTCCTCTCCTTGTTGCACATCGTTAATTCTGGACGAGGGGTTTTTTTTTCTGCTCATTGTCTTGCTGTCTCATCTGTGACAGATACCAACAATGCACGGCTGATACTGAAAACAGCGTTATTGTTCTGAAATACTCTTGCTTAAAGTGTTGTGACTCACTCACTCGGTCTCTTGATTCATTCAGTTACACCATAAGCCCACACAGTAATCTTGTTACAGAGGTAACCCTTTGTTAAAGGGGATGTGTGTGTGTGGGCTGAAGACTGATAGCAGTGGTAGTTTATGCCATCACGGGACCTGTTGACTAAAAACATTCTGATATATACTCCCATGACTTGTCATCACATCTGATCCGACAGACCTTCACTGTGAGGATGATGAACTGGGCTCTTAACAACCTGGTTTACTGGGAATAAAAAATACTAATAATATTATATTAGTAATGTAATATTCAGTTCAAGTGTAAAATCTTTAAGGCGAGACACAAACTGTAAACTCACCCATGTCTGCCTGCACCTTTCAGCTCTGTGCTCTGTAAAACCCCTTTGAGAGAAGCTGTAATAGTCCCTGAAGTGTTCAGATATACACCACTTCAAACCAGTTTAGTCATTACAGCATGAACACATGTATAGCATTAAGTACATGCCATTTGTTGTTTCAAATCTAAATTGGTTTTCTCTGCTCAGGGCTCTTTCCTCTGGCAATGGAGTCAGCTCCAGTAAAGACAGCAAGGTGAGGAGCAAAGGTTACTGTGTGTATGTAAGGCAGTGCAACAAACATCGACATGTGTTTGAGTCAAACCCGAGACCACCCCAGGAAGTTCAGGGTACTTGCAACTTGCAAGATGTACAATCCCAGTAATGCTAGATGATTTCATATTAAAATGAGTGAGTTTGTATGAATGTTATGAATATAAAACATTTCTAAAGCTGTTTGCGTAAGAGGATTTAAATGCATTTGTATAGTTCTGGTCTGTATATCCCTGCCTTGTAATGCATTTTCCTCTTTTTCTTCCTTGTAGTTTTCTCGAGGCGCCTGGTCTGCCGTGCCTGTGGTCAGCCCTGTAGCAGCTTCTGCTTGTGTACCGATGGAAATCGAGGCTCTACCCCGGAGTCCTGGAGGAGAGAAGAGGAGGTTAGTACCTGAGAAGTTGAACTTTCCTCCTGGATCAGAGTCTGGGCTTTTCAACATCTTTTTTTTGTCTTTATTTTTTATCTTAACATTTTATGAACTCCAGTATTTGATGAAATGTAGTCCTGCCAATTGAAACTCCAAAGAAGAATATTTGCTTTAAAAAAAAAAATTTGATAGATGAAAAGGCCAATTAATGCTCCGTAATGTATTCCAGCTGCAGCTTACAACATCTTAGTGTTTACTTACTCACTTCCCTGAAACAAGACGGTTTGAGCAGCCCACTGAGCCTTTGCTGAAAGAAACGAGTGGATAGCTTGGTGTGTTTTTTTACGGTCTAATGCCATGAGAGTGGCTTAACACGGCTTATCCACTCCCCATGTCTTGCTGTGACCAGGGAAGGGAAGAGAAGAAAGAGAGAGCAAGGCAGAGTTAGTTTACTCGGGTGCAGTTTTTTCTATTTGTGTCTGTGTGACCTTTCGTCTTCTCCTATTGTCCTGTTCTTAAACAGTTTTTAATTGTGCATGAAGCAGAGCGTATGAACCATGTGTATGTCAGAGGCTCTCAGAAACGCTGTTAGGCTCTAGGAGGAGGAAGATACTTCTTCGTCTTAGTGGAGGGCTGCACATAGCAAAACCTCTGGAGGGCATATATAATATTATATTATAATATTGAACCTGGTGTTCTGATTGAAAGAATGAAAGATGGACTTTCAGCTTGACCAGCAGAAAAAACTGAAAGTGGTTCGCCGTTAAAAACAAACCAACCAGGCTGTAGGGGGTGAAGAGATGATGAGGTACACCTACTCTGTAATGCTTTTAAACCCTTTAGGTGTTGAGATGTGACATGAGGAGAGAAAACGACATTCATGTGTTGTACTCACTGATATCACCTGAGAACCGTGCACATGTTTTTATATGACTGTTTTTTTTTTCTTAGTTTGTCATCTGGGGTCAAACTGCAATGTGCTAAATAATATGTATGCACCCACCACACACCAACCCATGTTCCCCTGTGTGTTCCAGTATAAACATGTACTGAGGGCAAATTGGCCTTGTCTGGAAGCAGGCCAGGTAGGTACCCTCAAACGCTGAGCCTCGCCATCACTCTGTCTTATAACCAATCAGCTGCTATGCAGTGGCCAGCTCTTTGATTATGGCTTTGGAAATGGGTTTTCCTGCAACGACGTCGTGATTTGTCCGCCTGTCCACTTCCCATCAGCATGAAACTTTAACCTAATCGGGGCAGGATGTGGACGTGATCTTTGCGATGCTCTGCTAGGGATCTTGTGTTTGGCTTCATGAATCAGTGGTGGGGTTTGATTTTTTATTTGTATTTATTTTTTTTTTTTTTGGCTTTGGCTTTGGCTCTGTCCTGTTCCAAACTTTGCTCAGCTCTGTTGTGTACGCGTCTTTTGTTTTCAGTCATCTAACGGGTTGCTCTGCCATCCTGTGAGTCGCCTGCTTCCTCTGCAAACCCTCATTCATCCTCTAAGCTGTAAAAGGTTCTCCCTAATTAATACCATGATATTTGAGGACGAGCGGGAGTTAATTTGCCACTCCACTCAAAAATTGTAGGTTTCTAGTTTTGTGAGGCACTTTATTGATTTTCATACTTGGTCCCAATTGTAAAGTAGGACTTCTTCAATCCCGAGCAGACTTTTCAGACTTCAGGGGAGGAAAAAGCTCATTCAGATTTACAGCTTAGTGTGATCCTGTTTCTAACAGAGAACATTTCTGGTCAGTAGTTGTAAGAGGATTGCCTGTCATTTTTGTAGCAGCAGCCATTTCTTTCTTCATTTACTAACCTGAAAAAAAAAAAAAGTGATGACTGATCTTACTGATTATTCTGTATCCTTCTCTCCGAGACTCTGTCATAGTAAATACTTCTTAAACACACTTGCAGACAGGTCATGATTTTCACTCTACAGTTGTCATTTTGAAGTGTATTTGAGTTTTAAGTGCACCCACTGACACATTACTACGCAGTAGTTTATGTTCAACTGTCTTCCAAACTCACTGCGTGGTAATAGAAAAAAAAAAAACCTCAACGTCACAGAAGTAGTGAAAGTTCTTGTGAATTTTATCAGCACAAGATATTTTTCTGAGTTCACCTCTCAGTTTATTTGTTCAGTGCCGTTATCCCATGGCAATATCTTAAAAGAGGGCGCTTTAAAAGAGACACTGCTGTATGTCTAACACATCATACCGGTGCTCCTTCCTTCTTACTCCTTCATGCTTTTCTATATCACAGAGGATTTGACATGAAGCACTAAAACAACAAGCTCTTAAACCCTCGGTTGTTCCCTTGATAACATGAGTCTACTTTCTCCACTGTCTTTAATGTTTGTCTCTGAATACCCCTGCATCAGCATAAATACAGCATGTGTTAGGTCTATTAAACGTCCACGTGTTGAAATTCCTGGATCATGCATTTTGGATCAGTTTTGCTCTGATACACCTTTTTATTCAGAATCAGGTGTCAGCTCGTAAACGAAGAACATCTCAAACATCAGTGAGAGTAAAGTGTTTTTAATCCGGTCAGTCGTCATCAGGTCAGCCGCTGTTACTCTAAAACGCTCCCTCGCCTCTTCCACTCTCGGAGGAGTTGTCGTTGCGATTTGAGGCGTGTGACCCAGAGCCTTGATGACAGCATGTATAAACACACGTTGCGTGTTAGGCATCAGGCCGCAGACGTTGGAGGTGCTAAGCCAGGTCGCTGACGCTCCAGAGGGATTCAGTGGACTTCACTTCACTCAAGAGCTCGTGTCACAACACTTGTCCAAGTACTCGTGAATCAGCGCTTGAGTACAGTGTGTCAGAGGCAGTGTACTCGGATACTTTAGTCCGTTTAGTTTCCCGACACTGCAGCTATCATGGCACGAACATCCAGTTAGTAAACACTTGTTTTGCATCCAAAATGACAGTGAAGCTGTTTTTTTCACCGCGACATTTTGCATGGCGGGGTTTTGTTTTAAAACGAACAGATGACGGAACAAAGTGAAGGTGTTCGACGCCGCTGTAGAAAAAAATCCTCAAGGGAAGCTGTTCGCAATAAAGAAAGCACGTATGTGACAACATGCAGTACATAACGCAGTTAAGAATTAGCACGTCTTTCTGTCAGTCTCATGTTATCAGCCGCCGTCTGCTCTCGTCCTCTTTTCCTTTTTTTCCCCTCTAAAGCCCGTGTCCAACAAGCTGTTTCTCACTCACTCATTTACATACAATCTCCCTTTCCTGCATTATTGTCATTCAGCGCTTCCCTTCCTCCTCCCCTCTAATCTCACTTACAATTTACATACCCTCACTCTCACTCTATCCCCATCTGTTCACACCCCCCCCCCTCCCTTCTTCCTGTTTGTCCCCGACCCCTCCCCTATCTTTTTTTTTCCTCCAACCTGTTCTCCCCAGGTCTCCATTTCCCCTCATCCTCCCTGCTCATGAGTCATCAAAAGCTCCCTACAAAGGAGCTCCAGACGGATCCGAGCAACTCGTAGCGGCCCTCGCCTTCTGTGCTTCTGCGTTAAACGGACGGCAGGTTAATGGGTGGGAACGGCTCAGCAGTGACTCGCCTATGAAAACCGTGTGGTATTAGTGGTGGTGACGTTGACCACATGGAAGGACACGAGCCTTTAAACATTCCTCAACATAAGCGACTTAAAGCTTGACATATTCAGTCTGCTAACATCCCTCAGAGAAGGCAATGATGTCGTCCTTTTCTTCTTAATGTTTCGGTTGGTCACTGTATTTGAAAGCCACTTTTCCTCGACTCACGCCTCAGTGACGCTTCTGAAAAGTGACCGTCATTTGCTCATTCTCTCCCATTCTGTTACATTTAGTCCCCCTCCCCCCTCTTCTTTAGTCTGTCCTTCACACTTAACCTCACGAAGGAGGCCGCATGGGTGACACACTCTATGTAAGACGTAGAAATTCAGCTTCACTTTCAACTCTGCAAGGAAACTACACGTTTTAACCTGTGACTACAGAGTTTGAAAGGAGGGTTTAACCTGCCCTCCTCAGTTAATTATCTAAAAAAAAAAAAACTTTTTTATATATTTTCAAAACAGCATTGATTTACATTTAAATTCCTTTTTAATTGATTCTTCTTTAGCAAATGTGATTTTTATATTTTGTATGTAATCATCTGTGTGTTATTCATGGATCTGCTGCACTGTTTGAAATGAAGTAAACCGAGATGATCAACACATTTCTCCTCCGAAGAGATTTGTCTCTGAGGTTGTTAACCAAGCTTAAAATGAAGCAGGATGAAAGAGTTACGTTTGTTCCAACAAAGTCAGAAAGACTATTTATATTTTATAAAGTCGTCTCGTTTTTACATTTTAACTTGTGTCAAACACAGTTATAGAAATGCTGCATTATGCTTTTTTTTTTTTGTAGTGTGTAGCTCACTGAAACGTATCGTAGTGTTCATGCTTCCTTCTCTTCCGTCTTCTTGCACGAAGTCAAACAAGCACAAAACTATCACGATGATCAACACTGAATGGAATTCTTTTTTTTTTTTCATCTGTTTTGTTTTAAGTACACTGTAAGCGTCTGTGTGCCACGCTGCAGACACAGTTGAGGGTGTTTTTTTTAAGTCCAATGGTGGATCTGACTGATGTTTTAAGAGCAGTATGTAGGATCTATATTCACTGATTCTTTACCTACTCCTCAACAACACCACTGATCAAATGGTCCCTGCACTGCTCCACCAATGAAGAAGATAACAATATTGATATTTATAATAACACTGCTTAGTAAAATGTTTACAACATCACTGACCAAAGGTTGTATGTCTTTTTGAATTGTATGTTAAACTTTATTTATGAGAATAAAGAGCAGAATCTGTCACAGAAAAGTATGAAGGTTTATGATAAGCACTTCACGTGTGATGAGTCTCCACAAGGTTTTTGCCACATTATGTAAAAGCTATCGCCATCATCAATGTAGTTTTTGCGGTGTGTCCCGTCTTTTTATTTATTTATTTATTTTCCCCCAGCTCTGCGTTGGTGAGAGGAATCTCTTTTGATTTTCTGTTCAGAGGTTTCATTTATCCCCAGCTCTCGACACAGGTACGGGAAAGCCACCTTGAGCATGCCGATGTGGTGTCAGGCTCTTACCCGTTAGTTGCCTCCGCCTCTTCTTTTCTTTTTCCACCAAAAGACTGCCGGTTTACAACACCGAAGCCATTAGGCTACATCTGATACTAGAGGTGTCAAAATGGTCTGCTCGTTTTATGACAACGGACTATTGCCTCTTGCTGCTGTGATGACTTATTTCCTCTCACGCAGGGGATTGGCTGTCGGCTGGAGTCTTTGCACTGTGTTCTAGCGCTACAAGTCCTCTGCCGTCTGCTCGGTGCGTCTGGGCCTTAATAAAAGTGCTTTGAGTGGTCAGAAGATTAGAGAAGCTCGATACAAGCTCAAGTCCATTTACCATTGACCTTTAGGAATGAGACTTGATCATCATCATTACGTACAGTAACAAAATAAAACGTGCTGAGAATATTAAGAATTAAATAATAATAAATCTCAGAATGTTAAAGTGGATAAATGAGGACTGCTTGGAGTGAAAGGCCTCTATGTATGCGGACAGATTACTGAGCGGTGTTAATGTGTTTCCTTGTTCCTCTCTGTGTTTATTGCCCACATGAAGGTTGGATATAAACGTGCTTCTTTGAAGGATTACTTCTTATGTGGGGGTTGAGTTATGAGTCCTCATCGTGCGAAGCATTGTACTTTCTTTGCATTTTTTCTTTCTTTTTTTTTTTCTCTTTGGGTGTGTTGAGTGTCAGCTCCTGTTCTCCCTTCAGGCACCATCCAGTTATATGACCTTGTTGTGTTTCACTGTGTCTCCAGGCTACATTCATATGAGGTAATTACTTTGCTGCAGAGGAGCTTCTTCCTAAACCCCTGTATCAAATGTTTTATGTCAGTTTGCTTTAAAGTCGGAGGCTTTTAACCTCATTTCACACTGTAGTCATGTGGAAGTTATTTCATTGGCTGGATATAAACCCATTTTGGTGATTTATTTTTATTTTTTCTAGGGCTGCCATATCTTCCCATGAGATGTACAGTTACTGTTCTTCTTCTTTGTTCTCCTGATAAAGGAAAAGAACGAACCTACATGATTTGATTTGGCCAGTAACTTTGTCACTGATGTGATTTTTAAGATAAACATATTACATTTTGTAATCAACAAATCAATCTTTTTTTTGTCAATAACAAAAGCCTACAAGGACTTTGAATTTTAATTAAAAAGGGAGATTTTTCATTCAGTGGTTTCCCCACCAAGTTTTTCTATGTTGGCAGACAGATCATATCTTATGGATGCTGCAGGTAAGATGAGTGGATGTATAATCTTTTGCTGTATTCATTTGATCCCCTCACTTGTCTCACTTTATATTTAATCTCATGTTTAACCCCCATTTTAATCAGCTGCTTCTGTTTTTGTCCCCCTCTTTTCTTCTGTTGATCTTTTGACTCCAGTTTGCCCATAGTTGCTGACCTGATGGAAACATGTATTGATGATGTCATCAGGGCTCCCGTCGTTCCGCCGGTGACGGCTACAGAGGAGGCCGGACCGAGCAACGCCTACGCCACCCCCGGTGTCACCGGGGAAGATCCTCTCAGCCTCGCAGGTGAGCTCACAGAAAGACCGGCAAGCACAACAAAGTGCATTCAGAGAGACAGTGAGGTCATATAGGAAAGGTCGAGGCCAGAAATGTGGCTTTCACAGATTAATCATGAACAGGAAGCACTTGATTTCTATGTGTATGGACATGCATTCATTGAAATATAACCTTGTCACTCTCAAGAAGCAGCCACTCGTCTGAAGCAGCTGGCTTTAGAGAGCAGTCCACCACTTCCTGCAACTCCAAGAAACAACATCAACGTCAACATGGCCATGAATAATCAGGTGAGTGTTTGTAAACACTTTAAAATGGAGCTGCGATTATTGTGCGATAGGAATGCATTGATTACATTTGTATCATGTGGATTTTTTTTTGTTTTTTTTACTTTCCTCTTTTGGAGTACCTTAGTTAATCCAACGTAGCATCTTCCTGCAGCCAGAGTGACAGAAATGAGAAACACTGAGGTGCCTTTGAATGGTTAATTTCACTTTAAGAGACTTCCTCACAGCACAGCTGAAAAGTCAGAAGTAATATCCACCTTTGAGACACCAAACATTTCACTTTTTTTACCGTTACATTTTCCTATTATCAATGTTTTGATCTGTGAGGGTGCTTCCTTATTTTCTTTTAAAATAAAAGTAGCTTTTTATCAATGTAGCTCGAGACAATACAAAATAAAAGCACAACATAAAGGTTTATTGAGAAACAAAATAATGGACTTTCAAACATGCAGTCAGAAATGCGATTCATTGTGAGTAGCTATTGAAATTCTGAGATGAATCCGGATTTTATAATCTTGTATTATTTGACAGCTCTACATAAAACCCCACAGCTGGCGTGTCATTGAGTACGGTTCAGTCAGAAATGAAAACCATATTCCGCTCTCTCTTTTCTTCTAACGGTGCCTCACTCTGCTGTGCTCAAACAGGAGGACGTGGTGAAGCTCACAGAGAAGTGTGGCCTGAGCAGCACAGGCGGTAGTCCAGTTGTCACTCCACTGCGCACCCCAGAGGATCTGAAGAGCAACATCCTGAAAGCACAAGCTGAGGCTGCTGCCCTCAAGGTGATGAACAAAGACCAGTGACTGTACTCACAGAGATAGGAAAGAGAGACCCATAAACTGCTGCAGTCATTCTTCTCTAAACAATGTAATGCACTGATGCATTGTATTTGTTTAAGCTCGTTGTTCAATATGACAACAGCTGGCTTTTCCCCTGAAAACATGGGGATTAAATATTTATTTTAAACATGTTGGACACACCCATGCACGTTATAGTTATGATGTCTTTGTCAATCAAGTAGAATATGTTGTATAAGTTCAGCATCCCTCTCTCGACCTGCTTGTCTTCGCACCCACTGATTTCTCCCTCTCTGTGTCCCTGTGCAGGGCCCTTCGGAGGACCATGTTGTTATAGTTGGAGATAAAAACTGTAACTTACAGGAGCCCTCTTCCAGGTACGTTCACACTCTTCTTAGTATGTTTTAAAGAGAAAGTTTGTTGCTTAGGTAAGTTTGTAATAAATGAAGCGAACAGTCATGGTACACACGGAGAGGATTAATACCTTTGTCGCTGGCATTTCAGTGACAATGGCTTTGTCTTGAAGTTCTCCCTCCTCCTCCTCCTCCTCTTCCGTCTTCCTGAGTCACCCAACTGTCAACACATTGTCTCATCCAATCGCAGCTCTCCCCTCCTGCTAGAGCCGATTAACTACTTGAATATTCATGAGGATTATTATAGTCGTTCACAACATTACATCATCTTCAGCTCATCCGTACAAGCAGAGCTCTGCATTGTGTTGTATGAGAGGGAGACAGTCAGTGGCTCCAGATGATAAGAGGAGAATGAGCCATATGAGACTGCTTACTGCTATCTGTCAGGGAAAACAATGTGTTTATAAAATTCTCCCAAATGTTTGAGTGTAATGTGTATTGTTTGTGTTTCATCCCCTGTCGCACATTCAGATTTGATTCTTGCTGAGTTTGTTCATTTTTGCAAAAAGCTTTTACTCTGTGCTTTCGGCTCGATGTGACCCTGTTGTGCAGGTCGCTCTTTTTCTTAGGGTATAATACAGATGAGCAACACTTTCCTAAATGTAAACCAAAATGTCGTTTTGTCTTTGTCTAGGTTGAAGGTGCGTACCGGGCGAATGGGCAGTAACTCGTCCCTGTCTGTCAGCAGTCGCCCGGACATTCAAGACTCGTGGGACCTGCTCAAGCCCGCCTCAGTGATGTCATCAGCAGGGGCCAGGTCAGTCCGTGTGTCAGTTTTGTCCTGCATACCTCTGTGTGCACTCACTTTGTCAATAATTCCCACCGGAGCTGCTTAACAAAGAGCAAGAGAGAGGGAGAAACGATGAGTGTTTGAGTGAATCATTGCAGGTGAAAAAAAATCAACTTTACTTAGTTTGATTCAAAACTGCAATGAAGGTTTGTCTTCAAGTCAGATGGAAGGATAAATTCTAATGTTCACTGTGCCTGTACCATAAACTTTGACCCCCACATGGACTGAGCTCATTCTGTTTATTCAAGGAAGAGTTGGAAGAAAAATCTGGCCTCTCCTGTTTTTATTTTAAGACTATTAGAAGTTTTAAACACTTACAGCCCACGTTCCCCCCCCCAAACAGAACATAAAGTAAATAAAATGCACATTTCACAACCATCCTTGTTGAGACATAGGTGTTGCTTTGTTTTTTTTTTGTAGTCTTTGCTGACATCTGTTGGCATGTCTGAGCATTGTTTGGGTTTTGTGTGTGTTTGTGTGCATCTGGGCATGGCGAGTCACGTGTCTTGAGTTCTGCCTGGAAACTGCTGCTGCCCCTGCTCATCAAGTGTTCACAGCAGGAGGACTCAAAAAACACAGACACTTGCTTAGACAGTTCACGGAGGCTCATCGATGCTGTGAAGACTCCCACTATTCCCTGGGACTTTTATTCTAGAGAGAAGAATGTCGACACGATGTGTTGAAGCAACTTCAAGAAGAAGACGGATCTAATGAGGGTTAAATGTATTACTAGAAAGTTTGTGTGTGTCTAAAGCTGTTGATTGTTGTGCCACCTAACTTCTTCTAATGTTGCCTGAGGTACTCCTGACTATAAAGAGATATTTATTATTTTTTTATTTTTTTAAATCTATGAACAAGAAAACATGTAACCAAAGACTTTTGAATCTACTCTATAATGAGGAACCCGGATCTGTTTATGTAAAGATTGTTTCCCCTCATTGGACATTAATCTGACATCCTTTAATGTTTATCTCTCGTTCTGTTGCTCAGCTCCGAGGTGCTGGCTGAAGATTTGAACGCCTCCGTTCCCAAGATGCCCTCTGAGTCTGCTGCTGAAGGCTTGGCCCCAAAGGTGACACACTTATTATTGATAGAAAATATTGATTCTTCTGTGAAGGAACATAAATAAATGTTTTTATATTAGAATTCTTCAGTAATGAGCAAAAACTAATAACCCCGAATTGTATACATCCATCTGCTCTGACTCACTTCAGAATCAGACGCTGTATTATTAAGGAGTTTCTAAAATGTGCCTCATGTGCACAGCTCCACTCTTACTGATTGACCCATGTGCACAAACACTTCCTTTAGAGTGTTTAAAAGCTTGAACTGTACGTTGGCATGTTGTGACTTTCTCTAGGCTAAAGCAGAGGAGGTTGACCTGCCTATCATCGCCCCGCTGTCTGACAACCTGATTGATTTCACTGACCCAACTCCTGTGGTAAGGTCACAAAAGACTTCATGTGTAGGCAGTTTTGCAAACCAACAGTCTTTGTCGACACACTCAAGTAAACGCATTTCAGACTCCAACACACACACGCCGTAAAATCCGGGATTTCTGTGTCTGATTTTGGAGGTCTCCCAGCAAGAATAAAGGTTTAACTGTCATCCTGTGTTTCTCTGCAGCTCTGTACTTCTTTTAGTCTGTTTTCACTTTGTGGCGTTTGCTAGCTACACTACGCTAGTTGAGCTATGGACATATGGACCCCTCCTCCCTCACGCACAACTCTGCTGGTCACACGTTAACTGTTCATACAGGAGTCTTTTTAATCAATCCAGCGTTCCTCACGCTGTCTTCACTGAATAGTAAACTCGCCTAGCGTTAGCTCTAAATGCAACTTCATGACCAGCCAGCCTCGTTAGCTTCCCCTGAACAGCTTCCACTACACAGTGACGAGACAAAGTCACCCAATCATTCATTCAAACATTCGAGGCCAAAGTGATGCTGCAGTCTCACGTTTTTAGTGAGAGGCACTCAAACATATATCTGGAAGGTACGAGAAAAACAAACAAACAAATCCTGTGCTGTTTGGTCCCTTTGGCGCCCCGTAGGTAACCCCCTCTCTCCCTGTTGTCACAGTGTTGAAAAAGAACGATACAGCTGCGCCTTTGAATGGCTCATTTTCTACCAGACGCCTCAGTAGATGAGTCAGAACAAATAATATCAGCCTCATGACATCGTCAGTCTGCTGTTTTCATTTACATTCACATCCATAACGAGAGGTTCATGTAGTTCATGTGCTCGACTTCAGAGGTAAATGCAGCGTTTTGTAAGTTCTGCTTTTTATTGTGTGCTCTCTTCAAATAAAAAGATAACGTGGTTTGCACTCTGCCATCAATGCATTATAGAAGCTCTAGAGGCAAAGACGCCACAGAAGCTAAATCATATAAAAGTAGGTGCCGCTGGTGTAGTCACCAGTTCATGAATACACGTAGGTCGACGTGGTTAAACGTGTATGAATAACTTAGAAGGATTCTTAGAGTGTAACAATATTTGTCTTTCAGCTACCACCAGTGACGCAGCCCAAACCCGTCATCACACCCCGCTGGATCGTTCCCACAGCTGCAGTGAGTGGTCCATTTCTTTCCCGACCCGTCAGACTGCTCTGGTTGGATTTTACGTTTTCTGTCTCACTTGCCAAAGTTGTTTACAGTGAGAAACTTTGGGACGATGTTCTCTGTGTCTGTATGTAATTTGAATGTGTCTTATTGTCCTGACTGCAGTGATATGAGGCTTATCTGTTTTTATTTGACCAAATGCCCTTTGTGTAGTTGCTGTTCACTCATGCTGATGTAGAGGCTATGTAGAGAGTGACCTCACACCTTCTCCCTGGTCCCCCCCTCTTATGCAGCCTTCTGGTGTCTTTACTAACGGCCTGCTCGACCTCGACCCCCCTGCTAAGGTCAACCCTCTCCTGCCTGCAGATGGGGGAGCAGCTCTCACCCCAGCCCTCCCCCTCCTCGCTCACGCACGCAGCACCATCTCTGCCAGGTAAAAGAGTAGAACACAAAGCACTCGTTTTTTTTTAAAGCAAGCTTTGTAGAATGCCGCCCCCTGCTGGTTGAGCTGGGAAGTGTCGACTTAACCTGAACTCCTAGTGCAGGCAAGTTTAAGGCCGACTGAAGGTATTTCATGTTTGTCCTTCTAATACTGGTATTGTTAAGTTCACTATGATGATTTCAGTGTCTTTATATCTGTAACATCCTGCCAGTTACTGCAGACATTTCACTCTATAAAGGGATTGTTGATAGCTACATGTTACTGGTCCCAACCGCCAACACTTCCCTACACTTGATTTTAAGCACTGAGCATGTTTGTCAGGAGAAGAAGGCTCTGTCTCTAATGCAAAAAAAAAAATGTCCTCCATCCCGATATGAACAGCCCTGTGGGTCAGCAGCCAGCCTCAGACGATGGAGCCAAACCCAGAGGTCTCCTGACCACTGAGCTCTGATGGGACGGGAAATAAAGTAGCAGCCATCACAGCGTTCTTCTTCCACTCTCCCAATTACCCCATCACCCATCTGCACACACAAGCTGGGACCGCTGTGCTGAACACTGGGGGGTTTGGTCGAACCCGGGAAGAGGGACCGTGAACACAACGCCGACTGCACCCACACACCGACAAAAAGACAGAACAAGTTGAAGTTAGCACACAGGAAGAAATAATAGGAGTATTCAATGATCTCATGAATGAAAGGCTAGTTTTTAAAGAAACATGTAGCTGCAGTATTAACGTGATGTTCACTGTCTGTGACTTGCCATTCACTCAGTCCATCCAGTCAACACGCCTCACACTGTATATGGTACGTTGTAAAAGCAGCCACCCTTGGACTTAACGGGGAGCGTGTCTGTTTCAGTGCTGCTTCCTTCTCCCTTTGTTAGTCATGCTGTTTTATCACTGTTAAAAACACCACTGGATCCCTGCTACTCTGAGCACATAGAGCTGCTGAAGAACACTGGATGAAGGACTGCAAAAAGAATCTGTCAAAACAACAATGGCAGTGACTCTTAACTGTGCATCCAGAGAGATAGAAACACCTTGACTCTTGATATGATACACGTGGATATTACACTACAACCTTTTTTTGTTTATTTTAAGCCAGCAAATACGTCATGTGAAATTCAGCTATACGACTTCGGCCCTCCGAAGACTTCACTGGATTATCTTTGCAACACTGGAACTATAAAGGAATTGTTTTTATGGCTGACACGAGAGACGACCACTTTTTTTTTATTTTTTATTTTTTTTTATAACTTTTATTATCCAGCTCTAATTCATGCTCTCTTTATTAATGTTTTCAATTGCCCATTGCTGTACTTATCTTGAGCAGCAAAAGGAAGTGGTCATTACTAATGGGAATTAGGTCTGCCCTCTTGAGGATGTTCAAATGACTCAAAGATGACGACATGAGAACACAAAGTTTTAGCATTTTCAGCAGAACGTCACCTTTTTTTTTATTTTATTTTTTTAATTGAAACCACTGTGATGTTTCATGACGCGGCTCAATCAATGTTATCAACCGTTAACTGTGATCTCTGCAGGTAAACACTGTGTCCAGCTTTTTGGAATGACTCCGCTGGATTTCTGAATTGATGTTAGAGCATAACCTGACTCTGTTATAGAACATTACTCCTTGTTACTAACATGCTGTAGCTACTACCCCTGCCTTATGGAAAATGAATGTATTCAAATAGTCAAATCTGAGAATGCTGGAGATGCCACGATAGCACATGTCATAATCCAATTTGCTTATATATTTTATTATTGGAGAAACGCGTGACATATCTTAAAGCTGGTTTTGTATGTTTGAAACTGAGGCCTGATTCTACCTTCTTCTTTTTTTAAATCTTAATGGATGATATCACAATGACTCTTAAAGAAAGACTTGTTTGTTTTTATTTTTCAGTATCCCGTACAGTATAATCAGTAAGACTGGACTCTCATTAAATTTGGTAGCTTTTGTTTCCCTTTGATGTCGACGTCCTGATCTGTATTCAACAAGGGAAGCTGATGGTTTTACAGCGTGTTCTTAGCAGTGACAGTTATTTATGCTACTACTCGGTGTACGTTTTCAAGCAGTGTCCAAGAGTGTTGTAGCCTAAACAGTTGTAATGTATTGTCAGTGTAATGCTATCAGCTGGCTGTAGATATGAAGTAGATTTATATATATTTTTGAAAATGATGTCGGCAGTATTCTTAACACATACTGAGAAGATTTCTTTGTTACCATGTTTGCTTACTACAGAAGAAGTAGAACATGTATTACTGATCACTCTGACTGGAAAAAAACACTGATTATGTCTCAAATGCAATTTTATATGATTTTTTTGTTTTTTGTCTGGAATACCTGATCATGACTCAGTAAAGCTTTGCTGCGGTAGGAGTCCATTTGTTTTTCGTGCATTTTTAAAAAAAAAAAAAAATTGGGGGGGGGGGGGGCCTTTGGACTTAGCAACCAAAATGTGCAAATTTTGCAATTACAGTAGAACACCTCCCTCAGGGGGCCCCGGCTGACAGTATTTATTCTTGTTGCACTGCTGAACGGCGGAGGGAGAGCCCCCAAAGTAGCCTTTGCCCAGGGCCCCAATAGCACCTAGAATCAGCACTGGCTGAATGTAACAATAGTAACTGTTGTCACAAAACAAGAGTACACAGTATTTACTTTAAAATGATGACGCAGAACTGTTTCATGACACTAATGAATAGTACCCCCCTGTCTGTCCTGTTCCATGTGCCAGTTAAACGTCATTGTGATGTTAAGTTGTTCACACAGCACCAGGACTCTGAAACTAAAGCAGCGATATGAAATCCAGCATCATCTATTTCAAACCTGAAAATGTCTCCACTGAAAAGTAGACATAATTAAAAATATGAAATTAAATGTATGCAGTCGTTCATTTATAGCTACTATTTAATGTAGAATCTTTTTTTTTTTTTGCTGAACCTAACGGATGTTTAATGTACGGTAAAGAAAGATTCTTTGTTAGAACCCTTTTATCTTGGTCTTTTGCCTAAAGGGAGAGTTCATCTAAAGGACACCCATTTATAGCTGTGAGCACATGAACTGTGTTGCTGACATATAAACACTGCAGCGTTTGGTCCCTGAGCTGTAAGGACATTCCTGTCTCTGTTTAAATAACACTTTAGAGCACGTTAGCAAATCTACCACTAGATGGCAGTATAGCATCAATTTTAACCTTTGGGAAAGACGCACGAGCTGCGGACTTTTTTACTCATTAAAATGTTTTTATCTGATACTGACCGCTTCAAGTAAAACAGCTAATATTAAATATAATTTATAATGTTTTGATAAGGTTAGAATTATTTTTTAAAGAAAGCTACATTTGAGAAAGTTAAACAAATGTCCCAAACGTAACTGATAAACTTTTAAGTTTTAAAGTACATGTACATGAAGGTGAAACATGAGTCAATAGCCTTAGACATATTACAGAAGCTACAAAGTCTTGATTGTCTCTTGTTTTTGTCCTCAACAATTAAAATATGTCTTTGTTCATTAATTTAGGTACAAACAATTTGCCAAATTAGTCAGATCTTTTAAATATGTCCACAAGTAAAAACAGCCAATATGTGATCGTCTAATAAGATACAGATACAGATTCAGTGCCAGCAACAACAAGACGGCATTATTTTGGCGTTAACCTCTAGAGTGTAGTGTAGCTTCAGAGTGAGAGAGCCGGCTCAGTGGGAGTTCATCTTTTTTTTTTTTGATCAACTCATGGAATTATGATTTTTCTATCTGATATTACAGTAAAATAATAAATGTGTACAGACTTAAACAGGATTTCAGTGATTATTTCCCCAGAATGCACTTCCCCATGTCTATAAATCACAGTCTAATATCTCCAGGTCTAAGATTAGTGTTTCATTTGCTCTGCAAAAGTCTGCTAATCAAATTGGATATGAGCGATGTCTGCAGCAGGTCGCAGTAGTTATTTGGGTAATTATATTGGACTGAACAAATGTCAAGGAATCAAATATTCTAAGACTGTTTTTTTTACAAATGGAATAATGGAAGAAAAAGTGTTCCGTTTTTTTGAGTTGCATTGTGGTAGAAAATCTTTAATTAGAACCAGAAGAAAAGCAAACACAGCTGTTATTTGTCAGATGCAATACTGGTTTACATTTCAGTATGCAATGATTTGAACTTGATCGATTGCGACTGGTCCCGGCTACAGAGCATAGTTGGACCATTATTAAACAGCAGACAGCACACAGCTCAATAACTCAGCCAGGACTGCTCCCCTCAGCAGATGGACCGACTCTCCCCCACCTTCCAAATGAATAATTGATTACGTACATGGACCTTATGCCAGGTCATGATTGCTTAAGCATGCTCAAAGCTCTAGGTGGATTCATGGAGATTTGGCTCATGGCCCACGCCCTGATGTCACAAATTTAGATCCCACAAAAGCAAACATGACAAAGTCCTCTATTAATTTTTTATATTCTCTGAGTTTGGAAATTAGTTCTCTGGATGAAAAGCAAAAGTACCTTTTGAACTAGCTTTTTATAGTTTGATGAACAGCTTTACAGTATTTTTTGTGTGAAAAAGACTTCAGACAAAGGGTTTATAAAGCCAAAGTCCAGTCAAACGTGTTCATGTAGCACTTTTTTTTATTTATTTTTTTTATAAATGCAGTGGAACACAGCGCTGTTCAATGCACTAAAGACGATACAGAAGAGGCATAGCAATTTGAGGAAATAAGAGGCAGACACAAACAACACAGGAAACAAAATTAAGAAATACAAGTTGCATAATCAGGATTAATGGGTAAAAATATTCTTTGTAAAAAATATTCAACTAAAGACAAAATGGAAAATGAATAAGACCAACAGATATAACATATCAACGTTTTTTGCATAAGCCACAGACTGAACTATAACAAGTGGACATAGCCACTATTGCTTAACTCATTGGTTTATCAACTTCTAATTGAAGCATTAAATTTGACTTGATGGGCATGGCCTTCTTGTTTTTTTTTTCTAAAGCCAGAATTCACCATGTAATTTGAAACAACAACTGACTCTCATGCAACAACTACTGAACAAGCTTGCAAGGAGTGAGCACAGATACACGTATTATTACACACTTATTGGTCCTCTCATGGAAAACAGGCTAAAAGAAATTCACTCTGAATTCTCTATCAGCCTGTTAATGCAAAGATCACAACATCTGTCTGTCATTTGCATAAAAAAGACAGAGCGAAGCAACAACACCAACAGGTCAAATGATTAGCTGAGATGACCATGTAACATCTGAACTGGTGTAGTTATCATCAATTGAAAATTTCCAATAGAGACCAAAATTGTTTTTGTTTATATTTTTGTTAACATGTTTAATTCTGCTGTTAAATTTGTCTTTTCAACACCAGCTGGGGCTTGACTCACTAATGGATGCAGCCCCGAGTGGTCACTCGAAGAAATACCGTTTTGGCACCTTTTGCTTGGCTTCATGACTGGACTTTGTTGGAGGTTAATTATTTTTTATTACATAAAGAAGAAGTGTGGCTCCATCATAAAGGGTAAAGTTGATCTGTCTCAGTGTTTCAGGAGTTTGGAGCTGATAGCTTACAACTATCGTCTCCACAGATGTACGCCGTACAGATGGGACAAGTTCTGCTGTAAGTGAATAAACATCAACAGCATAAATGTCACAGCTGTCATATTCATGAACAGAAAACTACAAATGACAATTCCCCAGGATAAAGGCTGTTGTCGGACATTCAGATAAAACTCCTTCTTCGTTAGTTGAGTCCTGTGAGGAGAAAGATGACATCTGTATCAGGCAGGTTTTGTGTATTCCTAATTAAAACAGTTTTTTTTAGTCTTGGCTGAAATCCAGATGCCAATAAAGCCTCCACTCATCATACTCTACTTCTGCCCTAACATCTGTTCACATTACTTTCAGTGTTCTGTTTGTCAAATCCTGAAGTTTCCAGTTAGTGCAGGATAAACGGACCTTGATGAAAAGTTTAATTCTGCAAAGGGTGAACAAACAGTGGAGCATCTGTGCGTGCGTGCGTGCGTGCGTGCGTGCGTGCGTGCGTGCTTGCGTACGAATAAGTTTTTCATACGAGCACGAGCAAGCATTGGAAAGAACCTGGCTTAATGAGCATCGCCTACAAAACCAACAGGTTTACTCAGACAGAAAAGCAGACACAACCACATGCATACGCACACACACTCATACAGGTTTCCAAAAGGCCTGCTGGGCCAGCTTTAAAAGGAGATCGGGCAGGACATTTTAAACTATAAGCTTATACAACCCCCCTATTAGAAGAGGTTTAAAGCCCAGGCATTTTAGTGTGTGTGTTTGGGTGAGAGGGCATGTTTCTTGGTCATATGGGGGTTTTCATTGTCAAAGCTTTTTATATAGTAAAACATGAATGGATATTGATTCCTAAAGTGCTGCATTGTACTATTAAGTACCACATTCAGGGTTTGTGTTTGACAGGTAACCTTCTACAGATCCAAACAAAGTCACTGTATGTTATGTTAAGATGTTGATGTAGAAGGTCATCTCACACTGTGTGAGCCAATTGTTTAGAACGCATCTCCAAAGCTCTCGACCACACTGTCTGATTATCAAGCACTATCTCAGTGCCCACAGTCCATCTATATATTCAACTTTTCAAGCCCAGCACAGTTTCTGCAGGCGGCTGTGGCTCAGTTGGAGTCGTCGCCCCTCAATCGGAAGGTTGAGGGTTCGATCCCCAGCTCCTGCGAGCAACATGTCCGATGTGTCCTTGGGCAAGACACTTAACCCCAAAATTGCTCCCCCTGCTGCGTCTGGGGCGTATGAATGTGCGTGAATGGATAGATACTGGATGGGCCACATATCCAGCCCATCAGTGTGAATGGGTGTGAATGGGTAGGTGTAAAAGCGCTTTGAGTAGTCGGAAGACTAGAAAAGCGCTATACAAGCTCAAGTCCATTTACCATTTACCATCAAGAGTCCTGTTCTGCTCGAGCTTTCTGCCTCTAAAGCCCAGTTTCCATCCAGCAGTTGGTTTGGTTCAGTACAGTTTGGTTGTGTTTGATACTGAAAACTCTGACCTTTCTTAAGTTTCCACAGCCAACAGTGGCCTTATTTGAAAAAGTGTGACATCATAGCAGCCCAACACAGTGTAGCCTGCAATTGATTTAAGTTCAACGAAGAAGAACGGGACACAGTAAATAAAAGAAAGCCTTTAGGGACGGATCGGTACCCTTGGCACCCCAACAGAAGGATCCAAAAAAAGTAGGAGGGTACAGGTCCCTTATTTTGGTACCACTCCCAACTTGTTGGCAAAGCAAATGAAAGGGTAATGAACTGAAGTGACCCGGTCTGCTTTGTGGAAATGAGGCGTTAAAGAACTTTATCCACTGTAATTTGCTAAGTGTTGCTTCGTGCTCATGATGGCTCATGTAACATGATAGATCAAATATAGCTTTCATGTCTCCAGTCATAGCATGTGTTGTATATTGGCGCTATATCAATAAAGATTGGTCATTAATACAACTTAATTCTAAAGTCTTCATCAATATCTTGCTTTGCTTTCACCAATGCGCATAAACATCTCTTAATAATGTTTTGTTATGGAAAACAAACCGAAACTAGTAACTGATCTGACTGAATAATCACGGCAAGTTTCGATAAACAGTCAGGAGGAAGATGTCTGTAAACGAAAGTCAAAGTCAAAAGCTCTGAACACAGAATATCCTCCGTCCTCAGAGATGCTGCACAGAACCAAAACAAAGTTAAACTCACAAACACACCTACGTTTGTTGTAAATAACAAAGTCAATGTCAATAACAATAACAATGTTCTCTATTAGATTATCCCTGTTAAAAAATAAAACTCACTGGTGTACTATATTACAGCTCCTCGCTTTGCCATTCTAAGAGGCTGTATTGAATTATGCGTGGCCAAATGTCAGTCTGGTCTTTTCAAGCCGTCCACAGTGACAAACAAGTGACAGAGACTCCCCAACACATCACAAGATACATATGAATGAGAGCGACTCTCCCTGCAGAGGGGACTGTTGTTGCTCTTATCAGTATACCAGGTTCAATGGCTGGCTTCAGGCAGGGCTGACAGGTTGTGTCTGTGTGTGTGTGTGTGTGTGTGTGTGTGTGTGTGTGTGTGTGTGTGTGTGTGTGTTTAGAGGACACAGCGGATGTTGTAGGCCTGCAAGAAGTGTGTGTTTGAAAGCGGTGAGAGTGTGTGCAAAGTGTTTAGTTGTAGGTTAGTGTTTGTGTGTGTGTGTAAGTGTGTGAGTGTGTGAGTGTAGTGTCTGAATGGCAGACAGCTTGACAGAGTTTATTCGTGGCAGTCGCCCTCCTGTGTGTTATCAACGATGCCCAAACGGGGCTGCCAATCACAATACGTGCCGACAGGACTACACAACTACACACCAAGCCAGACTTGACACACACCTGCATTAATGCCCACACACACACACACACACACACACACACACACACACACACACACACACACACACACACACACACACGCACACACACACACACACACAAGCATTAGGCAGTAATGCCTGCAGGAAGAAGGACAGGTGTCACTCACACACACACACACACACACACACACACACACACACACACACAAGCATTAGGCAGTAATGCCTGCAGGAGGAAGGACAGGTGTCACTCACACACACACACACACACACACACACACACACACACACACACACACACACACACACACACACACACACAGATAAAAGCAGCCAAATACATGAACTTGTTTTCACTGCATTCTCCTCTGACAAACCACCAATAAGCGTTCACTGTCTTCTCTAGTCATTAGTTTTGACAAACACACAGAAGAATTGGATAAAAGTCACAGTGGAGTCAAATGAAGGAGGAGAGTTCAGCCCATTATCTCCTCGTTAGACTGCTTTCTCTGAGCTCTGAGAACAACTTGAAAACTTTCAGAACTCATTGAAAATCCTCAAGTTATAAGTGTGCACTAACAGGTGGCAGTAATGACAACATTTTGAATTCATAATTGTACAGGTGTGACAGGGAACTCCTGAGCAAGCCAGAGTACTACAACCTGGTTAGGATCTTATTCACAAGGATTATTTTTAGATGATATTAATCTGCAGATTATTCATTTAATAACACATTTCTTTATAAAAGTTTATAAAAGTCAATATATGCTCACTACATTACCAATGGTTATCTTCTCTGAAGTACTTCGACAGCAAATACTCTTAATTGTACAATGAACAAAGACATACAGTTCACCCTCACATTTTGAACAACCGCCATTGTTTTTTCCTGTTGATTTAACTTCTTTTCACTTATTTGCACGCATGTCCTGTCATGTACTTTTTTTATTACTTCAGTCAGTGGCTGAATCTGAACAGGTGTAGCTGTAGCTGTAGCTGTTAATTTCCAAAAGGGACCAATATTATTTTGTTTATCTTTTGTAAAGTACTTTTTTTTTAATCAGATTCAGTCTGAGGTTTCACTTATGTGCCTTCATATGAGAAGATGGTGCAATTATCAGTAATATTGGATGAAAAGGAAATTAAAAAAAAATAATCAAACAAAATGTGGACGTGTACACACACTCATGCCAGAGGCTGTTATGTAAAGTGCCCTTCACAATCAATTAATCCCATTCATACACATCCACACACCACTGGTGTAGTAGAGGGAGCAACTACTAACTCAGTGCCTTACCCCAAAACACTTCGACATGTAACTACAGGAGCTGAGGATCATAACCCTGACCTTCTACTTCAGGGACGACTGCCTCACCACTGAGTTTCTGAAAAAGCTTTGGGCACATTATGTATCAAAGGGCACAGGTATCTTTGGTTTATTTCAAGTACATTCACTGTTTCTCAATAATGTATTTATTTTAATGGCATTCAACTTGTTAAGAAAATCAATGTAAGCTAGATGAGAGATAAACGCTGTTCTCAGCTGTAGATGATGGAAGAAGGGCTTGTATTTGTTTCACACAAAGAGTTTAACCAGAGGATCATTATTCTTTATGTGTATGTTGTCTTTTTTAAATGATACTGGTAATGATTCTGGTAAAGAGGTAAAAGGTTTTAAAGACTGTTCTGATCTGGACTTCAACCTGATGACATTTTCTGAACAGAGGAGGGGAGTCACACAGACAGAAGGAGCTTCTTTGGTCCAATCAGGGGCATCACTAGGTTTTAAGGACAGGGGAGGCTTAGCCCCCAAGAGATGCCCAGGATGTGAGCAAACATAGCACGCGAACGCAACATTTCACAAACAGCTAACAAAGACTGAGAAATTAATTATTAATCATCATTTGCACCTTGAGTGAAATGTTTCATATTTCATATTCATATTGAGTTCCACTGTCTGCATCACTAATGACTCTATCCTGTTAAATCCTTTAGACTCACCTTTCCAGCAGAGATCTCTCCCCTCTCACTCCCTGTGCTCCTCTGCTTCAGCCCCCCTAAAATAGGCCTAACGACACCACTGGGTCCAATACTATACCACAACATTTTGAGCCCGATTCTGTTTAAACCTGATCGAAGCCTGGGGCCTCTGAAGTGATAAAAGAACCGAAACATTCAGATTTTGATTTGACTTTGTCCCCTAGAACAGACTAACAAGCTCCTGGAAAGTCAGCAAATGTTGTTGGCAGAGTCCAAGAGGTTGCATTCATGCTGTTTACTGAAGAAAAAAGCTGCAGATTAAACTAGACCTGACCACATCGGGCTCCAAATCAATTAGGGGAGCTAAGTCCTGTCCAAAACCTGCCTGGCTTAATCACATTTGGACAGACAATGAAAGGATACGAGGAAATAGCCAATTTCATACTCCTCACACAAGCCTTACCAAAAACTCACATCATACAGTCTCTCATTGGTCACTGAACTCTCTGGTAAATGAAATCATGTGTTTAGCCTTGCGTATATACATCCATGTAGAAAAGTCATGGCAGAATGTCAGCTCACGCTATATGACTGAATCTTTTGGGATGCATGACCAGAGCTCACAATTTTATACGCTCACATGTACGACCTGATTGTCAGACACAAACCATAACTACTATAGGAGTCAAATCAGGATGGAGCGTTCAAAAATTAAATAGAATACTCCCATAAAGCATTTGACTTCAGTTGTACACGGCTCCACTGGGCGACACACACTGCCAATATGCATCTCTCTCTCTCTCTCTCTCGCTCTCTCTCACACACACACACACACACACACACACACACACACACACACACACACACATATTGGTTATCAGACAGTCCTAATTGTATATTATTTCCTAAATAGTTAAAAAGATCAGCAAATAATCAATATGCTTTCAGGCTCTTTAGGTTCCATCCAGTTCACATATCAGCTTAACTTTAATCAGTCATTAGAATAACACTGCAGGAAGCATTTTTATGGTTCAATGTCCTTTCATTCCACTTGGTAATGATATGATTCATTCAGCTGCTCATTCATATTTAAGTCTCTATCACTAATCGTGTGGAATAATGATGCAGATTGAAATATTCATACCAGTTTGTTGGCATTTACCTCCCTTTTCTGTTTCATGAATGTGCTCATCCACTGTGTCCATTAATGTGGTTTTGCATTGTGTGCTCATTCTTTGTTTTGTCCAGCTTCCTATTTGCAGGCGCATCATCCAAATCCATGTGTGTCCCATGTGGTTTGCCGTACCCTGATCTGCCACGAGCACATCTGTCACACCAAACATTGTTTCCATAACAACCATTATTGAGACGGGCAACTGCAGTCTGTTCAGTGAGTCAATTAACTCAAAAAGAAAGATGCACAAGTCTATAGACACACACACACACACACACACACACACACACACACACACACACACACACACACACACACACATGCAGTCCATGCGAATGTTACAAAAACACACACAGAGAAATATCTCAGTGACCACATGGATCACATTTGCGAAAGTGAAGATTTTATTATTGCACCATTTCAAGCAGAAAATAATGATTAGTTACTCATTACAGAGTCATTTATGGCATTCTTTCTTTCTGAATTGCTCCGTCTCAATGCTTTGTACACAAACCGGACACAAACATGCACGTACGCACACACACGCGGGGGCAGATAGCAGTGCAACACATTCTGGTTACGGGTGTCCAGCCATCTTATTCAAGTTAACTAGTGAAGTGTAAATCTGTCAGTCTGCTGGCCTAAACACAGAGGGCTCTCTCTCTCTCTGTGAAATTGTCATACAGACACCATCTGCTAGAATTAACTACAAATTATAACGTTTATATTTTTGGACCAGGTTTTATGTTTTAAATGAATACTATTACAAAAAGAAGGCTTTAGGGTTCATTGTGCAGCAACAGCTTATTAGACATTCTTGTGTTTGTTCATGAAAGGAATTTCCGATCTCGTTTCAGTGCAGCCTGATCTTTCTACTCAGGCTACAAAGGCTGGGTCCTTGGCTCAGCTGTGGCTCAGTTGGTAGAATCAGTCGTCTTCTAACCGGAAGGTCGTGGGGTTTGATCCCCAGCTCCTACAGCTACATGTCCAATAATAAAGTGACTTCTGATTAGAGAGAATAAAAAACAGGAAGAAAGTTGGAACAGGAAATGGAAGGTCAGTCTAAAGGGGAATAGCCGGCTCATTCATACACACAAAGATCTCTATAAACACAGATATGCATTCATGTTACATTTAAAAAAAACAAAAAACTTTATAGCCTGTTATTAAACCAAGGAAATGGGGCAGAGGATCTTAATCATTAGATTCATAAGGAGACATAGAGACTGATGGAGGATGAGTCAGCCCAAACTTTGTTTTATCATTGTTTTAGTGCGTGTGTGTGTGTGTGTGTGTGTGTGTGTGTGTGTGTGTGTGTGTGTGTGTGTGTGTGTGTGTGTGTGTGTTGTGTCAGTCTGTCCTCAGAAAATAGAAGTGTTGTGCTTTGATGCTTCAGCACAAAGAGGAAGTGGATGTGTGGTGTTTGCTTGTTTGTTGTCCTCCTTGTCATGTGTTTGTGTATTTGTGTTTCGATGCCCCAGTTAAAACTCAACGCTTTGTTCCTCAAGCTAATATGAGTCTCCGAACAACCCTCATACACATACATTTTACATATGCAAATGATTGTGCAAACACAGCATTAGTCAGGGATTTTTGGAGGAACTTCAATCACCAAGGGCAATGCATGAAGAGGAGCTCAGAGACATGGTGCTTGAATTTAGAGCTGAGTTTCAAAACAAATAGAGCTTTAGATAGCACGGAGAGAAGTCCCACTGTGGACAGCAGACTGTTCAAACCTCATGTATAGCTGAATGTGTTGAAACCCTGCTGGTCACATTCGCTTCTCAAAGCATTATGAAGAAATATGTCACAATGCTGATCAGCCTGTCAGGAAATGTTTTCCATTGACTTGTTGAATGCTTTTGATCCAAACCTTATGGTGAACAATAAGCCTCCTTTGGGACTTGTAGTTTGAGAAAATGTATTAAAATTGTGATAAAACACTTTCTTTTCCTTTTTGTCACAATAAGGTCAAACACTTTAACACACTCTTCTCTTGTTCATGTTCTCCGGCAGGTTACATGTTCATTTTATAGTTTTTCTATATGTAATTGAATTTATTTGCATGGTGTAAACTCCTGATAATCACAGTGTCAGCACTTTCAAAGTGTCCAAAATCCTTGAAAATCCCACATAACCAAGGATAAATAAAAAAGCAATTTTCACTTTGCCATGGTGCCTGGGTTACCTAGAGCGGACAAAAGTACAAACTGTGACTCATAACGTGCTCAGTTCAAGTCCAGCTGTGGACCTGTGTTCCATTTGTCCTTTGTCTCCTTTCCTCTGCAGGAAATAGCACACACACAAATAACTGTACACTCACAAAAAAATGATCTAGCTTTTAGCGTATCTTGATTCCTAAAGATGAAATGTATCGAAACCATAAATGATGTATTGACATGAATGGCTTTTAAATTATAACTTTAAAAGTAACAAAGAGAACATTAAAGTGATGTGTTACCTTGTACTGTTTAGATGGAAAAAAGTACAAGGACTGTTTAACGGTCAGATGGCTCTTCAATAAGTCCCTAAATGGAAGTGTTGAGTGTACTGACTCATCCGTTATCAAGACGCTGAGCCTGCTGTCTTTAGATATGAAGAAAAATGGACAGAAACTTCACAATGAACAAGATTCTGTGGGACTCAGACATTATCTTTTTTTTTTTTACTGAAATCTGACTGTAATGGGCCAGCCATGCAAAGGAACAGTAAAATTGTCACGAGTGAAAAATCTTTTTAATTTAGTCAGTGTGTGTGTAATGGTGAGGAACACACTGAATCAGCGGCATGAATAAAAATGATTGTCTTATTAGAAAACAGCAAGGCAATCACTACATTTCCAACACCCTGCACTGCGGCAATATATATTTTATTTCAGTGATATTTAAATGTATAAATATTTCATGCCCATACTGTCAATGTGCTTTATGGCTTTTTTTCTCCATCAAAATAAATGCCAGACTCATAATGTCCAAGCCCTACCTGGAAGTTATGTTCATATGCAATTTATTTACAACAACAAATTCATTTTAAGAAGCCTGTTTTTTTGAGACATAATGAGAAAATGGTTAATCAGTTTACCTGGCAGGTCGCATAACTGTTGGAATTAAATTTTTCAGTGAAATTTGAATCGATACCATAATCAATTTGTTTCCAAGCATAAAATAATAATCCTTAAATACCGGTACATAATCTAGAGGGCTCAGTGCAACAATTTCAAGTTTTTGTGTGGTTTTAATTACCAGTGAAGAAGTCAGAAGTGATTGGAAACATGTTTAATAAATATCATGATATTTTCCCCAAACTTACAAAAGTGCAGGTTGGAGGTGTAACCACGCAGACTGGACTGTGGACACAAACACCGGACCACTGGACCATTTCAGTTCTGCACTCTGTAGTTCCGCCATCCACTCAACTACTCTTTCTTTGGGTTAGGGTATATAGAAGTGTATAAAGCATGGTAAATAAAACGGAAATTGTAAAAACTGCTCAGGAAGATATACATTTTTTTCATGATAAATTCATATTATAAACTAAGCCCAAACAGCTACAGTATCTATCGCCTATATTTTGTGTGATGCATATGAGGGCAGGTTAACACTGAGCTGGAGAGAATTGTTATCATTATATCCCTTCTATCCCATTCAGGATTGTCAAAACGTGAAATTAAGAACAGCTCTGTTTAAATGCAGCCACAATGAAGACCAAATTTGTCGGTAGATTTTTTTTAAAAATCAACAAATTTGACTCAAAAGCAATCCCTACGTTCTGTTTTTTCCAAAGCAAAATAAATTAGGTCAGTATTAAAATGTGTACTAATGTGTTTTTTATGAGAGTGTAATCTAATTTGTAAAGGTTCACTGAATCCACTCCTGAACTCTTCAAAGCCACTACACACACATGTCATTCACCTATTCACGCGGTCAGCGCTGTGATCCGAGGCGAGCCGGGCAGCTTTGTGAATAATATCAATTCTCCATGGGAAACTAATGAGTGGTGGACATGCCCACTGGTCACCGGGGACACAATTCATTCCTTCACACTGGGCGTCTGTTTGAAGCCTTGTTTTGTCTCCCTGTCTGAGCGTGTGGAGCTGTTCCCTCAATGATGCACCATATGGCTGCTCCGTAAGGCCCCTCCAGGTTTTTTTGGAGGCTTACACTGTGGTCCTGACTCTGTGTGTCCAGACATGGCCTACTCATGTTGGGCCAAGACGGAGACACAGGGAGCAATTCGGAGGGAAGAGACGAAGGGTGGAAATAGAAAAAACAACTCTATAAATGGAAGAAAGCAATTTGAGCATTTTTTTAAAAAAGAAACTTCGGATTTGGGTAGAAAAAGAAAGATACAGAGGTTATTTTTGAAGCTGTAAAAAGCGAGACAAAAAAAGAGAGGGAGGAGACACGGATGTCAGAGGCGGCAGTAGTAAAGACGGAGATGTCAGATGGAGAGAAGAGACAGACTGAGAAAGACACACACAAAAGAAAGAACTATTCAGTTGCGTAAAGGCCATAGAGGGAAAGAGGAGGGAAATATGGTGCAAACAGAGAAGAAAGAGGAATGATGAGAGAAGGAGAAAAGAGAGTAAAAGAGAGGAAATGGAGTGAGAGAAAGTGAAGAGGCCAGGTGCAGTGGCAGAGCAGATGGAGGAAGGAGAGAGGGAGGGAGAGAAAGAGTGATGGCAGGGGGGAAACAGAGGGAGCAGAGAAGTTAATGTCTCGACTGTTGTGTGATGGGGCGTGTCTGTTCCAATGCCAGGCCGCTTTTCTACACACTCATCTAAAGACCCAACATTTTTTCCCAATTTGCTCTTCCTTTTTTTTTTTCCAAGCTTCCTTTGCTTCGCACTTTGTCTCCATGTTTTTCTCTTGCAGATTCTTTAAACTGTTAAACGGTTCTTTAAACTGGCATGACTTTATCAAACAAAAAGCACTCTAAACAAGTTCCAAAAAACAAACTCTTGTATGATGATCAATGTATGAAGCTCAACACTGCCTTTCTTTCCACATCCTAAAGAAAATGAAACCATACATTTAAAGAACATAGTTTCAAAATTTTGGAGGGCCACTCAATTGTTTTCTTACAGAAAGTCTGATGAGAAGATGAGATTATTTTGATTGATGATTTTAGCTTTACAACAATCATTGAGGATCCTGGTTTGGGTCCTTTGTCAGAACCAATTTGTGTCCTACATAACTATTAAAAGACTACACAGAACCAGTCCTTGTCAAACTGTTGGGTTGAAAACGACTTCTATCAAGTGTTTTAGTTGAATGTTACTATTTTATGAGAATTGTCTTTATATAGATAAAACAGACTTGTAAGTTTCTCATTGTGTGCACTATATAAATAATAAATAATATAAATAATGTGAACGATGTATGAACTGTTATAGTCTGAAGTTGCCTTGGCTGACTGGTTAAACAAAAGCCAGCAGAACGTTAGCTTAGCTAGTACAAGCAGCTAGCTTGACTGTGCTCAGACGTAAAAAAGCACCTGTTAATATTAATTATATCCTAGCAGATATCATACAAATGTAAAAAACAGATATTTCTACTCGTTTAACTTTTAAAAAAAATAATTTTAAATGACCTCTATCCTAAAAGCTGTAACATTTAATGAATGTGTGTGCTTGTGTTTGAAGTTTAAATGTGTCCATTAGCTCTGATTCTCCCAACCCAAATATACACAAACGAACCCCCTACACACACACACACACACACACACACACACATCTCTTTGACACTGGAGTCATGGAGAAGGTTTTCCGTCACAGAAATCAGGGTGGAAACAGCATGAACAATCTCTCTTCTGGCTGTCACAGGGTCACTGGAGCAGCGCAGACGTAAACATAATAATCCCTTTGAGCACCGTGGGGGGACAGGACGCCCATATATGGAAGTGAGGCGAAAGGGAGGCGTGCCCGGCTCTACAAGGCTGCATCAGGGAACTTGACGTGGCGGAACGGTTGAATTATATTGGAGGGCCTGAGAACAGTCGAGCATCCAGACTGTTGGAGTGCAGTGACTGTCTGTCTGGTAAACACACACACACAAACACACGCACACACATGCACACACACAAACACGCACACACACAAACACACACACACACACACACACACACACACATACAAACACACGCACATGCACACACAAACACACACCCAAATGCACAAACACACACATAGAATTTGCTTGTCTGTCTCCTTTTCCTCTCCATGCCTCTGTCCTTCATGCCTTTTCACTCTTAAACACTTTTTCCAAACCCATCTGTCATCCTCGGCAACTTTTACCTCCTTTATTCTTCCTTCATTTGTGACTTCTCTTCTCTCCTTTCTAGTCCTCCCACTGTTTCCACCTCCACATCCCACACCTGTTAGCTTTCTGTGTGACGTCCAACATTCCCCGCCAGAATCCTCTAAACACTCAATGATCACATTTCTCTTGCAGAAACCATTCCAGCACCTTCAAAGAGCATAAAAACGGTTACTTGTCTTGTGCCTGCAAAGCAATCCAGAACTCTGATTTTCAAAATAGATGATGTTTACTGTTTAAAATGTTGACAGCTCTGTCAGAAGTTTGTTTGTGCAAGTAAAGTTCTCTTAAAAGAAAGTACTTTTTTCTCTTTTGTGCAACAAGAAATCCAGAAAACAAAGAAAGGAAATTTGTTGGAGGATAGTGAATAGGTTGGAAACTGTTCATGGAAGGAAAGGCGATTTGAAACTTTTTTCATTTTGAGCATCTTCACTGATTGTATTTTCAGAAAATTCTTCAGATATTTCAAGGAACTCAAGGAAACTCATGTCTAAGAGTAAATTAAGTTGAGTGCTATGATCTGTGAGCAAACTCACTCAATCATCCAAAAAACTTTACAACTTTATGAACACAGTCTGTTGGCTGTATAATTGGTGTACACTATCACAGGTGTTTGTAATTATTCTTGATAATTAGACCAGGGCACATCTTAAACACATACATTAAACCAACAATAGGTATTTTTTCCACCTTAAAATAGTCATGGACTAAAGGTCAATTTAATTGCTCATAAACTTTCTACAGGGAGACGTATCTCATGCCATGCCGTGTTTACTGCAGTGAGCTTTGGCAGTAGGTTGAGGTCATCTCACAGGAACAATACTTCCCACAGCAACCTTTAATTGAAAAATGAAGCCAGGTAGCCCTTTTCTGTACTCTCTTATTCAATGTTTGAGGATGTCTGTAAAGGATGGATAAAACTAAGATCCAGAGATCAATCAATCAATCAATCAATCTTTATTTGTATAGCATCAATTCATAACAGATGTTATCTCGAGACACTTTACAAAAAGCAGGTAAAGGACCTTACTGTTTGTCTGTTAACATTAACAAAAGAGCAGGTAACAAGACCATGCTCATTGTTATGTTTACAAAAGCAGGTAAAGGACCTTACTTATGGCTATATTACAAGAGCCCAGCTTAATCCGTCATAGCGTGGCAAGAAAAAACTTCCAGAAATCTTCAGCAGACCCGGGCTCATGACGGAGCAGCCATCTGCTAAACTGCGCCGGGCTTGAAAATGGGATGGGGGAGATGGGACAAGATGCAGAAAGAAGGATAGGATAGGATAGGATGGTGGGAGGGGGCGGGTGGTTGTTTGGGCAGGCCATCCTCAGAGATGAGATGTACATCCCTGTACTTATTATTCATAAAAGATTATGATGTACTGTGAGGACGTATTGTTATCAGTGTCATCGTTATCTCATGTTTAGCAGATAAACTTGGTGCAGAAAGTAATCTAATCCCTGTGGCTGATGACTTCACCCACTCAATAGTTAGAGTCGTCGTCTCCTATGAGTATGTGTCCTTGGTTAAGACACTTAACCCCGAATTGCTCCGTCAGGGTGTATGGTTGTCAACAAATGGACAATATCTAAGAGGGGGAGGAAACAGATGTGTGTAACTTTTGGTGGGCGCCGAAGACTGTGAAAGACTTTGTCTCCCTAAATGCTTCTCCTGTGACCACTTACGAATCTATCTCATTTACCATTTTGTACACATATAGCACAGAGTCTGATTCACCTCTGCATGTTGCCTTATGGACTGAATCACAATGCGTCTTCAATGCATCCTGGGTGTTGTTTACAGCTGTTCTTACGGCTGTCCAGTTGTGATTTGATCATCTTGGAGGCATGTTGAGTCCACGTTGAAAAAGGGGCGACATATGCTTCAGCTTGTGCTGGATTCCGTTTGATCATTAGGACTCTCTCCTCTCTCCATCTTCCTTTATACACCATCACTCTCCTCCTCCTGCCTCGCTCCTCCGTCCTGAAAGATTTTAAATGTTTAAACAGCGACTGTGGTCAGTCATCAATCACACTGACGCAGATGATTACTGAAGGCACACGCACGCACGCACGCACGCACGCACGCACACACACACACACACACACACACACACACACACACACACCACACACACACACTCAACCATTACCAAACACCTAATGGACATGCAGACCTGCAGTGGCCTTTAAGCACTGCGTCTATCATGCACACACACACACACACACACGCACACACACGTTACACTCTCAATCACTCAAACTCATTAGCCTTCTCTTTCACTTCATCCATCTCTTCTCTCTGCTTATAATTCTCGCTCTTACTATCATTATTCTTTCCTTTCATTTCTTTCGAGCATTTTTTCCTTCTCAAGAAACACCTTTTCTACTCTACTCCACGCTCACACTCTCTGATGCCCAGTCTCTATCTTTGCACCCTCTGTGTCGCTCTTTCTGTCTCTTTCTGCCACATTCCAGTCTTCATTTCTGTCCAACTGCGTCTCCATCCCTCTCCCACTCTCCTCCCACCACACATGCAGGGCGTCGTCCTCTCTAATAAATCTTGTTCCCTGTCCGTTGAGGCTGATGCGGCCCGCAGCTCTATGCAGAGTGATAGATGATACAATATTGAGCTGTTGTAAAGCTGCGACTGAGATCTAGGGTTCTCATAAGAAAAGGGCCTGTGTAGCCTGTAGGGAGAGCAAGACAGAGAGGAAAGAGAGGAAGCAAGTATGTGAGGAGAGGAAAGGGAGATGTAAAAATGAGGGAGATATGGGGATGATGGAAAAGAAGAGGGTGACCGGAAAAAACCCCCCAAGACATATGATGTATATAATAGGGAATTTCATTCATATTCATACGAAAATTATAAAACAAAGTCTGAATTTATTCTTACAACATTTATTTACAATATACTTCCAGAGAGTCTAGAGATCCAAAAAATGTAATTGATCGACATATACGCTCCAACAAAAATGAATAAAACATCATTAGGTGTGTGAGAAGTCAAAACCTCGGCAGGATTATTCAGAAGCCTCCTCCTGTTTTTCTTTCCTCTGTCTATGCAGAGGAGAGTCCCTGTAAATAAAGCCATCTTGAATTTACAGTGTTTGATGATACCACATAAGGACTTCTCAGCTCTTGACATTAATGCAGGACACTGTGGTGAGGAAGACGGTGCGATATTTCAGGATAAAATAGGGGAAATAAAGAATAATCAATTGTTATTCATCTTTATTTTTATAGCACTAATTCATAATACATGTTATTTCAAGACACGGCAAAAGAGCAGGTTAAAGACTCATTGTTGTATTAACACCTCTGGAAACCAACAGGTTTACTCATTACAGCATTATGTCCTTAGACACCCTCAAACAGGAGCTGCCTCCATAGAGGAGGACTCCTCCTCGTCCTCCTGCACGGAGCAGTACCAGGGCTTAACACAGTGAAAGACATTACACAATTCCAGGGCTGTTTAAGACACTCTGTGGACTTCCTGCATGCCAAATATGAGACATCACAATGTCCTCTGTTTGAACTATGGAAATTAAAATCTGAAACTCTTCAGTTTGGACAAACTGGTGCACTGTCTGTTTCTCTCTCTGTGTCACGTACACATGAGGTACTGCCAATGTGTGTCACAGTTTGCAGTAATGTTTACACTGATAAATAGAGCCACCTGTGGGTCTTTATTAGGGCTAACACCACTGCACACAAACACAGAAGTACAAGGTAATCCAGAAGCAGTGGGACATGAAATGTAAACACACACTAACAAACGTGCAAGAACAATCAGACTGACCTCAGACTGACCTCACCATTAACTTGACTGCAATGTTGAAATATTTAATACTTCAAAGTGGTGTTCATGTGCTTAGAGAAAAAGGGAAGGAATAGAATAATGGACACTGTCATGGCGAGGGAAAAGAGGAGGAGTTATGTGCAGCATTCATATTGTGAGATGATCATCCTACATTTTTGAAACTTATATATTTCATTTAGATATTTATCTCAGGCTATCTTTGATTGCAAATCTGAGACATCGGTTATCCTTGTTCCTCTCTCATGGTGACACAACTTGTTATGACTCTCAAATGGAAGAGTTTCTTGTTAATACTTGACACAGCATAACTTTGGGTCAGTAAAGTGACAGCACTGTATGAGGTTATTAACAATGATTTGATCCTATAGCACATGTTGAAGAACTTTTAAGCAGTATTTGATGGCTGACTAAAAATACTTCATAGCAATTATCAAAACCATTCTTTTAGTTTTCAAAACATTGAAACTTTAGGCCTGGAAACAAGTTGAATTGCCATAGATTCAGCACACAGAAAGATATTTGCATATGCAGCAGTTACAAATGAAGCCTTTAAAGATGTGTTTCAAGCCACTCGATGGGTGCAGGTCCAAATCCCTCTCCTTTTATCCCTGTTTTTGGTCCCTACCAGCTCCTGAGGGGAATTGTCTGGTTCTTTGGCAGCAGAAAGTTCCACCTTGTTCACCAGCTAGCCGCTCACTTTGTACTTTGTACTGCTGTTAGGGGAGATGCATCCAGTTGATTTATCAGAGCTTAGTGGCTAAAACATCTGCCTGTGGAGTAATACATAAGGTATGGGGGCCAAATTGGTCCAGAGCCATTGTTTAAATCAGAATGAGATTTTATTTACAGCTGCACCCTGGAGTTCCTGAGGTCAAAGCAGTTGTTGCTCAAAATCACCAGCTGTCACTCACTACTGCATGCTGAGAGGAGACTGCATGAAAGGACACTCAAACACACACACACACACACACACACACACACACACACACACACACACACACACACACACACACACACACACACACACACACACACACACACACACACACCATGAAGGCACACAAATTGCTGTGTGTGTGTGTGTGTGTGTGTGTGTGTGTGTATGTGTGTGTGTGTGTGTGGGTGTGTGTGTGTGTGTGTGTGTGTGTGGGTGTGTGTGTGTGTGTGTGTTACACACACATCATGCTGTGCAGGAGGTGTTCAGCGTCGTAACCTTCTCTTAACTCAGCAGGATTCGGATGAGCCTCTCTCTCTTTCTCTCACACACACACACACACACACACACACACACACACACACACACACACACACACACACACACTTTGTTCACTCTCAATCCACTTGAGCATATTCTTGGCTGTTTAAACCCATTTTGAGCTCTGATGTTGGCTCTAAAAGAAACAATATTAAAAATTGTCTGAGTAATTTTGAGTATTTCATTTCATCACTTTTGCCTGCAGCTACAATTTTAGTTATTATATTTTAGTCATATATTGGATTTTTGTTTTTTGTTCCTAGATTTTGACGAGAAGAGAAAACAAGAATGTTTGCAAATTGCAATAAAAATCAACAAGAAAATGTCTTTCATTCATAGCAAGTGTATGATTAAATGCTTCAAGTCACTGTTGACGTTTTTAAGCTCGTAAGCAGAGACAAACATTTCCCTTGAATCCAAATAACTGTCAAGTCAAACTGGAATTAAACTTAAAAAAAAAAAAATTGTTCCTGTTTTTTGTTTCTTGTTCTAAAATGTTGGCTTTGTCTCAAAAGGGGGTTACGTGTAACAAAGTGAGTGGATTATCATGCACATTAACTTGTCCATACTTTGAGTCACTCACCCCTTTTCAGAATGACACCAGCACGCGCACACAGCACTGCACTCGCTGTTGGATCCACTGAAACCCATGTTTTGCCCACATTATCCCTCTGTTACAGAAGATGGTACAGAGGAGGGATCATGTCCCCACCCCACCCCACCCCACCCCCCTGCCACATTCAGATTAGAGGTGAAACGTCACACAGGGTGTAAATATTGTAGGCAGTCTAAATAGGGCTATTGATTAGAGGATTCCACAGGGAGTCAAGAAACAGACAAGAAAAACATTTTCCCTTCCCATAATTCCCCATTTACTTGGTCTTGGTTGATAAATTTGATCTCTATACAGTAATTCGGCATCTTGTACCTGTTTCTTTTACTTACACAAGTAAGAGTAACAGAGGTGCAAGAGACTCTACAATGAAAACACACCACCTTCTCTTTACCTTGTTCAGAATAAACACATCGATACACATGCATGGGCTCATAGAGGGCGTCATCTGTCACTCTCCATCAGGTGAGTACAGGTTATACAGCAGGCTGTCACCAATCCAATAAGCACATGCAGGCCCCGAGCTGTGGCTCAATGCACAACACGCTGAATAACAAAAACATACTGCCAGACACACACGGGGTAAGCACACAAATAACACTGTGGCGTATGTGCAGACACACACACTGAGCGGTGATTGATGTGTTGGAGCTGTGTTCACATGTGAAGCAGTGGGGGCATTATTAGAAAACTAATGATAGAAGACTTTCATCCCCCAGAGAGGTAAAGAGTACAACACTCACACATAAAAAGAGAAGCATTATTAGAAATCTTGTGATGCCAGACCCGGCTTACATCATTACTTATTGTTTCTGTGGTTTTATTACGTGACCAGCTTGTCTGGATATAAAATACCACAGGCCACCAGAAGCTTCCTTTTCACCCTGCAGTATGCTATAAAGACTTACAAGAGGAACAAAGACAACTAGACTAGCACATTTTCTCTGTTTGCTCTCAATCTCAGAACCAATCAAGTAGCCTGACAACAATATAACCTCTCAGAGTTATGGGGCAACTTGTCAGGACTTCTTCACAAAGAAGCCAGAGGACTTTTGGACAAGATTTTCTTTCTTTCTTTAGTAGTCATTTACTGTCTGACAAGAAACCTGAGAAGACAGGACAGAACTGGAGTTGAGAAATTACATATAGAAGTTGATTAGTTGTTCATTAGAAGTTGGTGTAGAAACAGTCCTGTGCTGAAATTGTTTAAAGATTTAAGTTGTTGTTGTTGATGATACCAATGTATTTGATCAATTTATTATGGCTGATTGAGTTCTGCCTCCTTTGCTCTCCACACCAGTAAGAAGACAAGAATACTTCAAAGACCAAAATACCATTAAGGTACTACAGAAGTTGTGGGGTTTTTGTTGTAGAATGTGTAAATAGCTCTAGTAAGGTGGTCACAGTCAACTTTTCAAGAGGATTAGCTTTGAATACGGGACAACGGCATTGCTATAAGAGGTCATCAGGGACACACTTAGAAAGAGCCTTCTTCAAAAAGTTTGAATTCATACTGTACAGAAACTCCTATATTCCACATTTGCAATATGCATTAATCTATTAAACCAGTCATTCTTAACTGGATGGTCAGGATGTGACTAGAAAACAAATCACATAAACAAGCCTATGAAGCGCTTTTAATTTGGGTTTTTTTCTGTTTCTTTGTTCTGTCATATTTGAGGCCCAAACTGCATTATTTTTCATGTAATGTTGTTCTACATACAGGTGCTGTGCAACAAATGTTCAAGCAACCTGCTAATGTGGTGCATCCTCATCTTGTCATGTATGTAGATTAATTTGTTATGTGATTTTTTTGTATTATTGAGTATTTATGTAATTGCATATTCCCCTTAAAATGTTATAAAACAAATAATTTCATGAAAATAAAATTACAAAGAGTATGAGAAAGACATGCATAAAAATAAACGTCTCTTGGTTGATTGGTTGACAGTAGTTTTGTCTCCTGGTAGTTGGATTCTTAATGCTGGTATTGGTTTTAATATTTATGTCACCAAACTTCAAAATCTGCATGAGCCAAGATAAACAACTTACAGTACAATAATATGTATCAGGTTTTATTTGCCAGAATGACAATACGGCTGATTAGACTGCTTAGTACACCCAGCTCGAGCTTGATTCTCTTGCATGTGAAAAAAAATTGCCTCATGAAGCCAAATAGTTTAAAAGTCATTGTCGTAAAGCAGGCATTACTCTCTTATTCTCTATTTTGCAAGATACATAATCCAGGATAAACCAAAAAGTCAGAAAGTGTATATAATATTATAATGAATCTTGTATCTCTCATTCTCTAGTTCACAAGTGCAAGGCAATATATGAAGAAAAGTAAATGCAGCAGATTTTCAGTGAAAGTCACGTCTAACACGTGTTTTAAAATGATTGACATGTCTGAAGATGCAGATTATTTTAACTCTAAACGTAACCATCAGTAGTAACCAATCCCATTTTTACACATTCAGATGACACTGACGAAGCAGCTGGAGTGCCTTGCCCAAGGACACATCAGACGTGTTGCTGCAGGGGAGGGGAATTAAACCCCCAACCTTCCATTTGAGAGACAACCAACTCTACCACTGAACCAAAGCTCTTGTCATATGTTTGTAACATATGTAATGGACCTCCATATACCTTTGCATGTATTAAGTCCTCACACATAATCATTCACATAATCATCAGCTAAACAAAATCATAAATAGAAAAAGTGTCTCTGTTAATACTGTATTAGTAGTTATTCTCTTTGTTGATAACATAACTGCTATGAAGTTTTTATTCAGAGATTTGTTTTTGCAAAAGCTTGGAAAAAATGAGATACATTTAAATAAATAAAAAGAGACAATAGTGCACAGATCTGCTGGGGGGGGGGGGGGGGGGCAAATATTGATGCAAAGATTTGAGTTTAAAATGTTTCTACTCCAGCAAAACTTGCGTATTCTTGGGCGTTCTGAATCTACTTCAGAGCAATATTTGAGAAGGACTGGAGGGATAAAACAAAAAAAAAAGTGGAGTTTCTGTTGAGTTTTGAGTTCAGTCTGAGGCCCTGCTGAGGAGACCCACTCCCACACACGCACACACACACACACACACACACACACACACACACACACACACACACACACACTTGTGCTTCTTCTGCTGAGAGCCAGCAAACTGCTTACGTCTGTGAAGTTGGTGTATCTGTGGAAGTCAAACAAACACAGACAGTCCAATGCCAAGACAATGATACAGACTAAAAAAAATCTGTCTCAACCCACTATGCGACTGCTCAGGCAAACAGGGGGTTGAACTCCAACTAGGTTTAAATACACTGTACGTTGGAATGAATTGCAAACTCTAACTTTTAGGTAAGATTTGATGTAACGCTGAGCAGCACACAGTGAGAGGCTGCTCTGTGGGCTGGTCGGGTTTGATCCAACACTTATCGACAGGTATGTGTGGGCACGATCCTTTGCAGTGAGGTAAAGTTGGCTGTGTGGGTGAGGACAGGGAGTATATATCAGGCCTTCTGCTCTGGTGCCAGCAGCAACCCCTGCAAAACACACACATCCACATCCACATTCACATAAACACACACTTTTGCCACCCACCCAGATGAAAGCATGGCTTCGTGGCTCCCTCAAAGGCCCTGTTGAGTGCTATTGTTACAATTTAAAGAATAAGAAGTCAGCCGGAGGTATAATGGTATGTATTGTGCAGTGTTTGTTTGTGTGTGCACCTCTGTTCCTGCAGCAAACATGTTTTAGGCGTTAATGTTTATTTTCATCTGGAGAGAATACTTCAGTAATATCTCCATATCTCAGCACACAACTGAGACACATACATGCTCACTCACACGACAATGTGTGTGTGTGTGAGTGGGGGGGGGACACACCGCAGCCTTGGATAGTTTAAGAGTCTCAATGTCAACAACCAGCTCTAAAAGCACAAGTGTTTGTGGCTGAGCAGCCAGTTTAGATTAGAAGAAGGCTACTGAACGGAAAGACTGATATCATCATTTTGGAATGTGCTTGCTTTAATGGTGAGTGGTGAAATGTTTTAGAAATGAATGAGGAGTAGAAAATAAAACAAAGACAGAGGCAGGCAGAGGAGACCCTGATGATACACATTTCATAGTAGAAGTTGGCAATGAATAAATATTATACAATACAGTATGCTTTGATACAACACAGTACGATACGGTACAATGTGATAAGATATGATACAATAAGATATGATATGATATGATATGATAACAAAACATGACGTAAACATGATACAATAAGATACCATAGTAAGATTCCATTTGATACAGTATAAGATACCGTACCATACGATGCTATGATACTGATACACCCCACCATAAGGCTTTACATTTATATTTGGTATTATACGATACAATACTATCCCCTTGTCTCCTTGTTGAACACTGTCTTGGACTCCAGTGCTGCATGTTTAATGCAGCCTCAACATCAGAATCAATAATTGTGACAGAGCTGCGTTTGCACCATCATGTTGGTGTTTGTGAGTCACATTATTCTCGAGTATTAATGTGGCTGAGAACATTTTAAAAGTAGGATTAAGGACCATTTGACCACAGATGTTTCTCATTTACTTAACACTTCTGATTTGTTGATTGATGTCATTTTGGTTTATTATCTGTATTTTGTCTTTGTATGTATCTATTATGTTGCTGTCTTGGCATATAGATTGTCTTGAAAATGAGATCTTGTATCTCAACTACCATATTTTTGGGTAAAAATAAAATTAAGAAGCATTAATATTAAAGTTATGAACTAATGAAAGGAAAAACGTGGGAAAGAGAACAATAGATCATGGAAAATTAATTCAGTACAGATAAAAACTAAAACATGAATACATGTACATAAAAGTTAATTATACGAAACAAATGAGTTTCTCAGGTGAGTCGTGCCGCTTTATTGTAACTTTTTAGTTTGGTAGAAATACAGGGACAGTTGCCAGCACCTGGCAAACAGCCAAACAAATAAAAACCCCAGAAATGAAAAAGCAATAAACCTTAAACTGTGATTAGATTTACAACAATCTTATTTGTACTGGTGTAGTGAAAAAAAAAGCTTTTGTCTGATGAAATGTAATTTGATTTAGCAGCATGCAGCCAGTGAGTTGGGGACATTAGAGTGCGGGGTGCTGGTGGCTGCCAAGACCACAAACAGCTCTCTCTCACCCAGACGGCCACCCAGGTGGGCGAGATGAAAAAAACCAAAAAAAAACCTAATAATAATAATAAACATGTAATGGATTTCATAGAGTTGTTTGGGGAGACATTTTGCACTTAGCCCACTTTTGTGTTTTCCACAAACTGAAAAATAAGATTCACTGTGAGGCTACAGAGCATGCAAATGTAATTTGAAGGTCATTATTTAAAGAGGGAAAAAAAGGCTTTTAAGTCCTGTCTTCTGTGTGCTTACATCGGTGCTGCTTTGTTCCCTTAAAATGCTATTACAATAATTAAAGCTTATCAATTTGGAGGAATTAGCTGGGAAGAAAGAAAGCAAAGAAAAACAGGCAAAACAGGTGCAATGATGGTGGGAAAGAAGGGAGGAAAATGAAATAAATATTTGACCAAATGTTGGCAGCACAAATAATTATTTCAGTCAGTGGAAATAATTTGAGCTGAAGGATGGAGAATATACGTGCAAACAAGCATATAATGAAGGAAGGAAAGAGGGAAATGATGTATTATCCTGTGTGCATTTATTTAGTTTCAGGATTACCTGGTTCTTTAACATACATGTATAACGCAAAAGCAGACTAACAACTACATTTAGTAAAGAGAAATGCAAAACTAAAAGGCTTATGTCAATTGTCCATGCAAGCACACATAATTAAATATAGTATAGGAAACTGATAAGGGGCAGAAAACGATAGAGCCAGTAGAACCAAACAGGCACAGCTAACACAAAGTCTATTTTCGATATCAGGCAGTGGCTCTTTATGCTGTGTCCTTGTGCAAGACAACTAACCCCAAGTTGCTGCAGCTGCTGTGTCAGTGGTGTATTAATGGGATTAATGAATATTGATCCATCAATTTATGTAGAAGCCTCTGCCATCAGTGTGAATACAGTATAAGTGTGAATGGGCAGGTGTGACGCTTTTCTAGTCCCTTTACTGCTAAGTACACTTACAAGCTCAAGTCCATTTTCCATTTATCCCCACTTCTCACTATATATTAGGAGAATATTATACAGGAAATTTGCCATTTTGTAGTGCTATCTGAATTATGAGTGAGAACTATGTACCCTATAGTGGACTGTAGATTGTATCCTATAATGCATTGTGAAAATGGTCACTAACCAAATAAACCAATATACAAGGCATGTATAGCGATCAAAGTTTTAGCAGGGGGAGGTGATGATTAAATGCTCTTATCCATTTTGGATGCAAACCTTTGTGCAAACTTATGTGAAGGGTATCGGAGGTGTGACGCTGGAGGATTCAGAACAGCCAAACATTTGTTTTGGTTTGAAATAATGCTGGTGCTCAAGGGTGACATCTACTGGATCAAACATTTGTACAGTCTTGATTTTATATTGTTTTATAAATGTTTTACCAATACGTATGAGAGGCATGAGACCTTGTTTGAATGCACATATAAATGAGTTGTAGCATTAAAATATGTTCCATAATTTTATTCAAGAATAATGTATTTCATATGTATTTATCAGGCAAGGCCAGTTGGTATTAAATAACCATTCACATAAAGCCAATAAAAGTGCTTTACAGCTTTAAACTAAACAGTAATAACATTCGCCTAGAAAAGACATCACAATGCGCATATGCTGTTAGAAATTATATATGTTTTAAATATAAGAGAAATTTAAATTGAGAGGTGTCAGAAATAATACAATTATTTTTCTGTTTTAATTTTGTATGAAATTATATTAGAATATACAGATATGGAGGTGCTGGTGGCACAGTGGTTAGTGTGTGACCCCAGATATGGAGGCTCAACAGATGTGGCCCAGGTTTGACTCCAGCCTGCAGCTCCTTTCCTGCATGTTAATCCCCACTCTCTCTCCCTGATTTCCATCTCTCTCCACTGTCCTATCTCTCCAATAAAGGCACTAAAAGCCCCCCCCCCAAAATAAATCTAGAATATGCAGATAAAACATTCAGTATTTTATTAATTAATATTAAAAAACATATAGTTTTAAATTGATCCCAGATGGGTGTGGCTGCACTTTTTAATTGTGTGACAGCAATGACATAATTACTAGTGTCCGACCAAAAGGAGAGTATCATCTGACAGTGTTTTTTATTGCGCATGTGAGCTCAGTTTATTTTCCACGACAAAACTTCCTATAACGGTAGCAAAGAGTAGTGAATGGATGCATGAAATTGGACAAAGACACACTCAGGTGAGGTGAGTCAGGGACAGATGTGATCATTTGGGCACAGGTAAAAAAAACAAAAAAAAAACAAGGACAGGGCCACGATCACTCATGACACACAAAGGAGGGAAAAGAGAAAAACAAAGGGAACACTAAGAAAAAGCTTGTTTCCCTCCAGATAACAAAATCAACTGTAAACCTAAAATCATTACATTTATCATGCACATAAATGGAAACCCATAATAACTTACAAACTAGAATGCACATTTAGAGATTGTATTTGTTTATTTTAGTTTTGGGTTAAACAATTATGCAAATGTAATATTTGAAGCTGACACTGTATTAGGAGTAATGGTTCATTGTGCCACTGTAACTATCCATTGCCTCTCCAGGACCTTTCTGTTAGAGCTGCCTCTCTTCCATCATGTTGTCCACCCTGAGGCAGGTATGGATTTATTATAGAGCACGTTCCTACATACACAAATCCAAGTCCCTTCTTCAGCTGTAACAGCTTTGTGCAGCCCATAATTCGTCCCCCAAGCTTTCAGTGCCGCTTCAGAGTATCACTGCCCTCTAATAAGTACCAGGCTCACCACGTTTATAAGGGCCTGCCTTTTGGTTTATGTGGGAGCTGTGTGCAATTGGTTGTGGTATTATAAAAGAGAAAGAGGCAGCAATGGAAAAAGAAAAGATGGAGGGCACTCTCAACTTTACATATCTAAATCTGGCCTAAGCAGCTTTACTTTATTCTACGATGGTAATATTTAAATTTAGAAAAAGCTGAAAAACACAACACAAAAAAAGCTGGTCTTAAATGCTAATTAGTTCAAATTGATTTTGACACTAAGGCGCACTCTCACTGGACACATTGTCCTCTCCCCATTCCCCCTCTGGCCTGCACTCACGTCTCCAGAACTAACCGGGCCTAAGCACCATTATCTCTTGTACATAACATTGTACTTTATGTAATTATGAAGGATGCAAAGAACATGACAGCTACTTTACTGACTTTGTGGTTTATTTTGTGTAATTTTAGTCAGAGACAGCCATGATTCTCTGAATTTCTCGCTAAAAGAAGGCTGTCCTCGTTGTGTACCCGTGTCAAAGCACACCTCTTCCAAGCGTGCCAAAGCCAAGGAAGTGTCCCATGTTTAAGCATGGATTGGAGCATTCAGACAAGTCAAACAAACTGGACTTTAATTTTTCATTTTTATTTAATTTTACTGTATTGATCCCCTAAGGGGAAATTAGGTGTTTACACTCTGGTGAACATAACACAAACTTTAGGGGTGAAGCGTGCTTAAGCACAATAAGGAAGACCCAATGTTTTAATTGAGGCTGAAACGTTCCTTAAATAAGTAAGCCTAATATGTTTTCAATGGGCTGTTTTTATGGTTGAGTGCATGCATGGGTTTTGAGTGTATATGCATGCGTGCAAATGATCAGTTATTTTTTCTACGAATCGGAGCGTTAAAATCTATGTTAGTGGGTTACACTCTCAGCAAAGGCTAACCACAAGAGACACCCCTGAAGTCTGCGTTTGCATCTTCAGACTTCACACTGACATGCCTGACTTTGTGTGAGCCTTTGTTCAGCTCTTGCACTCGGGATCTGGAATGAGATGATGAAGATGAGATTTGGAAGGCATGATTATTGAAAGACCTTTAATAAGATGCATGAGGAAATGTTTGGCATTATGAGCACTATTAAAGTGAGGGTGAGTTACTGATCCAGGATTGGAAGGTGATGGTAATACTTTTATCACAGACATATACAGAAGAATCACAAAAATAAGGCTCACGTCCTAATTGTCAATGCTCGAGGTCTTGCAGTGTGCAGATGGCAGCTGCACTTTTCACCTGATGCAGGTTTTAGTACATTGACTCAAAAGACACCCTTGCTCTTGAACTACTTCCACAGAGTATGTGTGCTTCTGTAAGTGAATGAATACGTGTGTAAAAAAAACCAGTTTTTCTATGTCAAAGGAAGCGTGAGAACAAGGTCACTCTCCTGAGTCGAGGAGTAACAGTGAGAGGAAGTAAAGATGAATAAACGAGGGCAGGAGTGATGAGTAAAAAGAAGAAGGAAGGAGAAGAAATGCTGATGCAGAGAATTCAGTAGTATTGGCTCTTTGAGCTAATTAAAGGGCTAAAATCAAATTAGCATTGCACTGTATACAGTTACAGCTAATTAAGAAGCGTTGTAAAGTGGGGCAGATGGTCAGGGATGAGGGGCAATCATTAGTAAAGTTATTTGGGCCTGGGATCTTACTGGAATTCTTCTTCTATGACATGATTAATGATTAAAATACTCAGAAACATTCGCATAATGTAACACCAGTGTCATCTTTTCCAGTAAGATCATTTTCTTAGAGATCTGATTGTTTGCTCTCATTTCCTTTATTTTAGGATATGGTTTAATGAAACACATTTAGTTATTGATGGTCTTAAAGCTAATTGGTGGGTCCTTTAGATTATAATGTTAGTTAGGAGATAGCTCTTCAGGCTTCATAAATTGAAGAGAATATCTGATCTGACATGTTTCTACATCTCATGGTTATGAATGCAGTAAACTGGAGCACGTGGAGCATCTAATGGAGACTGTGATGTGCCATTTTGCTAATCTTTACTTGGAATAACAACCTTTTCTGTTCAGGGGATTAATATGTGGAGTGATTTACCTGGAAGCAGACTGGAGTCCTTTTAAGTTGAAACTGAATTTTGTATGTATGATACTGCTCTTCCTGTTTACTGTGTAGAAATCCACCCAAAAAAGAAAATGAGCTGAAAGGAAACCGGGAGAGTGATGGCAGAAAGGAGGTAAAGTCCCCAAAAAAGGTAAACATTGGTTTGTAAACTATTTAGGTAGTGCCAGGTGTTTGTTTTACGCTTGCCAAAAGCAAATCCAGCAAGAAAACACACTAGTAATTCATTCAAAACAATATAAATAATTTATTAATGCTAAGAATATCTTCTTAGCATTAGAAGAAACAGAGACAGAGAAACAGAGACAGAGAAGAAACATGAAAAAAAAGTTGCAGTTTCACATAGCTGTGCTAACTCCAAGACAAGATCCCAGACTAAATTGCTAAAACGAAAGCCCAGAAACATATGGACATTTTTGGATCATTTTTGACTTTATTAGATGGGACAGCTGAAGAGAGACAGGAACTGTTGGGAGGAGAGAGTGGGTGTATGACATGCAGCAAAGGGCTGAGGTCGAAATCGAAGCAGCAGCTGCTGCGATGAGAACTGTGAGTACAGACAAGAACTATACATGGGTACATCCAACATATAACCACTGTAGGCTATCAGCGCTCTAAAGCCCGGGAATTTTGACTGGGATTTGCCCAATCAGGCAGATGTTGCCAGCACATTCACTCAGCATACAGACTGCATATTGTAGCTCTTTGCCTACACTTGGCATCCACAGTCTGCAGCATTCAAATACTGATAAGTGCATTAATTAGTGTGACAATGGTAAAAACATGAAAGCTTTGAAATATATAAGCATATGCCTGTGATAACAAACAAATCAGTTATTAACCTACTTAATCCAATGTTCTCCTTTTTATTAATGCATTTCATGTGAAATTGGTTGAACACCTATAATATGAGGATAAATGAATCACCTGAAATCTGTGTGATGCTCCTATGACCATTAAAAAAAAAAATTCATAATGTAAATCCCACCCGTACAAAAAAACACTCCGAAACAGATCTCATGTTATTTAGCCTTTATTAAATAATAATAATAACATTAAAAAAGAAATTCTTCTGTACAAAGTCTACAAACAAATGTTTGAGTTATCTGGCCAGTTCCATAGATGTGAATGTAGTCTGTTTGTGTGTGTGTGTGTGTGTGTGTGTGTGTGTGTGTGTGTGTGTGTGTGTATCCATCGCAACATAAGAGGTAATACTTTGTGGACTTCCAGAGGGAAAGATTAAAAAAACAAGGAGTGAGGAAAAAGATAGAGAGAGAGGTGATAGGTGAGGCATGTGAGGTGTGTGTGTGTGTGAGAGTGTTTATTTATTAATGTGTTTTATTGTAGCCAAACATACACACAAAGTCTCACTGATCTGTGATTTCTGTTTCAGGTGTTTGTGTCAGAAGTAGCAAAACAGAAGGAGAGAGCGAGAGCTAAAGAAAGACATTAAAAGAGAGCTCCAAGGCACTTGGAAAACAGTCCGATGAAAACATAGTTGATGGACAGAGAACCTTTCTATCTCTCTCTCCATTTTTACCCCCCTTTTTTATTTCTGCATCCTTGGTCGTCTTTTTCATAACCCCTTTATATATAGTTGTTTTTTTTTTTCCAACAGGCATCTTATTCTTGTCCTTGAAAGAGACATCTATTTTGTTGTTTCTATTTGCTCCACAGAGCCCATCAACTCAACCTGATTATTTCAATATTCTACAAAACCAAAAAAGGACGTTCCTCCGATTGATCTTGATTCATCTGCTGAGGCCGAGAAGAATGAGAAAAAAACATACAAACAAATATCTGGATCTCTTGCTTTCTGTCTTAGTTCTGTCCTCTGTTTCTTTATTTATTTTGTTGTCTGGTGGTCTCTCTGTGTTGTGATGCAGCAACGTCGTGAAGCTGACAGCTTCATTTTGTTTATCTTTTCGCTCTTTGTCCTCAGCATCCATCAGCTGAGTATCTAATTAATAATGTTTACATGCAAAGAATCACCTGTCTAAAGGCTCGCCTCCATTGTTCATGTATGTAATAATGGACACCTTCTATAGTCTTTGACTGACTTTGATGAGAAGTTCATCTCGTGAAGTTAATTAAAATCTAACTGACGAACACGTTGCTGCAGGTGTCTATTGCGAGAAAAAATAGAACCGTCAGGACTATGCGACTTCTCCTGCATGTAAACTTAACCACCAAAAGTTTCCCCTTTCTTTCTCTTTCTAATTGTCTGTTCATCTTTGTCCGTGTGGTTGTGTTCATTTGTGTGATTGTGTTTGTGTGTGCGCGTGTGTGTGTTGGTGTGTGTCTCCTCCGGTTCAACAGTCTCTCCAGCAGCACTGGCTCTCCTCGATGGCTGTCCTCCGATACAGCGTATACTGTAGTAAGCTTAAGGCTCGATTGTGTGTCCAAGAAAGTCGTCGGTACGATTTCAGTTCTCCTCCTGTAGTCGTTCCTTCTCTTCTGTTTGAGTGTCCTTCATTCAGGGGGAGACAAATAGCATGTTGGACAAAAGGCAGTCTGATTTATCAATCCAAGTCCATTTTCTGCCTTCTTTCAACACTTGTTCAGTCCCCCTGTGAACAAGCACCGCTCTTTGGCAATCCATAGGTTGCAATAAAACAATCACTGACATTTTTTTTTCACACAGTGTCTGTCCCTCACTTGGGCATCATACAGTCTGAAAAGCAAAAAAATATAGATATATACCAAAGACAAACTCTAGAATACTGAATCTAAAGCACAACTCCATAACAGCATGTTAGATTTAGATAAACCTCTGATTTTCTGTCTTCATCTTCCTTTTACTTTCCTCTATTCTTTGTAAAGACTGATAATCTGTAATGGAAAAAAGTGTCAAAAGAGAAAACCACTAAAGTAACAGTAAAGGACCATGGAGTCCAACACGATGCTAAAGAAAGTCTAAAAAATGGCGCAAGAGCTCTACAGGGCGGCTACAAACTGAAGCTTTCTTAACCTTTTTTTCCCCAAACTGACACAAGTCTAAAACAAAACAAAAACAGTCACCAATACTCTTCTATGCCACTGGTTTCACAAAGCGCAGACCAAGGGCAGACAAAGGAGCGAGCAAGCGCCATATGGCAGGCTAATGGACATTGGATCACCCAGAAATTATATCTAAAACTTTAAGAAACCAAAACAAAAGGTCCTTTTTCATCCTCTTCTCCTTCTCCTCCTTTAAACATCTTGTTTCATTCTAGTTCTGTGTTTTGATATCTTTTAAACTTCTTTAGGGGATAAGCATTCTATTGATATGTGTTGATTTCAGTCAAAAGTACCCACTGGTGCTGCAGCCTTCACGAACAGTTAGAGGCGGCACTTTTTTGATTTCTGCATGCCATCTCTATTGACCACATTCAAATTAAAGCAAATTTGACATCACTCTGATGCAAAGTCAGGGGTACATGTCAGTGAGATTCTCTTCTTCATTAAGAATCCAATTTCCACCATTTTCACCAAACAGCCCAGCCTCTGCTGTCATTTGTGGTTCCAAATGTCCAGATTGTCATAGGTGCTGTTGTCCTTCTCACTCCAAGCTTCATTGCAGTGGCTGGTGGGTTATATTCAATGGTACATCTGTCATTCATATTCATCTAGTCATTCCTTCATTCATTCACAGGCTTTTAGAATCACGCAGACTCTCTCCTGCAGGCGGAGGAGATAGTACTGTAGGAAAGGGAGACTGAGGTCATTGTTCCCCAAGTCTCTAAGTTTATAGGGGATATCAAAGTCCCCACTGGCACAACAAAGGTAGGGTAACTTTGTGTTGAATGTTTCCCCATGAGACATCAGAGCAGGGTTTTAGGAAGGGGACGCTGGGGTTGATATAACAGATAGTGATTCCTTTCAGTCTTTTCCTTGACCAACAATGTAACTACTTTTGCAGGGGATCACTGGTAAAGTCTTTACCCATCGTCTGCCACCTCTTCATGCCTCTGAGCAGCATCTCTGCTGATTTATCTTTACTTTATGCTTAATTCCGTCGTACAACTCAAAGTTGTAGTTCTCCAGCGTGGTGGAGGAGCGCGAGGAAAGCCCACTGTAGGAGCACGTGCAGTAGAGGAGCAGTCCCGCACAAACTGCACCAAGCAGGACACCGAGCGAGCTCATCACGATAATGGTTAGGAGGATTGGGTCCAACGTGTAAAGCCAGGCATTGTCCTTGTCCTTCTCTGAAACCAGGGTTACAGAGGGGGGATCCACATCAGAGGAGGATGGAGTGGAAAAAGAAGAAGGCCATCCTGGAAAAATATACCCTGAAAAAAAAAAAAAACAACACCATAATTTTAAAACAGCTCAATCAAAGAATGAGACACTGATGCATCTATTTGCAATTACTTTACTTCGAAAACTAATATCAGTGACTGTGTTTTTGAATTGAATTAAGTTGAAAAGACTGAGACAATCTGCTTTGATGAGACAATCTGCTTGGCCTGGCTTTGGGGGACAATGGATGAACCAAACAACGAAAAGCCATCACCAACAGACCTTGGCTTTGAGTCTTGTGTCAAAACTAAACCATGTGAGAGACAAATCAGATGCTCCTTTGGGTAAAGGAATAGCATGATGGGTAGCGATGGGTAAACACCTGAGATGCGCATGGCGTGTTAAAAAGCTTCAGTATCTGACAAGCTGGTATGAGGTTTAGAGCTCTTGCCCTGTTTACACCTTTCAATACCATCACTGCTGGGTGATCAGATCACAATTAGACAGCCTTGATGTTTAGTGTGAACACACCAAAATGTATCCTGACGACTCATTGAGATCCCATCACTCAGGCCACATACGGTGGCCTGGGATTCTCTTGTCCACATTGGTTTGGTAGTGTTCATGTGTCCTAGGCCACATTCAGGACCAACCAGCTCCTGCAACCACATGTCGATGTGTCCTTAGGCAAGACACTTAACCCTGCAGTGTGTGAATGAGCATGAATAGAGTGTTTCATTATTTCATCATTTTCATCATCATTTATTTTATTATCCTCTGAAAAAAACATTGAGAAAGAACCCTCATTTGCAGATAAAACAAGTAACAGCAAGACATAAAACAAGTAGATGAAACAGGAAGTGCAGCCGAATCTAATACTGATGGACACTATACATACCAACCTCTACCATGTTTCAGTGAATGGGTGTGACTCTCAGCGTAAAAAGCACTTTGGAGTAGTCAGAAGTCTAGAAAAGCGCTTCAGGTCCATTTACCATTTAAGCTAACTTAGCAGTAGCAACACAGTCATAAAGAAATAACTGTGGTCTTCCCTTTCTCCAAAGTACCACAGTCTTGCTTTGGGGAAATTAATTTAAGAGGCAAATGTTCCACATTATCGCTGATATATTCAAGAACAGCTAATTCTGTTCACCACAGCCCCAGTTGTTATTGACTTCAGAAATATGGAAACATAATGAAAAGAATTACAGTAAAGGTGCTCTCTGGTGTCTCGTGTGTGCTGAAGTGTGCACATCTAGTTGGCATAAGCAATCATGCTAATCCACTTAATGAATGTATACTCATGAACAAGCCAATCCGCAATTAAGTAGTGCATTTAGAGTGTTTTATGGAAGAACACACACACAAACAGGAAAGTAGTAAACAGACAGTAAACAGACTTGTTTAGTGCGGCAAAGGCTGAGTACTCTTCTTGTATCTGTCAGGGGGAACACACACACACACACACACACACACACACACACACACACACACACACGCACACACACACACACACACAGGAAGTAAATGGTGATTGTAACAGACAGATGTTTTGGAGGTGCCCAGGAGGAAGCTGTCTGTCTCACTTTGTCTGCCACAGAATATGAAAGAGGATGAAGAGGGAAACATATACTAGCATGCCCACATGAACACACAGAAACACACTTTTGAATGTCCTATAGGGCCTGACCAACATGGGCTTTTCGGGGCTGATACTGATAACGATATTAGGCCAAGAAGAAATCCAATACTGATATATCGACCAACATTCTTCTTAGATCTATGTTTGATCTGTAGAGCAAGATAGATAAAGATATACACATTTATTGTGTTGATCCCTCAAATGCATTATCATACACTTGTGGAAAGATATATAAGGAAGACAAGATGGTCTTTCAACTGGACAGTAACTGTTGATGTATGCTGGAGAATGATACTTGTTGGAATATATATGCCAGTGAGGTGTCTGTGCATATTCATCCAATGGGAGCACGTCTGTAATAAAATTAGTTGAAATTAAAAGTCACTGGAAATGCTTTAATTTAATCAACTGGCTGATTAATCAGCTGGGCTCTACACTAACCACACTATATTAAAGAACAAAGTTGCTATAAGCTTGTGGAAAGACTTCCAAATTATTTTTGGCTGAATTGAGATCCATACAATTATAATGTTTTTTTCATCACTGATAGGGTTTAGATTTGCCCATGGGGGGCTTGATGACAGACTGAGGTGCTGTAGCATAATCCCATCGTCTATAGCACAACAGTGATATAAGAACACTGAGCACTTTCGCTTCTTTTGTTCTCTTGCTGAAGTTTTAACATGACAATCTGAACTTTTCCGATTTAGCATAACTGAGCAAATAATATCATTCTGTGGTAGACTGAGAGGAAATAGGTGGACAGTGCCTACTAGCTAACTTCCACACACACACACACACACACACACACACACACACACACACACACACACACACACACACACACACACACACACACACACACACACACACAGGAAGTAAATGGTGATTGTAACAGACAGATGTTTTGGAGGTGCCCAGGAGGAAGCTGTCTGTCTCACTTTGTCTGCCACAGAATATGAAAGAGGATGAAGAGGGAAACATATACTAGCATGCCCACATGAACACACTTTTGAATGTCCTAACACATTCTACCCCATCTACACACACACACACACACACACACACATGCAATCCAGATATCGCTTGTCCCTGTTCCCACTGGGTTTATCACTGTGGAACTATCAGTAGAACGGAGAGCCGTGGGCATGCCTCCGCTTAAAGAGCTTTTCCACTGTTCTCTTGGTGAGACTTGTAAAACAGCCGGTATTGCCTCAGGCAGAAAAGAAAAAGAACAGAAGGAGAAAAGAAGACTCACCTTCATCGATGGGGGGATTGTGGTTGAAAATTGGCTCTTTTTCGAAATCCATAGGTCTGGGGTCTGTTAAAAAGACAAAGGAGAATAACGCGATCAATCCCAACCATTCAGTCAAATCTGACACATGTCATGATAACACTTCTCAATCTTTTTGCACTCTCAGTTTATTTGTAGAAGGAAATCAAGGTACCAAAAAAGCTCTAAGACTGAGCGATGTGGTTGAAACTTTTTAAGGAGATCATGGCAGCAGATCTCCCACAAACCCTTTTATTCTTTGCTTGGTCTATCAAGGGAAAATAACATTGGAGATTACTAAACATTTCAGTGACACTACCTGCTCAAAGCCAGGAAGTTTCATTATGTGATAAGCATCAGTGCTCTTTTTTATTTGCTTAGAAATGAAACCAGAGTCAGGAGATTGAGGGAATCAGCAGAGAGATATAGAGGAGAGAAAAGAAGCAGAATTGGATACTAGGGTGTAAAAAAAAACAAAAAAAAAACGGACAAAACTGTTTCATAAAAAAATATCATTTTTATTACCTTCACATTCCACACAATACATTTTCTTGTTACTCGAAGACCATGAAATTCAACAAGCTAATATACCACATTATACTTCCCAGGCAGGCTGAAGTGCAAAGCTTTGAAAGGTTTGGAAGCTCAATTCTGTTTTATTTAAGGAAATTGATATTACAATCCTCGGGGGAAAAAATAGAGCCATATCTGAGCTGCTGATAATTATTTATTGCTGGGATAGACGAACCAAAAACACATCATAAAGAAAGAACGTAATAGATATTCAACAGAGATGAGGTGAAAAACCAATCTAGGAGATCTGGAAAACGATAAGAGCCTAATTTCCTGTTTTAGATAAGATCACATTTTTTATGAGACAATTGAGACCGACTTTAAGAACTTCCAAAACTCTTCAGTCTGTAAATAATATTAAGAGATTATGCTTTTAAATAAACCCAGCTACCTGTGAGGTGAAATTATCTGCAGTTGGGATATATATGAGGTATTTTCTTTAGACTTATGAAATATAATTGCATGTGGAAATGTTTAAACTCAGAATTGGCTTCCAAACTGAATAAGACGATAAAGAAAGAGTCTTCCGTAGTAATAAACAAAGATTCTGCAATTTGAAGTGTTTTTTTCCTCCATTGTTCGATGTGTAGAGTTTGCTTATCTAATTATTTGACTGTGAGTAAAGATGCCTCTATTGGCTCTATCTCTCGTTCAATATTTAATTTGCTTGAAGTGCTTGACAGTGCAATCCATAGCGAGTGAAAAAGACAATCATAAAAGTCAAAGTCTTTCCTCCTCGGAGGCATCGAAAGTGCACGGAAATAGATACAACAGAGATACTGTAAGGCTGAAGCCAGGGATGAACATTTATGCATTTTACCCACTATAACGGTCGTATTCAGGGAGTGTAAAATGCAAACTCATTGAAGTTCAACCCTGGCTGAGACAATGTTTCAGAAAGATCTGTCTTTGCAGCTTCCAGCAACAACAAATCTTCCTGATTCATACAAAAACTCAATATAAGAAGAATAAATAAAACACCATTTACATATTGTAAACTCATTCAATAAAAATGACATCATCAAGGTTGCTTTCCTATAAACTCCACTGTTGTACTGTACCACTAATATGAGACAGCAGTAATGAGTGTAGATAACAAAGGCATGAAATACAGTTGTTGAAAGAATACAAAACTAACCAGACGGGCGTATCAAAAGATGCATGCAAAACCTCAAAGTACAGTTCGGATTGTGAAAATGTCTTCAAAAAATATTGGCAAAAACTAAAGAAAGGTTTTGCGATGTTCGTCTATGTAAAACAAATCAACTCAGGTTCTTGAGCAAGGTTGTCCCTAAAATAATGGACACCTTATAGGTTTGTTATGGCTGTTTCCGGTATTTTTACACTGCAAGTATATAGTATATTATGGAGGTCTGATTGAAATGCACCCTTCATGTAAGACTCTGGTTATCACATGCACATAAAAGCATCTAATCTGTCTTCTTTTATGTCCTACAGTTTTTTTTAATGTACAGCCAACAACAGAACCCTCCAGGCTCTAAATTCTTCTTCGTTGCTGTTAATCACCAATGGAGACATAGCAAAAAGAAGCAGGATAAGATAAGATAGATGCTCGGACACTCCTTGGGCGACTCTTGAACACTTCTAATGATCCTGGCTTAAAGCCCTCAGGCTAGGATCCTGAAAAGCATCATCATGTGGATCTGAAAGGAGATTAAAACTCCCTGTAGTCCCATTTTGTCTCCACTGTCCAATTAGTAAAGAGAGGCATAAAAAAGGCGGCCCCTTTTTTATTCAGTCACAGGCATGGATGGCTCTTTGGCACCATATACTGATGCAGTGGGGGCCCGAGGACCTGTTAGAGTGCTTTCACTCGTAATATTTCTCCAGAACATAGAGTAGGAGGCTGAAGGGGGAAAAAAAGAAAAAAAAACTAGAGATGGCCGGAGGACTAGAAGTGCTTACTGCAGGGTTTTATGAATGCAATCAGCTCCATTAACTAATTGGAAATATTAAATGGCTTAAAGTAGTCTGTGATGGTGAGAGGAGAGAGGGGAGTTTGATTTAAAAGCACTGCATGAGAAGGCGCCAGCACATTTTCCAAATCTTGCAAAAAGTTTGACAGAGGGAGAGAGAATGAAAGAGAAAAGTGCATGGGTAGCACAACATAAATACAGCCATATATCATTTCTCCATTTGAATTTGGGCTCATATTGATTGTGTTAGAGCAGAGGGCTGCTAGAATGAGTAACATAATGTGTAAATCATACGCAAGTCGATTGAAATGGAAGGCAGAGGCGATGGATATGTAAGCACCAAATAACTAAAATACTTGTTGACTAAGGCACATAAGCACATTTTATGAGACACAATTCGATGAAATAAGTCGATAGGCAGTGCTGCAGAGTAGGTGCACTTTTTGAACACGCATGAAACAATGACTAAGTAACTGATTTCGATAGATTTTTTTGCTTTTACAGAGAAGCATTTGTAACATTGTGTGTGGGATTGTGTGCGTGCGGTGCTTATGTGTCTCCATCTCACAGTGTATTCTGCCAAAAGACATCTTTCATCTCCTTTTGTGTTTGAATCAACCTGCCCTCCTCCTTTAATTCTCCCCCTCCTTCAATCCAAAACCCCTAACCTGCCTCACTGTTAGCCCTCCTCTCAGAGTATAAGAGAAAAAAAAATCTATCTTTAGAAAGTATTTTTCTTTGTTTCTTTCATCTTCCAACATCTCTGGGCGCATTCTTTGGAAGAAAACGGGGTTCGCTTAATGGGCCCTTCTCCTCTGAGAGGTTTTGCTCTCTTCCATTTCTGCCTCTCATTTCCTCTCCTGTGTTTTTTCGCTGGGAGGATTTGCAATGAAGGGAAGGAGTAGAATAAGAAAAAGTAGTGTTTTGATAAAAGGGCTGGGGGATTGGGGCATGAACAAAATGATGTAGGGGAAAAGCACACAACGCAAGATTGTGAGCTGCTAAGAATCCCAGAAAAATAAGCACCACAGAGGTGTACTCAATTCCACAGACATGAATCTGAATACAAGGGGAAACTGAGCCTCTAAATCCCAAACCAACAGTATCGATGCATTTCTAGTTTTTACATCCATATAAATTGAAAGAACATACTAGTTTGCATCTTTTACAGTTTTTGTTGGATTTCACCTTGATGCTTTAAACATGTGCCTTTACAAATGGCTTTATCCACTTGAGATTTGACATCAAATAAAAATCAAGAAAGTTAAGATCATCTCAGTAAACAGAATTAATACGTATAAAAAAATAACACTGTGTTATAATACACCAAAAAGCACAAACAAGCCTAAAATGTTTGATTACAAAGAAAACAGTGGCATGTATTTCACAACCAGAACCAAACTTAACTTGTGTGTTTCTATCATGATTCACAGTCAGGGTAAGACATTTTCATAAATCATCAAAGCCTTCAATAAATGATTATAAAGGAGCGTAAAAGTGCCTTAGTTACTCTCAACAACCTAAAATGACATACAACCATTGTTCATCATATCACACTTAATGTGTTGTATTTTGCACATTTTTATGCAAACTTATCTTTACTACATAGATATGGGAACCTATCAACAACAATAATGAATGCAAAAACACAGTAAATCAGATGGTAAAAAACATTGATAAATCTGCATGAGTTGTGTTACAATAAGTTTTGCCCTGGACTCAGTCTTATTTGTCAAACCATGGTGGTTAAAATGATCGATTATCAAATTGTTAAATTGTCCTCTGGCATAACACAGAAAAATGTGTTGATGGTATAGGGTAAATGTTGCAAGAGAAAACGAAAACAGTAGCTTTGGAAAGTCAATAAAAACTCTTTGTTTCATTCAAGCTGTCTAATGAGTGCAGGACATACAACGTTTTGTTTGAACATTAACAGATACAGGCATTGGATTATCCACGAGATCCAGGCATAAACAACATCCATTCACACTTTAAAGGATCTTTTTGAAATGGGATTGTATGAGAATCTTGTCAATAGTAAGTGTATTATCAGTAGGAGATGCTGGTCAGCATGGCCCCTTTATTGAGAAACCATTAAGCGGACTGACACATACTTGACTGCAGACAAGGTCAATGTTACCACATGAATTAGCTGAAGCTTCCTAAAAAATGTTGTAGTAAGTACGCTACTTTTCGAAAACGTATCAGCCAGCCACTTTGTTTAAGCACTAATTTGTGATGCAGCATATACATGTTCCTCTGCCATGCAGCCCCAACATGGCAATGCTAACATACAACATTGTTTTGATCAAATAAACCTGGGGACAAATAAAGTTTTTTTGAATTTGAATTGAATTTGACCTGCATCTCCTGTGGCTCATACACTCACTGAAGAAGAGGACCTCACGCAATCCAATTAAAGAAAAAAAGAAGTTTTATATGAGGCACTCCCTCAATTCAATTCAAAAGGCATATCACTATGTAATAAAAATACTCTTTTGGCAACAAGGGCGAATCAATTATTAGCCAGTGAGGTGTCCGTGCATATTCATGTGTGTATGGGGCTTTGAGGTGTGTGTAGTTGCAGAGAGTGTGTTTTAGCTCTTGAAGGATGCCATGTAAGTTGTCCTGTCCCCTTTCCCCCTCATGTAAACCAGACAGAGAACAGCACAACACTGATTCCTCCCCAGTCCATGGATCAAAGAGGCCACTGACGGAGGATATTTGGCTGTCTTTGTGTCATGGCTGGACAGACAACATTAATTCTCCCAGCACCTTTTCCTGTTATACTCTTAATCTGTCCCTGTCAATCTGAGTCCCACGAATGACTCGAATGCCAGTGGACAAACAAACAGCCGCTTCATTCAGAAAGCCGAGGAAATAGCCTTCTCTCTTTATGCAGCATACACCATGACATCTGACTCCCTGTACCTGTGTGTAAATCTCCTCTCTGTTGACAGGGTCTTTAGAAGCTGCAGATCACAGCAGGGCAGACATATTCTTGTAGAGACGTAAAAATGGCTGACATTGAGCAATGCAAATACCTAGTTCACAATCTGTAAGTCAGTCTGCTGTACATATGATTTCCTTCTTTGTCTGATCATTATCCATTTTCTTATCAGGTGCGATTGTAGAAGTCAGTAAGTGCATCCCTAAGTGTACCATCTCCCCATTGAGGGCTGTTGGTTAACTTTAATAAGGAGTTCATTTTGCCAGTTGCAGCCAACCATGAAAGTCAGCAAGTTGCATCTGGCATCAGTTTATTAGATCAATCTTCATTAACAGGAATTGCAGCGTCTCTGCCTTGTTGATTTTCATCAGCCATGAGTTGAGACTATTTGGGATACTGCTGTAGATCCTTTACATCAGGAGGTTTTCACACCCTTAAAATGATACTATTCAGAGCATGTCCAGTTGTTCTCAACACTGGGGGTCGAAGTTGTCATCCTTCTCCAGTTTGATGGTCAACATGGGGTCAACACTTGGCCCAGTACTTGGGTACAGGTGGTTTTGGTTGGGGCAGTGGATCAGATTATAGCTGAGGTTTTGGTTCTGGTAGCAGTTTTGGTGACCTTGCAGATTTGGATGCTGGCTGTTGTGGTACATCACTGAATGATGATGACTGCTGCTGGTCTTCTGAGTCGCCCAGTGGTACCGATGGCAGCACAGAATCACCGCCACGGTTACGGTGACCAGCAGCAAAAGGGCACCGCCTCCCGCCAACACATAGTACCAGTAGGCAGGGAGAGGCTGTACTGCCACTGTGTCTACTGTGGGCTCCATCCCAGACATGGCACCCCCTGGAGGGCAGGAGGACACATTACTGGTTGGCACTATAGATTGGGGCAGGCATGCAAAATGCATTGGAGTTTAAAGCTGTAAATTATATTTTTGACCATTCACTAACCTTACCCTGACAACCACTTAGAAATATCCCATTCAACTGTAGCAAGGAAAGTTAGGCCTGTCAAGCTCTGGAGGTTTTTACATTCTGACTTATTGTGCATAGGGCGATAGTTCGAGCAAAACTATGTATTCAGAGGGAGAAGGGTTTTCAATGCAGCAAATAAACAAGGAATGGATTAAATGTTCGTTTTCTGTTCTATTCTAAGTTTTTGATTTATTAGCATGTCCAGCAGACTAGCTTACAACCATACTGTTGCAATAGCATTTCCTCCAAAGGTAAAGAGCTATATGCACTGACAAGGTTTCTTAAATTAAATGATAACCTCATTTTGGGGATTTAAACTATTCTTTTTTAAAATACAAAAGTATGTCTGCAATGAAGCATACTTATAACTGAAGTCTGACGAAGCTTGTTTTTTTTTTCTTCCAAGAAGGGTCACTTGATGGTTAAGGTGCCTAGTTTCCACCTAGGACATCAAGTTTTCAGCTATCATGAGGGCTTTAAAGCTATCAGTGGTCATCTTTGCAAGGTTCTTGAGTCAACCAGAAATGTTAAAGAAAAAATCATATTTAACAAATTCAAAGAGCTAATGTTAGTTCTTTGGCTATCTAAAATGAAGCGATTAATCTACCATTTCTGTGGACAAAAAAAAACTAAGTAGCCTTGACTCATTTAGTCTGCCTTTATCTAAAATTAAATGCACTAGTAAAGAATATTTAGTGTTATCTGAATTCCTTATCCATGTAACATGCTGTGCGATAATCTAAAGCTTGACAATTCTACAGACAGAAACTAAGCAGGTTGAGACTTAGTCAATGGTCAATTACAGCAGCCTTGAGATTAAACTATTTGTCCCTGTTGAAATGCCATAGAGATAATATCTAGTCTGACCAGCAGGCAAAACAACTGACTGTCATTCTTCTGATTTAGCTTACTCACCCTGTTTCTTTCATTAAAATACTCATTCATTTTAAGCATTCATTTTCCATAGAACAGCTGATGCATACATTTTGATACTGCTGATTTTACTCATTACGGTCAATGCAAACATCACAAGCATAAGCTGCACATTGACACGCAAAGGCTCATGCCATGCGTCCAGATTCCCATAACAGAATGCAAAGCTTTGATTATGCGGTGACTGCCGATTCGTTAAAAGGATGGGGAGTTGTTAAGTGCTTGTTTATCAGGGCAAGATCACATTGAAGTGAATTGAGCGGAGGGAGAAAGGGAGGTTGAAGAAAAGAGGGGAAATTACAGGGGTAAAGAAAGGATAAGAGAGAAGGCATTAAGGAAAGAAAGAAGAAAGAATGGAGTGAAATAGAGAGGGTTAGTAGAAAGTGAAAGGAGCGGGTGGGAGGGATTGGAAGTGAAGGGAGCGAGCTAATCCTGCCATGATATCTTTAATCCTGCATTAGAGGGTCTGTCTGAAACTTCAATACTCTGTCAACTCACTGTGAAAGAAACCCGCTGAGAGAGAGGTTGTGGAAGAAAGACAGACAAAGAAAAAAAACGAGAGATTGAAAGAATGTGAGGAAGAAAGAAAGAGAGAGGAAATAGGCTAAAACAAGGCCATCAAGTATTAGACGGAGAAAGAGAGAGCATTCAGACAGAAAGAGAGAGGAGAAAGTACATAGAAAACCAGTGAGCTTAATTTAGCCTTTTTTAGAGTTCAGACATACTCTTTAAAGGTTTAAAATGTGCTTTCATTGTAAAGCTTCGCTCGAAGCACCCTGCACATACAGACTTCCCATCGGTGGATTAAGACACAGATGAGTTCCATGTCTGCAAAAAAAAACAGCTGCTACGTTGCTTCTATCCAAAGGGCAACAAGAGGAACCATTTCTTAACAGCTCCAGTCCTAAAGTAAGCTTAAAAAGAGTTGCTTTCAAGGGTTTGGGTTATGTGGTTTTACCTTAAGTCTGTGCAAAGCCAATTCAGAGATATGTCTCGAAAATAGGGCCTGACCAACATGGGCTTTTCGGGGCTGATACTGATAACGATATTAGGCCAAGAAGAAATCCAATACTGATATATCGACCAACATTCTTCTTAGATCTATGTTTGATCTGTAGAGCAAGATAGATAAAGATATACACATTTATTGTGTTGATCCCTCAAATGCATTTTCATACACTTGTTGAAAGATATATAAGGAAGACAAGATGGTCTTTCAACTGGACAGTAACTGTTGATGTATGCTGGAGAATGATACTTGTTGGAATATATATGCCAGTGAGGTGTCTGTGCATATTCATCCAATGGGAGCACGTCTGTAATAAAATTAGTTGAAATTAAAAGTCACTGGAAATGCTTTAATTTAATCAACTGGCTGATTAATCAGCTGGGCTATACACTAACCACACTATATTAAAGAACAAAGTTGCTATAAGCTTGTGGAAAGACTTCCAAATTATTTTTGGCTGAATTGAGATCCATACAACTAGAATGTTTTTTTCATCACTGATAGGGTTTAGATTTGCCCATGGGGGGCTTGATGACAGACTGAGGTGCTGTAGCATAATCCCATCCTCTATAGCACAACAGTGATATAAGAACACTGAGCACTTTCGCTTCTTTTGTTCTCTTGCTGAAGTTTTAACATGACAATCTGAACTTTTCCGATTTAGCATAACTGAGCAAATAATATCATTCTGTGGTAGACTGAGAGGAAATAGGTGGACAGTGCCTACTAGCTAACTTCCACACACACACACACACACACACACACACACACACACACACACACACACACACACACACACATATGCTTCAGGATGCCCATCCAGAGAGAACCACTGTATACTTAGCTCACATTTCAACAGACGTCACAATGGAGAAGATAAATCCTTCTTTCCAGGATTCAGTCTTATGAAAGCACATGTTGGAACTGACATTGATGTCATGCTGGGAGTCATATGATATCTGCTCAAGAGCCAGTAGTTCACTGTAGTTCAAATACCTGTGTCTGAGTCAGGTGACCTGAGGTTTCTGCGTTTGGCTCTCAGATTTGACTATCTTTGGAAATGGCATTTCAGTCTTTATTGAACTGAAGCATGGCACAAAACAGCAAGCCCTGCACTCAAGTATCTGACAGTATTTGAGGAATGTTTTTGATCTATTCACACACTAGGAACACATGGCAACACACACACACACACACACACACACACACACACACACACAAGTGACTAAAATAGGAACAGAGCAGCAGTTTTACCAATGCAAACTAAAAGAATGATTAATAATTATTATTTTGCTTTTACCTATAGCATCAAAGACATGATCGCTCCCCGATCCCCCTCGCTTTAATATAAAGTAAAGAAATAGATGAGTACTCCAGTTTTAACCTGCTCTAAACATTTGTGTCAACAAGGTACAGATTGTGCTTATATGTCGTTGGTGTCTAAAGAAAAGCAGTCCAGAATCAAGCAATACAAGTCTAGAGCCAGATTTTGAAAAAAAAGAGATCCAGTAGCATAATCTGCCAAAGCCCTTTTTTCTATCTGCCTTCAGATTGGCCTATTGAGGGTGAAGCAGACACAAAAAGAAAAGAAAAGTTGGATGGTAGTCAGCTCTGCATTTCATTCAGGTGGCATCAGCAGCTTGTGAAAGTGTATTAGAGAAGCGGAGAGATGGAGAGTGTTTAAAAGGAGAGGAAAAAAACTGTAAACAAGGGTAAGGACAGCAAGAGATATTAGCACAGAGGAGGGAAATGTATAATGAAGTAGAAGATTGGAACAAGAAGAAGAGATAGAGGAAGAGGGACAAGACTCCTTTTATGGTATTGAAAGCAGAGAGAGAGAGAGAGAGAGAGAGAGAGAGAGCCTCTTTAGTGAGCAAATCAGGATAGAGAAAAGAACAATGAGTGAGTGAGCTGTTCTCTATGGTATCCTGAAAAGTTGTTCTCCATATCAGCATGAAACACAAAAATGTAAAAATAAAATGCTGTGCTAATAAAAACTGCCTTTCCAGAGTAACTCTGTTGTAGTCAAGACCACACTAAACAGGACCCGGACATGCTCCGAGACCAAGACAAGACCGAGACATTTAGGGATTAAGACCCAATCAAGACCAAGGCAGGGCAACGCTGAGTCAAGACCCAGATCATAAATATTAATAAATTATGCAATACGCATATGCAGCGTGAGCGTCACTCACTTAGTAACAGCCCTAACTGGGGACTAAAAATACAACTGAATTAAAATAAATTTTTCTTTTAGAAATTGGAGTTTTCCTTCCAATCACCGTAATTACCTTAAAAATAGCTTTTCAGTGGTGGTCTTGACCAGTCATGATTTAAAATCCAGAGTCCACCCAGTCTGAGACTGAGACAAGATCGAGTAATAATCATTTTGATTTCTAGACGAGATGAGACCTTCAAAAAGTTGTCTCAAGGCCAAGAGCAATTTTGAGTACTGCAACACTAGTCCATTCAAACCACAGCCTACCTTTGGAGACTCACCAGCTTTGGTGCATTCACAATTACCAGTGAATGATCACACTCAACATGGTGCCCTCTACTTAACACTTATCAGACTGTGTAATGTGACAATAATCCCTGACGTTTTTACCATGTTGCAATTTCACATGTTGTTTTTGCCATCTGCCGTAGTTGTTTCGTTGTAAATACTCTTCTGTAAGTACTTTGATTATTTGGGGAAATATCACGTCTGACTGAGGAAAAAACCAAACTGCATTAACAAGAGTGTGAGCACAGCATGCATCAAGTCATGCTGGAACAATGCAGTGCCTCCATTCTCTTCAGGTGGCAATGTTGTCACCGCTACTTATTTAAAGGTTGATTACGAACGCATGACATTGAGACTGATTTCAAATGTGTCACTGTTGGTGTGTTGATTTGTAATAAAAACACTATTGATTAAAGAGCCAACACACAGGTCTGTATGTAAATAATAGGACACTTAATGGGAACATTTTTTAAAGAATGGTTTGTAATTTATGTGCATGTTACCTGTAACATATCTGAAGCACTGTAGTTCTTAACACATGTTAAAACAAGGTTTCTCAGGGCCAGTACAATGCTGTGAGCTGAGCTAAGCAACAGGCAGAAAGCACAGACAATTGGCACAGGAAGTACACATGAAGCAGAAAGTAGAACTTACTGATTATGCCAGGAGTTAAGGCAGGGAAAGGTTCTCTGGAAAAGAGAAAGAGAGAGAGAGAGAGAGAGAGAGAGAGAGAGAGAGAGAGAGAGAGAGAGAGGAACGTCATTTTTAACAGTTATTATAAGTTTGATAAAGTGATGAAGGCGGCTTCAGGGAGTTTTCAGTGTAATCACTTATAGCAATATTAAAATTATCTATATGGTACTGTGCCACTTTATGTTGCCTTTTCATTTTCTTTTCCCAAACTAGTCTGGTTCTGGTCACGGTTTCTGCCTCCTAAAAGGACGTTTTTCACTCCTTCAATTCCTGTTTTGATTTTGGGCTCTACTAATAAAACTCTCCTCATTTGTGATTTAAGTTCAGATGTCTTTCACTTGGTGAAAGAGCCCACGTTCACAAAATGAACCTCTAAAGAAAGGCATCACCAGCTGTGTCCTCCTGTGGGTTGTTCGGTTTCAGTGTTCAATGGCAACATTTCTGCATTAAGATCGAAACAACTCTTTTTCTTATGTTATTTGGAGGAAAGCTGATTGACAAAATTTCAGGATGCTGCACTTCCTGTCATGCTGCTTGTTTCTCCCTTTAAAAAAAATCAATAAAGATTTGTAGAGTTCTGAGATGTGTAGGAGTCTTAAGCCTCCTAATTCTCACAGGATGACAGTCATTTTAACAGAATTGGGAGAACAAAAAGAAAAGATGTTAGCACAGAGTGGGCTGACAGGTTGGGTCCTCCCTGTGTGTCTCTCTTTGTCTTTTTGTGTGTCTGTCAAATGCGACTTGTTCTTAATTTCTTCCTTTTGCTTAGTCATGCACTGTCTCTGTGTTCGATGATTGTGCTATAACTCTGTTTTTCCAAAGGTGAAAGGAGGGTAGATGGAAGAATGGAGCGAAGAAAGGGTAAAGCGAGGGAAATTATAGGAATAGGAAGTAAGGTTGGAGGTAAGTTAAGGGGCATGGGAGGAGGGACTGAAATTTACTGCTGTTTATTATTAGCCGGAGGACACCATATGCATTATGAAAGTGAGAGAAGATAAAACAGACAGAAAAACAGTAGGTATAAGACAGAGTGAGTATGAACCACAAGTATAGAAGTTACAGACCATAGAAAGAAAGAAACAAGACAAGCAATTTAAAAGTAAGCAATGTAATGAAAAGGAATAAAATACATACAATTTTCATTTATTGATCTACAAAAAGATATTGAAGTACTGTACACAGAATTAACCTATAAAACATTGTCCAATTTAGGATGGGCTACTGCTCACTGTCGCCCATTCTAAAACTTATCTCATCTAAGCCTCATGCATCCAGCATTCATTTTCAGCCTTGTTAACACACCTATATATTGCACTGAGAAATAATAAATCTTGCATTTCTCCACAGTAATATACATAAAATAGCCTCAATGCGGTCTAAAACGAATGATTTCTTGTAATACATGACTGAAAAACTATAATTTTAGCAATAAGCTGTAAGTGTTCAGGATGCCTGGGGTTCCCAGAATTGTGTAAAGTCAGAGGTCAGAAAAGGTTGGGGAGCACTGGACAGTGGACTAATAAAATGATGTATGGCTTTGAGCAAGCCCGAGCTCACAGATGTGATGATGCACCTTTGAGGACGAGGACATGGCATTTAAAGTTTACTATATTAATTAAATTTACTATTTTTTTCAAACAGTTGCGCCATGAATGTTCCCCTTCAAATAATATTAAAGGCCCGCATCACAAATTGCATTGCACCTACATAAATTTAGAGGACTTGGGATTAACAAATTAAAATGAGAATCCTGGCATTTAGCTATTCATTAAAATGTGTATGCTCGGAGCCTGTTTCAAGCTCCTCCAGTGACTAAGCAGAATCTGCAGTGCTGAATCTTACTTCAGATCCCGTTAAAACACACAATGGAACAAAGAGGAGAGGTAAAGAACATTCAGAGCGTGCAGCGTTTTATTGAGGTGGAAAAGAACTGAAATGACAATAAAGTTGGACACAGATGAGACAGATGAACACAGTCTGACTCGATTAAATAGGGTTGAAAGCGAAGAAGCAGTGCACTGGAAAGCTGTGTTTACAAGAGTGAGTGGGTGTGTGCCTTAATGTGTCATGGTTATTAATGTAAAACAACTGTGGAATTTTTGGGGGATGTCGTTATACATTAGTTTGTTTTTCCGTCTGTGTGTGCGTCCTCACATCAGGCTAACTATCACTGTCCTGCTGTGCCGAGTGCAAGGGTGTTTCGCTACATTAAATGCTAAAAATATGCTCATTATTTAACATGACAGACAGAACAAACTATGTGTGTGTGTCAGAGTGTGGGGGTGGAAACGATATTGGTCAAACAGAGATATGCGAACCATTTAAAACTTAATCCTGTGTCTAGTCAGTGTGTTTAAAGTAAGACTGGATTTGTGTCGCAGTAATAACATCCATCAGTGAAACCAGTAGTTATTAATAGTCTTGTTGGCTATGTGCACGACAGCATGGTGGAGGCAAACATTTTAGCCACATAAAAATGTTAAGTTCCCCTTTCATTTAAGCATGCACAAAAACAAACTGGACTGTGGCTGAGCGACAGTCCAGACTGCGAAGAAGATGAGGCCAGGGATGGAGAGAGAGTGAGCAAGAGACGTAAAGACGGAATGAGAAGAATGATAAACCAGCAGGGTGGGGTTGTATAGGAAAAGACTGAGGGAGGTAGAGAGGAGGAGATATGAAAGATAGATTAGAATCCGTGCCCAAAGGCCGTTTGTGGCCTACTTTCATTTTTTCTATATTTTTTTCTCCTTTTTTAATGTGTGTGTGTGCGCGTGTGTGTGTGTAAACGAGAGATATTATGAGTGTTTCTCGTCTCTCTCTCTCTCTTTTCTGAACACCTCTCTTGTGAAAACATAAAGAGTAGGAGGGATGCAATAATGCAGATTGATAGTAAGACAGACAGACAGGCTAAATAAAGCACGTACTGTGTATAAGAAACAGACAGACGGGTAGATAGACAGGTGATGGGACTTACGTGTACACTGCTCCAGCTCGATGCTGTTGCTCATGTGGATGTTATCTATTCTGATGTGGCCTCTGGTCGGGTGATCAAAAAACCCCTCAAACACGACCTGGTTGAAAGAGGAAGATTCTTCATTAAACACAGCTCTGATGTAGTGATCAGCAAGTAACCCCAATAAACATTGTAGGTAATGAGGAGCTGGTGGAGCTGCTTAAGCATTATAGTGTTTAAAGTTAATTAACAATAAAGTGTGTAATACTTAAACTACACTCTGTGTATTTTTGTCCCTGGTTCCTACAGTAAAGATTAAGGATATGTTGTCTGCCTGCCATTTTTTTTTTTTGTCCCAATCAATCAAACTCTTTCAGTCTCTCTCCATTTAACTTTTTACCTGGCAACAGATGACCATTGAGATTGGTTCAGCATAACATTTTTGTCTGTATTTTTTAATAAATGCACTCCCAAAACAATTCCTAAAATGTTCATGGTGAGCTCCATGAGTGGACATGTGCCAAAGGTGTCAACATTTCTGATGTGATTTGGCTCTACAAAAGGGAAAAAATAGACTGATTGACTCATTGACCATCACTTACCTGATATTCTCTGGGGCTTTGGGGCAGGATGGTGCGGCCTTCCCTCCAGTGAGACCCCTGGTCTCCTTTCAGAGCCCATAGCAGTGTCTCCTCCTGATCACTGTCCTTCAGTAGCACCCTCAGACTCCCCTGTGCCTCCCCTTGGAGCTGGTAGTAGAATAGGAGGCAGAGCGGGCCCCGCTCAGGCCCAACCTCGGGGCTCATTAGTCGGGCTCGCTTGCGCTGGGTGTGGGCACCTGCATCCAAGTGGAGGTAGTTCCCTGAGAAATCTGGAGAAAAGGGTGAGAAAAGGATAAAGTTACTGAATGATCATGGATGTATTTTAGAATAATTAATTAAATAGTGAAACAAATTATTGTTGAGGGGGCCTTTAACAAAATACATCTATTTTCTTTTGGGGTTTTAATATATAGTTTGTTGTTTTTCTGTGCTTTTCACATTTCATCAACTTAATGGATGCCTTTTTTATACGTTTATATACATACATTTTCATTTTTAAACCAAATCATGCAAGCCCAGCATGCAGCATGATGTAGTGGTGAGCAGTGGGATGTGGTTGCTAACAGTTTAAATCATTACAGCTATCGTTCTGCGGTATGAAGCTTTCCCACACAGTAGAAACTGCCATTTCATCATGGCCACTAATGGTGATGGACACAAATGAACACACACATATACCCACACAAACACATATACACGGGCCCGTTAAAACAGCCCTAATCATTCTGAATGCTGACACCTCGTTTTGTTATCCTGCCTGTTTTTGTCAGAGCTGCCATTAAACACACACAGGCCCACAGCTTTTGACTAATTCTTATTCACTTTCCTTTTCTCCTTTCTGCAGAAAAAAAATCGATTGGAGTAAGAGCAAAGGAGATGAAGGGGTGAGTGAGTAAAATAGTGAGCAAACATGACATGGAGAGAGAGAGAGAGAGAGAGAGAGAGAGAGAGGCAGTTCTATGGTGTATTCTCCAACCAAACAGGACCATAATCATTAGCCTGCTGCTGTGTTTGGTTGTTTGTCTATTTTTTCTATTATGGTCGGAGTCTAAAAGCTTCGCTAGAGCTGCAAATAGTGTTTTTAACGATGTACAGACGCAGTGTGTGACACCTCATAAGGAGAGAGTGAGACAAAGAAGAGAGAGAAGAGACACAAAGGAAACTATCTATCTATCTATCTATCTATCTATCTATCTATCTATCTATCTATCTATCTATCTATCTATCTATCTATCTATCTATCTATCTATCTATCTATCTATCTATCTATCTATCTATCTATCTATCTATCTATCTATCTATCTATCTATCTAACTATCTATCTATCTATCTATCTAACTATCTATCTATCTATCTATCTATCTATCTATCTATCTATCTATACATTTGATAGAACATTTTTTGCAGCACATCAGGCTTAATGAATTATGGATTTGGGTTGAGGTAACGCTGTTTCTTCACTCTGAGGCGATGAAATCAGGGACCTAAATTACCGTTGCTCATTAAGTACAGTTAGAGAAAGTTGCAGTGTTTTTTCTGTCTCTCTACGTTTGATCTTGGCTAACGTACAAAGGGAGGGAATTAATTAACAACTCTCCATGGGAGGGAGAGGCAGGGATGTAGATTGGCTCTGAGGGAGGAAGGGATGGAAATGTGTGTATGTGTGTGTGTGTGTGCTGGTGCCTGTTTACATGACTCTGTATTTATGTACTGTATATATCTGTATGTGTAAATGTGTGTGTGTGGGTGTGTGTTTGAGTTCATCTGTCACTCATGTATTTGTGTCCCTGCAAGTGGCTTTTTTTAGGTATGAGTTTACTTTTTTGTAATTTGAAAATATACATATATAAGGAGTCGGTTGACATGTTTTCTATACTTGATTGGATGAAAAACTGTAAAGTATTTTATCTTGCAACTTGAGGTAGGCATTCTCTTTGTCGTTAATAGTTGTTGTAGTTGTTAATGCTTTGAGTTAAAAAAAAATTAGGGGTGAAGTTCTTTCACATTTTCTTTAGAATCACATATATACTATCATACTGTCCTGATTGATCCATGTTATGAAATCTACCACCACAAAGGGCATCAAAAATTGCAAGAAACACCTTACCAAGCAGATCCACACTGATCTACAGTGACAAGCTTTTGGCAAAAAGCTTCTTTGAAGCTTGACGTAAAGTATCCTTAAACTGTGTCAGAATTATTGTACACTACATAATTAAAGAGTAACGTATTATATTGCATTATACTGTTATTTTAGCATACATATTATAAAACTGCCCAAAGCTTTGACTTCAGGTTGTAAAAAAGAAGATCTCTGTAAATGTGTTGGCTCCTGCTTTGTTCCCAGAATAATATCTGCTATTATGATGTCAATTTTCTGTCTTTGAGCCCTCCCTTTTTCTCATTTCCTCTCCTTATCAATAACTAAACTACTCCCGACAGCGCTGTGAGGAGTTTCCTTCGATGAAATCTCCACGGGGCTGTACACTTTCAGTCCCGCCCTGTCTGAGATCAAAAGAATAACTTATGAGCTCTGCTCAGGTTGGATTTTCTCTTTTTAAACCTTTTTCCATGACAAGAGTTGGGGATTTGATTTGCATATGGAGACGGCTTCCAGACAGGGTGCCGAGCTAATGTTGCTGTAGAACAAGACTTAGTGTCATGTTGCTGTCTAACACGAAGACGGGGACGCTGCTATGTCAATTTCACACACTTGCGAGACACACAAACACACTAATAACAGCACAGTAAAGCACATTTAAATGAATGTGTTTGCTGGCATTCACACGTCACACACAGCAGCTGAATGTGATGTAGAGCCTAGCCTTATGTCACGGCCCTGTCTGTTTATAAAAGGAGCGGCTCAGTCAACCATAAACTAGATGGCTTCAACAGATACGGAGAAAACCTTGGGTAGCAAGGTCGAGTGTGTGTGTGTGTGTGGGAAACAAACCCGCACACCTTGAGTGTTTAATACGCGGTCAGCCCCACCTTGAGTGGTTGGAAAATGTATGTGTGTTCAGCGTGTGCGTGTGTAAAGCCTCAGGGGGAGCTGTAGAGCTAAGGCAGCACTTCTGTCAAAGCCATCATCTGAGTTATCTGACTGCTCAGGGCGATGTGTGTGTGAGGCTTATGGGTGTGCTAGTACAGTATGTATGTGAGTGTGAGTGTGTGTGTGTGTGTGCGTGTGTGAGTGTGATGGATAAAACAGTCTTGGTTATCCTCCTGCTGTCTTATTAAAGGTGGACAGATGTGGAAAAAGCCAAGTACCACTGAGGGAAAAGGGAGAAGGGTCAGGGAGGAAAAGAGGATGTGATTTCAATGATTGGGTGAGAGGGCTGGAAGAGGAAAGTGACATAAAAATAAGGACATGCTACACTGTTGAGCATGTTCAAGAAATGGTTGGGGTAACAAGGATGGATGAGATGTTGAGGATTGAAGGCAAAAAGAGATTTGTTCTGACATTAGGGGTTGTAAAGTGCAGGATTAAAGGGAGAAAAAGATGGATTTTTTAAAAGGAGAAGGTAACAGAATATGAAAGGATAAGACAAAAAAAATGAACAAAACAGAAATAACATAAAAATAATGAGGAAATAAAGAGACCAAAAGGATGAAAAGGAAGCTGATTCAGAGGAAACATACAGAAAAAAGAAAAGAGAAAATAAAGTAACAAACTAGGTTACGAAAAGCAAAACTATTAAACCTAACATCGAAAAAAACCCCTCCAATTAAGTGGTAAGCAGATGAGGGTGAAATCTTTGCATCATAGTTGTTGTCAGTGGTTCCCCCAAGCACTGGGATGTGAAATATTCCACCACGGGACAACCACTTTGTTCTTAATTAGCTCCAGAAATCTTTGTGCTAAAGAAGGTAAAACATCTCAACATGACAATGCTTTCTTTTGGTGTTTACAAAGTGAGAAATATCTTGAAATATGGACAACCCGACTGTATGAGATTTACATGGTTACAATGGGAAAACAAATTTCATAAGGTATATTCATATTAATAACAGGAGGTGACGTGCCCTTACATGTTTCACTCTCAGTGGAGTAAAAAAAAAGAAAAAAGAAAAGAGTACTGACGTTGGTGTGAGGGCGTTGATGATCATATATATGTTTGGTTTCCTCATAAAAAAAATAACTTTAGTTCAGTCAGTTGTGTTTAAAATTGGGCTGTCGAACTTTTTATTTTCTTAAATTGTGATTATTCTTTCATTGTTAATCATGATAAATTACATTTCAGTCATGTTTAAAATTAAATTATTTTGCATTTAAAAACTGTTTTCGTTGTAAGAGAATATCATAAACTCCCAAAGCCAGAGGCTGCAGGTAGATGCTGGGGAGACGAGTGTAGTGCTGGTGCAGCGTTGTGGTGGTATTGACAGAGCAGAGGAAGAAATGTGGTTATCTTAAATCGACCGCCAGATTGGTAGGATGTGTTTGTCGGGTTAGGATGGAGGAAGAGGCATGTGAAATAGAGGACCTTGAGTTGCAAGAATAGCAATATTTTTTAATAATAATAATAATAATTTATACTTCATTAAACCCACCAGGGGAAATGTGGTTTACACACATGCTGATTTACAAATCTCTAAATACGTTTTCATTTATTTAGTATGGGTGGTGTCAACTTAAACACATTATTCTTTAACAACAAGCATGTCTGTTTGGTTTTTGTATGTGGTTAAATTCCATTTCATTGAATGATTTCAATGAAATTGAATGATTTGATGCATAGCTTAACCCCAGAAAACACAGCAAATATTTGGATCCCTGAGCATTTTATGTTGAAATCAAAAATGTGGGTATTGAATGACATGAAACTCTAGTAAATAAGTGTAAAAAAACCCAACAACAAAAAAACCCTCTATTTCCAACATAAATCTTTTAAATGTTTTTGTAAGTGATTACAAGCTCTTCTGAAAGTACTCACTATCTGTTCCCAGTGCCAGATCCTGCCTTGTCCCGTGTGATCCGTGTCCTGTTGAACTGCTGCTGGCTGTGTGTAGGGACCAGCTCACACCTGACTGAGGATCAGCCGACCAGCCGCACAAGCTCTGCTCAAAGTCGCACACAGCTGACAGAGACGGGGTGGTAGCTGTGAAAGAGACACAGATGCTTAGTAGAGTGCATTTCTTTGCCTACCACTTTCATTCACCAACACATTCAGAGTGATTTTATCACCATAGCCTATTTCAGCATTTTATTACTCAATGCCATATTATCCTTTAATGCCACACTGCTCATCTTCTCTTTATTGTGATACTTCTTTGAAAGAGATTCCCATTGTGTTTAGATGTTTTGGCAATAGTTCTCATGTAAATGACATCTCAATAAACTTGACTAAATACAGATCTCACTGCAGAAGTGAGATTGTTTGTACAGAGAAAGAGTTTCACAGAAGAGCAAGTGGAGAGGATACAAGAAAGCAACCATGGACACAAAGATACCCAAACAGTAGAGGGAGATTGGAAACAAAATAAAAAGAAGAAACCTGACAGATGAAAAAAAACTTACATAAGAAAGCATGAAAAATAGAAAAGAAAAGAGAGGGTAAAAAAGCTATTGATTTGTCTGTGTTAAGTTTAAGTCACTTTATTTAGTCAGGACTTTGATCGAAAAAATAATCCTACACCACTGTACATTTTCCCCAGAAAGGCTGCTTGCATGATAGTCTCTGACCTTATCTGTGGAACCATATTCCCTCTGTGTCTGTGTATGAGGAGGTGAGATCCTCTGGCTGTGAGAGCTTACTTTCGCTCGCTCAGGGCTTCCTGTGGGACTCTTGGATCTAACCGACTTCAAAGCCCAGAGGCCCCACGGTGCTTGATGACATCATGAGTTTGACCTTAGGAGTGGGAGGGTGTGTGCAAGAGTGTGTGCAGGAGTGTGCGTGGACGAGAGACAGAGACTAAATTAATGCATGTGTGCTTTTGTATTTACCTGGTCTCCATGCAGCAGTTGTGTGTTCCTCTCTGGGCACGGTGGGGGTCGCTGTGTCTGGTACCGTGGTGGTTTCTGCAACAACAACAAACATATAAACAAGAAAAATTAGAACACAGTGCAAAAGATAAAATTAGATATCATGATAGAAGATGGTTAGAGTTCCTATTGAGAATCAGTATTAGCATGCTACTGTATGTCCTGAAACATCAAAAGTGCAGCATCCCCTCACGTCCACATTTGTCTACAGTATCACCAGCTATCACTATGACCTAGCAGCATCCTAAGTGGAAGAGCCAGACTTTTTGATTGGGGTGACCAAGCAGGGCCACTGATTTATGCAGGAGTGGCCTGAAGTATGTGCTCATACAAACAGGAATGAATTGCATGTATCTACCATTTCTGCCAGCACGCAACACATTTAATTAAGAATCATACATGTTATATTCATTGTACAATTTCCCAACTTGTTGGAAGAACAGAGTGGCAATAATGACATCTTAGCCTAATTATCTCATGCCTACAAAAAAAGAGGTATGTCCAAATTCACTATGTGTACCAACTTAAAAAAAAGCTCATCGTTAATTTGTTTGGGGCGGCCAATGGGATGGCCATAGCATGTGGGCGTGCTTGCTGTCTGCTCAAATCATATCATGTAGCTAACTGAGCTACTTGTACGAACAGAGTGTCAAATTTACTATCTGCAAACCCCTACTGTTCTTACTCTCAAGCCCCTCCCACTTGTCCAAATATGGTTACATCCAACAAAATAATGTTGCCCTTGAAGTTTCATAACAGCAGTGGATAAACCATTGGGAGATGTCAGAATGGCTCGGTCCACTTCCCAAATATGAGTTCAACCAACTAGAGACTTTAACATTTTTATAGCATCTTAGCATGCTAATTAGCAGACTATCTAAACAGCAATCTTTGGCATGATTCATATACCTTCATCATGATACACTTTTAAACGTGTCAAATTTTCAAACTGTACTGAGCTCACAATAACCAAAACTAAGCTCCTCTGTTGAAACACGCTCACTTTGTTCTGCAGCTGCTTCACGGCACACTGGAAAAGAAAAATATTGTCACAGACCAGCAGTGATGTTTGAGTAAAGTAAGATTTAGTTTTCATACAGTGACTAATGATGTTTGTACACCCAACACTGTTTTCCGAGACTGTGTATTAAGGCTGAAGTTTGTCATGATGGTGACAATGACAGAGTGAGCTGAGGCAGTGAGCTGGCACTCAGCTGCACACCGTGCCACACCACTCATTTTATCCACTGCAGGTTGGCATACACACACGCGTTCAGCTGCAATGCTATGATGATAGATGCTGCACTCACACTGACCTTGGTGCACAGCAGCATGCGACCACTGTATGATAGATCAAACATGCACACAAGCGCGCGCGCGCACACGCACACACACACACACACACACACACACACACACACACACACACACACACACAATCGTTAGCAGAGGGGTATGTCAGTGTAGGCCCAACGACTTTCTGGTTTTAATAAGCAGTTTTCTTCAGATGGTTAAAAATCCTTAAATGTCCCCGAGTGCTTAACCAGCTCTCTCTCTCTCTCTCTCACACACACACACACACACACTGGCATGCTGTGTGTAGGGGAACAGAAGATCATCTGGCTAGCGTGGCACAAGGCTCACACACCACAAAACCTTCACCCCATCATTCCTAGAAATGACTACCTTCTGTCTGATGTTTTCTTTTGCTTCCTTCATCGATCACTTGACTCTGAAAATTTCGTCCTTCTTTCCATCTTCTCTTTGTCATTTGTCTCCATAAATCTGACCACTTTCAGTTCTGCTATGTGAAACCACAATCAACACTACAAGGAGTCCTCTCTCCACACATACATACACGCATATGCTTTCTCTCTACACACACACTCACACACATTCATACACACTGCATCCCTCTCTCCGGTGTAGAGGTGAAACCCTATCTACTGTTGTTTCTGTTTTACCACAACCACAATTTTCTTCCCCATAACTCTTTCTCTCGCTCTTTCTGTCATCTCTCCCTGAGGCATATTTTGATTTCCACTCTTCCTGATCGTTCTCTCTCTCTCTTTGTTAAGATCATGCCTCATTTTTTTCTGTGCTCTCGTCTCACCTTTCAGCGTATCTCCCTGTGCTGTAACTCTGCCTGGTGTTATTTTATGTCAGTTCTAACCACCAGGTCAGTAAATCTGAGACCACTGTTGATTTACTGCTTGTTTGGTTTCTTCTTGATGTTTCCATGACTCACTTGGTGATCTACATGTGTGTTTGTGTGTCTGTATGTCTTGTTTGGTATGAACTCTTGACCCATGGAAGCGTTGAGCTTTGAGTTGACTGCATTGTGTGTGCATAACTTTATTAAGTTGTTAGCACTGTCTTCTCACAGTGAATGCATGCAGGATTATTATGTAAGCCAAAACAGAATGGCTTCATATTACTGTCCAGCACACACACATCTCGCACACACACGCACACACCCAACCACACGCACGGACACACACTCACACAATTAGATATTAACATTGGATAAGTAGCTCCCAGCTGCTGACATTAAGCTGTTTTAATTTGGTGCCCTTTACCTCTGTAATTAGCCCCCCCCCCCCCCCCCCCCCCCCCCCCATATGGAAAGGAGAGGAGAGGAAGGAAAGGAAATGAGAGAGAGAGGGAGAGAGTAAGAGAGAGAGAGTAATAGAGAGAGAGAGAGAGAGAGAGAGAGAGACAGACATTGAGAAGGGAACATAACCCTTTCAAACTCTCTCCACCATTTTCCTAATTAGTGACCACACACAGCTCCTGTCAGCCTCCTATTTCTATCTCCATCTCCACCACATCCGTCTAATCCAATTTTGTTCTCTGTCCGTCACCTCCTCTCCTCTTATTTCTCCCATTCCTCATCCTCTTTCTCCCTCTTGTTCCTATCCATCATGGCTATGGCTATAGCTACTGTAAAGGTCAGTGCATTCATAAAGATGAATTATTTTACAATTCAACTCATTTTGGTAGTTTTTATGCATAAACTTATGATTTAAAATGGCTTTTATCTTTTCATATGAACTACATTTGCAGGAGAGAGAAGTGTTTTGCATCACTCTGTAAAAGGTAAGGGTGTCAGGTCGTCTGTTTGTTTTAAACATCAAGTCTCAAACATGGAACTAAACGAAAATGCATAATGATTACATCTGTACTCTGTGGATGGGTCATTCGCACCACCACTTAGTAACATCACTATGTCATGACTCTCCAGATCTTTCTTTCTCCCAACAGACCTCAAACTGAGAAGCTGTAAGGATTTAGTTCTGTTAGCCACACAGAACTCGCACACCTTGTCTCCGGCCTCAGGGCTCATTGTAAAGCTGCTGACTCTGCAGGCTGAGGCGGAAACAGAGAGACGAAAACTGTTCAATTATGGAAAGCACTCTGGGTATAAATCTACCTCTGTCAGCCTAAATAATGACGACTGAAACTGTGTGTGTGCGTCTGTGTGTTTGTGTGTATTTGGGGAAGACAGATAATATCGACTCTTGACAAATTATTGGTGACATTGTGCATGTGTGTTGGGAAGGAGTTTCCTTAACTTAATGGTGATGTGATTGCCTGACGGCCTGAGTCTGTGTGTTCACGGTTGTGTGTGTGTGTGTGTGTGTGTGTGTATGTGTGTGTGTGTGTGTATAACAGGGACCTCCACTAATGGTTAACAACCATTAGCTGTTACCAAAGGCTAACTTGTCTGCTTTCCGCATCTGTGAACTATAAAATGGTCTCGAGCAGCTCATTACAGTTTAACTTAAACAGTGTGGATTATTACTATCATGCTAGACATCATATTAATACAAATAACTTAGAAAACGCAACAAAAAATGTATGCCTTGTGTTTGTACTGAGGTATTCTGATATTTGCATTCAATATATTTCCACAAAGTATCAGCAAAGTCATATTTTGCTTTTTTTAAATTAAATTTTTGGAGAACTTCAACAACATAGACAAAAGCATAACCATACGTTAAAAGCAGTAACATTAGTGTCTTTTAGGCTGTCAGGATAGTTGAATCAGCATTTGTTTTCTTATGAATGTAACTTCCTAGCAAAGTAGAGTATCAGCATTTGGCCTTTTGGACTTCAGACTCACAAAAAATATTGTTAGACACTCGAAATACTTCTAAAAAATGTTGATCCTCAGTAACATCATTATGAAACTGTATGCTAAGCAAGTAAAGTATCACTTCTTGGTAAAGCTAAACTTCATGACACTAAATCATCTGAAATGTTGGAGTATAACGGAAGTGGAAAATACATTTTTGGATGAAACTCATTCCCAGTGATATGAATTGAAAATCAGTCCGCTTTGCTCAAAAACCAAAAGTACAGGTTTGATTTGCTTGTAGCTTAAAGTGCCGGACTAATTATTCTTCCTCTTGTATAGAAGAGTGGGTGGTAGAATACCTTCTTTATTGCAGGAAACTCTTACGGGACTAAAACCCTAATTAGCCAATTGTACGGCCAGCTACCAATAATATCTGTTTCTTCTTAAAGTGCTATACTGAACCACATGTTTTAATGTCTGGAAGATGGAGAAGGAGACTTTCTGCACATTGAGCGAGCACATGACCGTACTGTAGCTAAAAAGCCACCAATAATAGAGCATGAAAGTGTGGCTTTAAAAGCACAGCAATGTTCCATGCAGCTGAGACGCTAAAAGCAAAGTGTGTCAGGAAATAACAGACAGTGAATTGCTCATTAGCTGATTGTGCAACAAAGCACCATAAGGAATGTGAATGTAATTGTAGCCTTAAGTGTGAAGCTAAGTACGACAACAACCAAGAAGATAAAAAGAAGCTGCTGGCAATGAATGGCTAACTACATCAGTGAACAGTAGTCAGCTACAAAGGAAATGAGTTTAAGTGTGGCAGAAACCATTAAGCTAAGTATGCCATTAACTGCTCTGGAGAGAAGAAAGACAGCCCTTCGGATTAAAAAGTAGTAATATGTTCACAAAGGTATGGATTTGAACATTTCTTGAACAGTTGAACAGTACTTTTTGGACATTAGATTTTACTAATTGATTGAGAGAAAGTCCATTAACGTTTGGTTATGGATGAAAAATGTCCGTATTGTGTGCTTCTCTGTGAAAATCACTGCAAAGATGAGATCAGAGGTTTCAGAAATATCATAGGCTTACCAACATATGAACATTAGATGAATCTATTTTCATAACATGTTGCTTTAATACAACTCATTTGTCTTGAAGTTGTCTTCATTATATATATTTGGAATTTAGGCTCGCGGACTGCCAACCGATGCTTCAGTCAAAAATGTCACACTTGAATTGTCACATCACTGAGGATGGTTCAGTGACATCTGCATAAGCTTCTAGTGCTCTGACAAGGGCTGGAAGTTTCTACAGGTGGATAATGGAAAGAAAACAAGATGCAGGCATAAAACTGCAAATGGGTGGTGAGCCACACCTAAATATTTGGAAAAATAAGCTTTTTGCCCATGGACACATATAAACACCCACAATGAACCAGTGCCCAGTCCTAAGTGTTTCCATGTGTGCTATCTCGAGATGGAAGAAAAGAAAGTAACACACTTAACTGCCCTCCTGAAGGGGAACAGGGCATGATTGTATTTAGTGTAAACAACTGTAGAACCTATTTGGAAGAGTGTTTGAGCTTCCAGCACCTCGTTTTTGAACATCTTTGTAATTCGTCCCAGTGCAGACATGTCTTTGTTGTTTGTTGGCTCATAGTGCTGAGTTTTCAACCGTGTACATTCTCAGCACTCTGTGTTCTTCATTTTCAACCAAATGGGAAAATACTGTAAAAACTCCACATAGTTATTCCTTCAGGAACCAGGATTTCAATAATAAAAAATTTAGCTTCCATGTTCGTAAACTGCATCATAACTGATGTGGCTTGGCAAGCTGTGAAGTGGTGAAATATTCACTATGGGACAAAATATAAGCTTCAAAATCATCAAACACTTTAAAACAGGACTGTGTTTGCCTTGACTTTCCAAAGTTTGACAGGTGAGGGCTAAACTTTGAAAAAGAGGGATGAGAGAAAGGAGAAGAGAGAGAAACAAATCTAAGAGGGCAATGAGGTCAGGGAAGAGGGGAGGTGGAGAGGTAGGATAGATGGAGTGTGCATGTGTGTATGTTTAGAGGGGTGTTTGTTACAGGAGCCTTGGCAGGAGACAGGAGAGTGATTAAATTCTTCTGATGGGGAGGAGAGGGAAGGGGGCGGCGGCTGAATGGGCACTGCAGAAGCCACAAACATTTGGACGACCCTCCATCCTCCTCTTACATTAATTTTCATTCCTTCCAAGTGTTTAAACCACAAAAAAAAAATCAGAAATCACATCTGTGATCACATTTGAACACTAGGGGCTGCAGCAGGAATTTCAACACGTCAATTTGTGCTCACCAATCGTTTCTCTGCAAAAAAAAAAAACAAAAAAAACAAAAAAAACTTTTCCATTACTGCAATTAGTTTATCAATAAATTGCAGTGATTTCAAATTGCCTTTGCAAATTGCTTGGTCTTTGAGCCCCACAAGAAATAACTATTACCCTAACAAAGCTTATGTATGTATTCAAAATAAAATAAAAGTTATGCTTTTCATTTTGTGCACACATCTGTGCAAAGTTATGAATAAATAAAGTAATAATTACATTTAGGATTGCAATCTCTATCTTTGCTGTAATTTCTGTTAAATGCAGTGTTTTTATAAACGCAGTCTCTGCTTGTGGAGAAGAAGACACGAGAGGCAGAGCAAAGGAGACGTACGAGTGGGTGTAAGTCAGGACACATCCCACCAATCACATGAGAGTATCTGGACAGGAGCCACTACTCGCATGTGAAAGCTATCAGCACCGTTGAACCTGGAAAACATGCATGCAGGCACACACACACACACACACACACACACACACACACACACACACACACACACACACACACACACACACACACACACACACACACACACACACACACACACACACAGACACACACACACACACACACATCCAAACACTCACACTCTTGGCTAAACCTGAATGGTTGGCTGGAAACCTAGAACACCTCTAAAATGTTCTTGAACAAGGACTCCAAACATTCCCTCCTGGATACCACTGTAATGACGGACGCGTGATTTTCCAGAAGCAACATTCTGTGAAAAGAATCTTCTCTATTAGTCGCTTTGCCTCTTTAGTTAAAATATCATTATCTAAACATTTATTTATTTAATGGAAATTTGACCCAAATTGTTTTTCATACAAATCATACAATGTAATGACTTTGGGGTCTTACCCAATCTTTGGGAAGTTTTTGTGAAAAGAAGGTTTTATTAGCCATTGATTAGCCACTGATCAGTTAATTGTGCTAAAAGACTCCTCGAGTCATTTCCTAAGGTTAGAGTTTCAAACCAACCAACCCATTAACATAATCAATCCGTCAGCGACCAACATTTTGTTTGGGCCCATGGCTTTTCAAACAGACACACAAGCTTCCATTTATCTTTTTTTCATGAGAAGCATAGAGCTATCAACCAACTCAAGCCTCTATGCCAATATTAGTCACTCAGAGGTACTACTTCAAATACTCCAAACTATTCCTTCATCAAAGGTCGAGATTTTCAGATAGTGGAAACACATGTGGAGCGAAAAAGGACGCCCATATCAAACCCTAAACTTGACAATACCACTTACAAGACTATTTTGGATTTACCGCATTTGGTGCGAAGAACAAGACACTGCAGTGTTGTTCTTACGACACGCAACCTTGGTTGTCAGGATGTGACATACAAGCAAACTTTGGGGGGAATTCATAAAGAATGGATTGTGGTCTTAGACAGCATGAACAGTTGTGCCTATGTCTATAGTTATCCAGTGTTGGAAGGTATGACCCACAAATTAATGCACTTTACTGCATGAGGTCTCCCTGCTTGGCTAACAGTTTAGAAGTCAGGGCCATCATGTCTGTCACATTCTGGTTGGCAGATTCTTATATTTCATGACACGTTAAGATCCAGGATATAAAGAGCAGATAAAGCGGTAGATGAAAGAAGGCAGAGCTGCTATCAGCCCCTCTGAGACATCGAACACAAAGCCGCTTTCTTTCTCTGAGTGTGTCATTGTCTCCCTGTTATTTTCCCAGAACACCTTCCCCCAACCATAACCGTGCACTTTCCAATGCAGATGAAAACCTTAGCATTTATTTACACAACTAAGTACAAGCCTTTGTCTTTATGCCAAACAGGTGGTGTGTGTGTGTGTGTGTGTGTGTGTGTGTGTGTGTGTGTGTGTTTGTGTGTGTATGCTTGTATATGTGTGTGCTTGTGCCTGTCTGTGTGTGTTCATATGTGCCTGCCCGCCTGCCAACAGCTAGGTGTGGAGTGAAAGAGATGAGAGCACAGCAGATGTTCTGATAGCTTAGTCATTTAAAAATGAACAAAACTGGCAGCTTGGCAGCTCTCACTTCACATCAGATAGTCGGGGTTACACGACCTAAATTACGCGTTGCCACGGTAGCTAGCGTGAATGATCAGAACGACTCCTGTGATAATATTCTGGCTTTGGTTTCAGTTTTTACATCAGAGAGTTTGGCGCAATAATGAGAAACTAAACTACATGATTGTGTGCCCCCTAAGAACCCAGCATCCATAATTTGGGATTTCTTTGTCGTAATTGGGTGCTGAGATTCTCCCATGTGAGGAAATTGTTTTACAGCCCTGAAGGCAGGTCATTGCGCTTCAGTGTTGAATGTAAAAACAATACAGCCAGGCACAGTGAGTGATCAAAAAACAGTTGTTTGTTGAAAGCTGATGTTCACAGGACATGAGGTTCTAACTGAAACGGTATCATATTTTCTTTGACTGTTTTGAACAATAAACACACTAGAATGTAAAGAAGAACATAAAACCTACAGAGAGCTGTCATTCAGCATGCTAATCATAAATTTGACATGGATTATTTCTTGACCTGCATTAAAGGGCCCTTGATTTGTTATTTACATCAGCAGGGAACAGAGGTCTGGAGTATACTACTAAATAATAGAAAGGCTGGCTTGTGAGTGTGTCAGTGAACATGTGATTTCCGTACACTGCTTATGTCTCCTTTTATTTATTCATTAATTCACTCTTTCACTTCCTGAGGAGAGTTGAGACCGGAGGAGCTATGGATTGATTGCAACCTGAGGCATTAGAAAGAGATGAAATTTAGAGGATGCCATGCTTGTTTAAAAAACAAATGTACCATGTTGAATGCTGGTTATTCGAGAACACTGGAAAGGATTAGATGGAGGAAGGAAGACAGCTTCATCAGAGGTCAACTTAACGGAAATGAAAAGATTCTGTTGGGCGTTTTCTTGAAAATCTTTCTTCCTTTTTCATGCACTGTGTGTGTGCAAGTGTGTGTGTTAGTGATTGTGCGTGTGTGTGTGTGTGTGTGTGTTTTTATAGAAGAGGTCCACTAGAGTTGAGTGTTTGCCTCTCTGTATGCTTGTGACTTATGTGTAAACAGCTGTGTTCAGTGGACTGAAGCTGATGCACTCTGTTGAATATTTTATCTCCCGTTACGACTCAACACTTGCAAGCACACAAACGCACACAAAACACCAGAGAGTAGAAAAACAAAGTCTATTTTATCTTCAGTCAAATGTGCTCTTCAGTTTTATTGTTTCATTTGTTGCACAGGCAAAATTCACTGCATGACCGGTGAGATCATGTGTTTTAATCTGAGAAAATTAAAAACCAAGCAAAGTGAAAATCGAGTTGCTCTAAGTCCAATATTAACTTACTGGACTGGCTGTGTGTCCTGTTTAGGCTGCTAGCAGGAGCAATTGTTGACGTGGTGGTCATGTTAAGTGGAAATGAACTGTTATCATGTCTAATGCAAGGATTATATCCAGAAGGCAAACATCTGGCATGCAGAAACAGGCAGCCAGACCTGCAGACGATCACTGAACCTGCAATAGCCGGGAGGTTGATCGCTGCTGTGATCATGGAGATCATGGCTGCAGTTACGACGTGCATGATGTCATTATGAGCCATAACAAGCAATGTGTCTGGACAGAATAAAACAATTGCTGCAATCACACAGGTTGCAGTCATCATAATCAAACAGTCTGTCTCCATTAGGGAGAAATTGTTTGCTACCGATCATGATACACAGCATGTGGAAACAACATCATCATTTGAGTAAAAGCCTCGATATTTTTAATAGTACCAAGGGATGATGATATGTGTCTAAAGGTTTGTCTGTCAACATATTTACATTTTTTACAGTTGATTTCTAGTGGATAAATGAGGAGGTGTGGTTGCAAAGAGCTACATCTGAAACCACAAAGTTTACAAACTAAAAAAGAGATGCGAGCTGGAGTAATTGCATTTCATTAACCGGGCCTGTGTCCTTAAAAATCAATGAAAGTAAATCCTCAATTTCCAAATCAATTATAAAGAATGAAATGTGCAACTGAAAGCTTCACTAGATTTACATTTTTCCGAGTGCTTTACCTTTGTGTTTTATTATAGCAGATAATCCTCATTTGTTATTAAAATATTCAAATTACAACCTAAAATCTTTTCCTCAGGTAAACTGTCGATGTAAATCAGAAATGACCGTACTTCATCTGTCTTATGCCAGAACTCTATTTTTTATGTAGTCATGGTAACCTGTTAACACTTAAGTTAACAGTCGAGGATGTCCTGTTCTCCCCATCATTGCCTTCCTCTCGGCTTGTCCTGACACATCTAGGATATACTGTTCCCCTTGGGCTGTCTCTCCACCTTTCTCTCTGTGTCACATACACACAAGTTCAGAAATACAGAGAGCAGTCCACTTTATGTCCACTGGGAACCGGTACATGTCATTTCCTGTTCTTGTCTTCACCTCTCACATGCCATAACCTGACTGAAGCCATGACATCTGATGGTACGAGACGGAGAGGAGGGAAGAGGAAGGGAAGAGGCGAGAAGTGTGCATGTGGCTACTGTATACAGCTGCGATCACTGAGAACACGTCATTCACAAGTATGGAGATGTGCTTGTGAAAATACTCAAACACAGTACAGTTGCTGTACTGTTTTATGTGAGCCATCATTGTAACAATCTGAGCTCGGATTCAGTTAAAAACACAACAAAGGATACTATTGGTCTGACTATATCGCTGTGAAATATGTATCACCATTATGGCAGCTGTTAAGTAATATGTAGTTGGACTAGTACAATGGCTTGCTTTATTTATGGAGTTAATGTCCAGCTGAGAATAATTTGCTTGCCACAGCTAACAAGCTCCTTATAACTGTAATGTATTGTTACAAAACACACTCTCAGAGCTCAATCATGAAAAAGAGAGCTAATGGTCTGAATCCATCATCAATCTTTACGAACAACCGTTTACAAGAATATTTGCGTACACAAAAACATCAAACATTGAGGAGGGAAAAGGCAGAAGAGATCACAGATTGTTCAAGAAAAAAAACTGTTTGCATCAGACGTTGTGTTGCACCTAATCCCCGGCTGCACACAGCAACATGTTATTAACATAACAGACTGTGAACACAATAAAGTGCTACTACACAGCTGGCCACTATTAGTAAAAGTCCCATGACCTAGACATGCTAATCCCTGTCCAGACAGGAGGCAAAATCTCCTATAGATCAAGATGATTAACTTCAACCACTGTGCGGAATACATAGAAGTGAATATATATGCTCTATAAGTACACATGTATATATACATATACCATACACATTAAGCCGCCCCAGTGCCAGACGAGAATACAAAAGGCACACACGCATTCTTAATGCTCATAAACGTACACCCAACAACCATCAGCACACTAATTGCAGATGTCAAAGAGATGAATGGTGGGATTCACACAACACATTAAAGTCACAGTTTGGTTTGTAATTATGTTTATGGATCATGTAATATACATGCATGCAGAAGCATCATAATAGTTCTGATAAAATATGTATGATCAGGGAGAGATTGCTCTTGATCACAGATTATGGATCATTTACCTTAATGGTACTTTTTCCATGGGTGCTATTTTCTGTGCAGGTCATTATCAAAGGAGAGAACTCGCATGGGGAATCAGTGTGTTTACGTATTTATCTCGAAGCATTTGCATGCATTTGCTCAAAGCTGTTAGTCCATCTGTGATCATGCTATTGTGTGTTGCCTGTGATGTGTAGCCTCGTATTAATCTGAAACCAAGCACGAGTGTGTTCTTACCAGGCAGGTCACAGCCGAGCACCTCCATCCTCATGCCGATCCCAGCGGGAGACCACCGCTCCGGAAACACTCTGATGTACTGGGCCACTATCTCATCAAACCTCCTCACCTCTGGAGTGTCATAGTGACTGTTCCCCTCGAAAATCTAAACACAGAGTGGCAGATGCAACACATTTGTTACAGTGGTGACTGTCTCATTTCACTGCAAGGAAAAACATGGATGAAACATTTTCTACCCCACAAGTATCGAAGATTTATTTATCTGCCAATTTTGACATCCCAAAGTTCATTGTGTGTAAAATATGGCAAACTTCTGTCGCCATTCCCCACTGATCCGACTTCCTATAAGACTGTATTTCCACACAGTGTGATCCTGCAGCGCTGCTTCAAAGGAAAGCATGTTGGAAGTATCACTGCTTCTCACAGAGTTTGTCTGAAAGCCAAAGCTGTCTAAGATACAAAACGATGAGTGATAGGTTTTACTCCATGTTTGTCTGATAAATCTAAAATCTGTCAGAGTGGGAGCACTGACGGCATTGAGGATGAGTGTCTTAAAACAATGAAGAACGCAGCAGAGGAAGTTAAAATGTGTCATTTCACCACTCCACCATTCACGGCTAATTGAAAAACAATAGGAAAATTGTGAGCCTGTCTTTCCAAAGACATATAACACTTCTAATCAGCATTGTTTTCATGCACAGTATGACACGTGTCATATAAATAACAACAGGGACTGTTTTTCCTTTGATTTTCAAGTAATTTTTTGAGGCGGCGTGTAGCAGCCGCTGGCAAAAACACAAGATTTATTACAAGCTGCAAACTGACAAGACTCTTCGCAAAATATGGACTGTGAAAGTTGTAATATTGGTTTCATTAATTACATTTTATCTTCCGTCTTCCCCATTTTTGGGGGGAATTTATGAAAAAAGGAACACATAAGATGAATTTCCCAGGATGCTCATTTAACAAGACAGGCAGATGAGAGAGAACAGGATTTAAGCATCAGGAGAAAAGCTGTACGCTCAGTAGTGCTATTAAAACGCTTTAAGACACAGTCTCAGAGAGGAGAACAGAGTTTAAAGTGCTCCGTCTTTCTGTGCGTTACACTGCCAGCCGTGTTGAGTGGTGATGCTGGAAAGACATTTTTAATTAACACCCATGAGAGACAAATACAGGATGAGTGAACAAGAGGATGAGACAGAGGGAAGCAGTGAGTGAGGGTGAAGCAGACCTAGAGTGGGAGACAGAAGCAGGAGGAATGAGGAGTGAGGTGATTAAATTGAATTATTATCAGAGCTGAGGCGGTAATAAAAAGGTTTTTTTTTCTCTCCAAAAAATGACTGAAAGAAAGAGAGACAGAGTTGAGAGGGGAAGAAAGAGAGGGAGAGTGTAGACGGGCTGAGTTGAAAGACAGCTATAAATAAACTACAAATGAGGGAGAGCTGACAGTGACAATTAGAAAGAGGAGGATACATATGTTTCTGTCAGGCAGACACAGATAGCGTGTGTGTGTGTGTGTGTGTGTGTGTGTGTGTGTGTGTGTGTGTGTTTGTGCTTTGTTCCCCTCTTTTACCTTTGCAAACCCAGTCTTGCTGTCAGTGATGTACGTCCAGTCTTTGCCTGTCAAGCTGTGTGCCAGTTTGTACTTCCTGACAAACGCTCTGTTCTCAGCGCTGGTGCTCCCCTCAAGCCCTCTTGCACCCTGGGTAATAATGCCACGCACCATCTTGGGCACCCCGAGGTCCACCTGCAACACAGAAGAAAAAGAAAATCAGCCCACCCTTTATAAAGTATAGGAACCAGTCACTTTCTAACTCTCTTTCCTGTTCTAGCAAATCAGACGTAGAGAGTTGATCAATTCCTGTAGTTTGTTGAAGACATAATGGGCATCAGAGCTAAATTCATTTTTAAATTTCTTTTCATAAGGCCAGGTCACTTTTAAAGAGAAATCAGTCCGTTTTTCTAATCACCTTTTTTTTTGTGGCAGATTGCTGGATGCTTTGTGATCTATGGGTAACAAATATTTCATATTTGCAATATTTACTTCTTGATGCATGACAAAGAAATACAATAACTCCCAACTGTAGCTTCTTATTCCCACATACAGATTTGTATGTGATGGAGAATCAGTTCTGTTTCAACAGAATTATTCATTATAGGGGGATGAGGTGACATACCTGTAACCATTCTTCTCCAGCTATGGGTTGTGTCGGGTTAGGAAACCAGCCTGAGCGACTGGCCACCAGCCTGGCAGCCCCCGTGGAGCCGTGAATATCTCTCATGGACGACGCAGAGATCTGGGAATCTGGTAGCGAGCCGGACAACATGCCCTGCAGCTCTGAGCAGGGAGCATCTAAACAGGAAGCACAAAGATCAGTGAGTTACCATATTTGCTATAACTGCCTGATTTTTAAAAACAGTACAATTTAGGTTTTTTCATTATTTCTGAGGTAAAGTTGCACTAAAGTTGACTTCTGTTCATTTTACTGCTCAAATCAACTCGCAGCAGGATTGTTGATGCCTTTAGCTTTTTTTGTAGGTCAAAGTAGAATATAACATTTCTTCCCCTGCTCTCCCTATGTGTTGAAAACCGCAACCAAGACTTGACAGTCAGCCAGAGACATTAGATCTTTAAACTGTCTGAAAATCAACCAAATAAACAAACAACATAAAAAATTAAATGATGTAAAAAGAAAATAACTGGACTTTTTTTTCTTGCAATAAAATGTTGATGTTGGAGCTTGATTTAATAGGAAAACAGACCCTAATACTTTCCGCCTCCGCATGCAACTGCAATGTTTCTTAGAGTACAGAAAAAAAAAGACAAAATGGACAAGTATAAAAGAAAGGATTTCCAGTTTGGATACTTATCTATAATGTTGAGTTGCTATCAAAGGATTAATATAATGCTTTAAAAGCCCTTGGATTTTTTGCTAAATGTTAGGTCAAAGTCTTTGCTCTGAACTCTTCCTAAATGATATTATGCAGAAACACCTCATGAGTGAATGTGACTTTAAGGTCAGGATTAATTTGGTGTCACAGTTTGTTTTCATCTGGGAATCTCTTAATTGTGACGTGAATAGTTAAAAACAACGACTGGTGTTTTGTTGCTTTCCATCGGCTCTTTTCATTATTTTTCCATCCTGCTGCTGCAAAGTTGATGCATAACTTTAACCGAGCTACCAAAGGGGGATTCTTCATGGGGAATTGAGCCGGCAAACTCCCGAATGCAGGAACTAAATGAAAGCATGTTTCAGATCAAAGAGGAACTGCTTATTATACTGACAAATGCGTTTTAGTCTAACACACATCAGATCATGTTACTGCAATAAATAATGATGAAAAACAAAGGCAACAAAACATGGTGACCATTTTTAGAGGAAAAATGATGTGGTGGAAGACAGAAAGAGTGTGCGAGGACGAAATGGAGGGAAGAGGAAGAAAAGGGAGAAGGTGAGGAAGGGGAGGGGAGATAGATAAAAGGTCAAACACAAAGATGGACTGAAGAGAGAACAAGTGAGTAGAAAAGGGTGAGAAAGATAAAGAGAGATTGTGTTGAAAGGAGAGAGGGACGGCGGATTGACAGTGAAGGGTGACGGTGATTGATGGTGACATTCTTTGGGGTCCACATGGAGATGAATGTTTAATGCCGTGACGTTTTGCGACCGCGCCTCACTTTGGTAAATAATGAATCAACAATAAACAACAACAGTCTGAGCGGGGCGAAGAAAGCTGCCTGAAGCTTTCGAATAGACGAGAAAGCTGATGATAGAAGAAAATTCTATCATTGCATTGTTTATTCTAAGTTTGCTATTTTTGCATCTTTCTGGTTAAGCAGCTGCGTTTCTGCAGGGTTTTTTTTTTTTTTTAAATTTTTTTAACAGAGGTGCACTGGGAGTCGATTAGAATATCATCTCTGGAGAGGACAGCAGCAGAAATATCTATCACACACTGGCATGAGAGCGCTTAAAGCTCTCTCATACTCAAACACACACACACACATATTTATATTTAAAAAATACACATACTGTATGAGAACTAACACACATGCAGACCGTTACCACACCAGCACAAAGTTGGATAATCGAGGTCTGGAAGGCTTAAACACACTTCTACTTGCACACGCTCTGATGTCTAGCCCACACATGAGCACACACATACTCCCACTGTGCTTTTACTGATAACAGGATCTCACAAAAGCTGTAAAGTACACCATTGAGGCTCTACCTTGCCAGAATGCATGCACATACATACACACACATGCAGTTTTGTAAATCATGCACACTGCACAAGCCTGGTGAGAAAAACGATAAAGGTGCTAAAAATAAGTGATTGATAGGTGCTGCAGGGCTGAAATAAAATGAGATTAAGGAAGGGGAGAAAGACGGGTGGAGGAACGAAGAGTTGAACGAGGCAGGGATGGAGAAGATTTAAGGCAAGGCAAAAGGGGCGGAGGGATGAAAGACAGCAGGAGAAAAGTGGGAATGGAAGCTGTCAGCAAAGGCAGGAGAAGGACAGAGGAACGAGCAGTGAGGAAGGAAGGAAAAACACAGCGACAATGAAGAAGGATAGGTAGAAAGAGAGAAAAAAGTAGAGGGAGAGACATAAAAGTGTGATTTAAGTTAATGACATGTCACTGACTGACTGCTTTATGTCTGCCTTTATAGGCCTGTGTAGGGCATTATCACATTCCCCCTGGCAGTGTGTGCGGGTGTGTGCTTGTCAATATGTCTATGTGCAGGGTGAAAAAAGAAAAAGACAAGATACTGCACAGCTATTAGCTACTTTGTTTGGATACAAAGTTTCCTCTGCAGTGTCTTTTTCCCTCAGAAAACCTCTAAAGTCACAAAATCTGTCCATCAACAAAACATTAGCTGTCAAGATTTGGCATAGAAAGTCAGTGTTTTCCTCTGTTTTGTGATGGATTGCAGGCATTATGGGGCAGCAGAGATGGGCGATTCACCAGGAAAAAGAAATGGCCGAAGGATGTGTTGAATTGGGTCTCACTGGCTGAAGTATAGTGTGAAAGGAAGCGTGATATATAATGCAATATCAGGCGTTAGAATAGGGTAAAAAGAAAAAAAAAGCCCAATCGGTAGACAAGAACAAGATACCTGATATACCTGTTTCTTTTGCCTGCCCAGTCTCTCCTTATTTTAAACACACACACACACACACACACACACACACACACACACACACACACACACACACACACACACACACACACACACACACACACACACACAGAAACACACAGGAGCGGTATCATATTGTTATGGGGTGATTGGGATTTGTGTGGGTGCTGAAATAGCCCTCCTAGATAAGAGCATATCTGTCCCTCTCAATGGCCGCTACGATGGCTGCAGAGAGAGGCCCTAACCTAATAATGATACAGTGGAGCTGGGACACACACACGCACACGCACACACACACACACACACACACACACACACACACACACACACACACACACACGCACACACAAATGGATTGAAACCACTCTCTCTTTCACCAGTTTTATAACACACACACACACACACAAACAGAGACAGTCTAATTAAGTTTTATCTATTTATAGTATTGAGCTGATTATGCTGGTTGAAATCGTGTTTGTTTGCCAGGGCTGCAGATGAAAGCTGAGAGCCTGTTACTCTCTGATGTTATCACCCACACATCACACTAGTATTATTCTATTAGGACTGAGCGTGTTTCTATTTGTGTGTGTGCGTGTGTGTGTGTGTGTGTGTGTGTGTGTGTGTGTGTGTGTGTGTGTGTGTGTGTGTGTGTGTGTGTAAGAGTGGGAGACAAAGAGGCAGGATATGTATATGAAAGAGCAAGGGCAAGGGTGTGAGTGCACATGAGGGCGTTTTTTTTCCGTGTGGATGTGAAAGAAAGAGAGGTAGATGACAGCAAGGCGAGGGAAGGATGACTAGGAACACTGGATGGATTGATGGATACATAAACAAAGGAATTATAAATCATTAGAGTTATATAAATCATGAAAGACAGCCCTTTCGTATGTCCTGGTTGTTTTCCAGGAAATGTTGTTTAGAGGAGATGTTTTTAATACGTTGAACCACCTTCTGAACCTTTAAAAGCCAATATATCATTGGTATAACAGTACTCGGTTTTTACAAGACTGAGTCCCATTGGGGGACAGAGCAGAAAAATGTATGAGAGACCTGCCAGAAAAAAAAAATCACTTCTTCTTTCTTACCCGTGATCTGACAGCCATAAAGCTCGAATCGAAGAGCAATGCCGTTCTTCCACGTCTGAGGTCTGATTCGGACGAAGCGGGCCAAGACCGGCTGTGGGATCCGATTTAGAACGACCTCTGTGGCATCAGCATTGGCATGGAACATCTACAGAGAGAGGAACAGAGGGATCTTTGTTAAACTGAGACAAATAGATAAAAGGGTTTTTGGTCTTTAACTTACAGAAAAGATAAACGCAGAATCAGGATCAGGGTTGGCAGTTTGTGCAGACAAACACACTTAGACATGCATAGTGTGTCTGACAGCTCTTACATACGACAGTAACGCTACATCACTCCTGTAACGCCACCTCAGATGCCACCTCAGTGGCAGATCAACTTCATCCTATCATTATGCCTCTGTGACACTTACATTGACAGCAAGGCAGAATAGAGGTGGAACAGAGGCACTTGTAAAGGCAATGTAAAAGGGGCTCAGGTCACCACTTAAAAGGGCCCAAACTGGATTACCTTACACTGTATAGATAGTTGTATATCCAAGAAGATTTTTTTTTAAGTCAGCCCCATTCCCATAACTTTTATACACACAAAGTTTACCTATTTAGCTTTGAATGGAACTAATTTTTTGGTAGGACCCGCATGGCCTAACTATAAGGAAATGGACAACAGTTTGTGACAGCGTAGAAAGAGATGCTTTAACAGGTTTCCAGGCAACAATAGAGTGTTCTTCCTACTGGACAGTTTTGACTGTTCAACAGGATGGAAAGGCCACTGACTTATCTTTCTGTTCTTTACACTACATGCGCACAGTGACTTGAAATGTTCTCTTCACAAAAGGAGGAAACAAGTGCAAATGTTTTCACACACACACACACACACACACACACACACACACACACACACACACACACACACACACACACACACACACACACACACACACATACACACAGACTGAGGGCACACTAAGCAATAAATCAATTGCTTAAATATGTGAGAGAGCATCCTCTTCTCACGTCCTCTTGACTTAACCACTCTCTCTCTCACACTCACACACACACAAACACAGACACACACACACACTGACACACACACTCACACCACCGTAAAAACATGTTTAATCCTTCACACACAGAGAGCAAAGAAAAACATGCAGTTGCCCCTCAATGAACATGAAAAAACATGATTTTTACAAATATGCTTCCTGACACAACTGTCACACACACACACACACACACACACACACACACACAGCAACACACTACTAAACACAAACTGCTGTACAAAGTGCCCTCAGAGATCCAACACTTTCCACCAAGCACACACACTCCTCACACACAGATCTTTTGAAAACACTCGCAGATAAAAAGGAAATTGAATGCAAGCGCACATGGCCAGAAGCACTCTTTTTGTCTCTTGACACCGAGACTTTATATCTCTGTCTATCTGAAGGAGTGTCATGTCTTTCTCTGCCTGTCTATGACTATCATCTCTGTTGGGCTCACCATAGGAAAACACAGCTGGGCTCCCTCTTTTCTCCCTATCATATCATGTTCAATCTCCTCTCTGTCTTCTGTTTGACATCTCTATCTCCCCCTCTCACTGCCAAGATAAAATACTGCTGTGAATCTAAGAAACAACTTGTCACGTTGTTTCATTAAAGAACCTCAAAGACTGTTTTCCAGCTGAAGTTTCTTCATTATGTTTCATGAATGCTGAAAACACAGCATCTAGTGTTTAATGCGGAGAGCAGCAAACCTCATTCAACAGAGCCAAAGGCCTTGCAATTACTTGCTTGGGTACGCATGTGTTTGCTTGTTTTCACAGTGTTTGAGGCTGTGTGTGTGAAAATTCATCACGTCTTCCTGTTCCCAATCCATTAAACAGTAGGGGTGACAAATGAAAGAGGTTTCTGGCTCACAGGAACAGGAGCAGGCTACTAGGCCAGCTGGGAAATGAACCCATGACCTAATGGATGTACAACACAGAGTCAGACTTAGCGAGCTGATGCCCTTACAGTGGCCTTAAATCCACAAACTGTGACCAGTTAAATGATGGAAAAATGCCGAAAGGCCCCAGAAGACTTAATGGGAATGTAGTAGCTGACTGTAATTACAAGCGTGTGTGTGTGTGAGTGTGTTGGCGTGTCAGTGTGTAAAAGTGTAATTATGAAGTCTCACTCTGAGGGGTTGGGGGCTAGCGGGTCTTTTCTGATTTCCCTTGGTGCACACTGAAACATTTCCTCAGTGAATGTTTGCGCACACACACGTGCACACACAAACACGCACACTCACACTTTGAATGTATAAGAGCACATAAGAGTGTATTGGAGCCTTTGATTAGTGGAGCACACGTGTTTGAATGGAAGTCTTTCCATGTCACTGTCCTTGCACGCTCTTCAAGGTGTGATTGTATGTTTGTGTATTTCACAGGCTCCTCTCTATACACAAGTCCTTGGTAACTAACATGACCTCCATTTTTGTTTTTCTTGCTTTGTAAAGGGTTACAAAATAGAGCAGGAACTCTTGATACTTCTGCTCTTTTACAGCGCTTCATTAAACTGACATCTGTTTTTGTAAGAAGTTTAATACTTGATAAGGAAAACGCCAGCAATGCTCACCGCAAAACACATTTAAAACATTAAAAAAACTGCCATTTTACAGTTTGAGAATCAGTGCCAAACTGTCCTACATTAAAAAAAAGTTCTTAATGCCTTTATGCCATCGGTGCAATCAGCAAACTTTGTAAATCTGTAATATCTTTATTTAAATAACTGCCGGGTCTTATCGTCACTTTTTGGAGTGATTTCTAAGAGTTAAAGATGTATGAGAAATGTGTTTTCTTGCTTAAAATGCATCACACAGGCAGTTTTTAAGGAGAAACCTCTCTATGCAAAGGGTTGCCATCTTTCCAGTCTTTCTACGTTTGAGGGTTAAACATAAATTGACACAATTCTTCCATCATAAGAGGCTGTAAAAAAAAGTACTTCAACTTATTTCAAAAAACATTTTTGGGTAGTTGTTGCTGGATATTCAAAAGACACCTCCCCTTACCCTGCAATGAGAATACTCAGTGGGGGGTATGAAAGATGATATGTAGCATCTCTGAGCTCTGACACTCCTTAATCAGTGTTAACAGAGTCTTTCTCAAAGGTTTCTGCAGCAATCAGCTAAGTGACCACAACAGCAAACCCAGGTCAGGTTGTGTGTGGGGGAAACAATGGCAGAGGAGTAAAGTTCAGCATCTGTTCCTGGTGTCAGCTTCACTTCTCTTTTCACACAGGTGTAAACATTTGATTGTTAAGAAGCATTCACAAAACACACAACGTATCATTTAGCAGCAATGCTAAGAGAATAATGCAGAGTGAGAGAAGTCCTCCATATTCAAATGGTGCTTTCATCTCTCAGTGGAGGTCACAGGTGACAGACATGGAGAGAATACTGTTTTCTCCTTCATTTACACACACCTGCTCTGCAGAATAACAATAGTGTGCAGCGCAGAAGGACACACATTGTGTATCAGCTCCTGGTTTGTTGTCAAAAGGAGACTAACCAGGCTTAACGTGTAACTACAGAAGAGAAAAAGGGCATGGCAAGGATTGGATTCACCTCGTGGGAAAGAAAAGAACAGGTGTGTGTGTGTGTGTTTGTGTGTCGCCCTGCAGGGCGGCAGTCAGTCAGCCGGTGAGCACCAGAGCAGACATGCTGAATTATTCAAATGTCCGTGCTGTGTGTGCTTTGTGTGTATGTGTGTGGATAGAGTTATAAAATAGTAAAACATCCTCCATCTCCTCTAATTTGATCACACAAGGACAAACACACGGAGACTTCGGTGAAGTAACCTGTGTTTGGCAACTGAATCCAGGTGTGTGTGTGTGACAGTACTTCTTCACAAATCCCTTAAAACCAAATGACACATATAACCCTAATATTATCCCCCTTTGCCCCTTTCCCCTTTTTTTCTCTCACCACTTTTCCTTTTTCATTTGTCAGATACTCTTCTTCCCCTCACCTCATCCCACCCTCCTCTAACCACTCTGCCGATTTATTTAATTCTCCTCTCTTGACATTCTTCCAGGCTGTGTTGCTGGGACCTCTGATCTTTCCGGAGGGATTCGTGGTCAACACCCCTGTCTGCTATTCTCATTATTCCTCCTCTCCTCCTTGCCTCATCCCTTCATCCATCTATCCCTCTTTCTTTTGCTCTGTGTTTCCCCTGTGAGCACTTCTTTCCTCTCCTTTGGCCTCCTTCCTTCGCTCACTTGTTCCACCATGAACCTTACTCTTCTCCTTGGCTTCCACCTCTCTTCCTCCCTGTGCAGAGCTCACTGTTACACTGTCCATCACTTCAATTCTTGACTGGTTGACCTTTTGCTTGTGTTTTCTTTCTGCATTTCTTTCTCTTCCTCTTTTTCAACTTTCCTTCACCCACGACAGCGTCCTCGACGCCTCTCTCTTCATCCATTCTCTCTTCCACAGATTAAATTGGGAATGGGAGGATTTGGTCTTGGCTGAGGCCTGGAGTAATGGCAGCGAGTCAGGAGGGCGAGATAATGTAGTTGTACCACATTGAGCTTAAACACATCTCTAACAGCAAAAAGGTCTTAGACCCCTGCAGAGGAACACTCAAACTAAGGCAAAATCATCTCTAAAGTCCAGGTCAATGAAAATTGCTGCATTTCTCGCCAAATGGTTGAGCTCTTATAACCAGGCCTACAGCCAAATGTGTATATTTAATCACAGAACATTTTAAGATCCGCTGCAGAGTGTCATTGGGTTAACCTTCCGCTCGCAAGCTCAGTTGAAGAGAACAATGATCTGACATCACTTGATCAGTTTGCATTGACGTGAAAAAAGGCTTATACATAAAAGACATAAAAGTAAGGCAAGATTAAAGGGAAAAAAGGGGAAAAGGCTATGAAAACTCAAAATACAAAATAGTTACAACTTTCTCTCCAACAGAGAAAAGGCTCTGCAGTGAGCATTTGGAGCGTACCATTCTTTGTCCCTGTGTCTTATTCTTTGCCCATCTGTTTGTTCCTTCCCCACATTCTCTGGTGCATGCCTTGATTCAGTACCTGTCATTTGGGAGCCTGTCAGTACAACGCAGGAACAAATGCTGTATGAATATTACTTCTCCTACTCCCCAAAACATTCCTGCAAGTTGACATGTATTCCATATGTTCCATCTGGTTCACTGTGGGCCTTAATGACACTATCACAGACATTACAGATCACACAAATCATTGTGATGCTGTGTGACATTAGCTCCGCCTCCACAGGCTGGCTCCCAGATGTTTAATCTAAAGTCTGAGTGTGTGCACAGTGGCTGTTTTAATAAGAGTAACTGGTGTGAGAAAGAAGCTAACATGCACTACATGCCTATATTTGTGTGTGCAATTTCAGTCAGAAATACGTAACGCTGTTGTGTACAACCGACAGAGAGCGAGAGAGAGAGAGAGAGAGAGAGAGAGAGAGAGAGAGAGAGAGAGAGAGAGAGAGAGAGAGAGAAAGAAAGAGAGAGAGAGCAAAAGTTATGCTATCCTCACATTTTCGTTTTTCTTTTCATTCATGTGGCTCCCATTAATTTTGGTCCTCCTTTAATGCCTCTTGATCATAAAACACTATTTTAATAAGTCACCCAGACAGACACACACCAAAAACTGTGGCCAAGTGCTGAAAGTCATTTGTTCAGGCAGCACAAACTTGCCTGTCCAAACCATGATGACTTTCTCCAGAACATATGGAGGGAGGGAGAACAAATGATGTAGTGCTGAGGGAGGCAAGAGAGGAGAGATGGAAAAGAGAGCAAGAATGGAGGGATGAGGTGGATGAAGATGTGAGGAGTATGCGGACAAGCAGGGAGGACGAGATGGATGAAGAGATTTTGAGAACTAGTGAAGGGGCTCAGTGCATGAAAATGTCAGGTACGAGATTCATGGACAAACGGATGATTTGATGTCGGTTCATCAAGTTCAACAGAAGGGAGTTAGGCCACTTCTGTGTATTCCTTTATTTGGTATAGAAAGGCTTATATATTGGAGGAAATCAATAAATCAGTGTTCCTTTACAGATTTCATGTGCATTAAAGTAGAAAAAAGTAAAATATTTCATGCTTGAAACTGCTCCAGGATCTGCTCTCAATTATTTAAACCATTTCCTCGAATTATCCTCTGAATGCAGACATGGGATTTTACACACCCAAACTATAAAACACCCTGCCAAAAGATCTTCTTGGCTGTTGCTTTTGAGTTATTTATATATCTTTCAGACACAGACTCCAACTTACATCCCAAAAACAAACAGAGACAGTTGGGAATCCAAGTCGGAGATACTTCAGCTTAAAAGGACAGACATCGGTCTCAAGGTTGACATGACCTTTTGATCTTTATGTGACCTTTTCTCAACTCTCTCTGCTATAACCAAGTGGCACATTCTGTTGTTTAAATTAAAAAAAGGCACTGCAGAAGTGCAAAGCAAAAACTGCTTTCTCTTGGTCGTCCACTTGAGGCTGGCTGCAAGAAATCCACATTAGGTCCCATACTTTTGGGGCAAAGGGCGCAGTTTCTTAGCATAGTAAATATGCAGACTGCTAAAAATGGCTTAAGTGGACACTAACCTTTAAGTACTTCTTCAGCTTAACCTTTTGGCCAGTTTCTAAATCCATCAAAAGTTAGGTGGCCATAACATTTCTAATATCGCGACCCCCATTATCGGGCTTAAATAGTTCTCTTCAGAAACCAATGAGTGACATCACTGAGACTTCTTGTGTTTTTATAGTCTATGTCTCTAACGTTCTTTTACTTCCTCTCCTGAGAAATTATACAATAGTAGATCAATTTGTGCTTCTCGTGGCTCTGCACAGAAAGATCAGACTGCCGCACTGACTGACTGCCAGGGGGTCAAAATGCTCAAAAGACCCCTAACCGGTTGGTGTTAGATGGTGCATGCATGTGTGTTTAGAAGACAAGGGAATGATATTCAACAAGAAGCTGGTGCTGATTTATTCTAAACCTCTCCTCCTACTCCTCAAACACACACACATTCACAACCACATGCACACCCACACACCCCTTTGTGTCTCCCCTAAGCACTCAGCTCTGAGGCAGCTTTCCAGGGTTATGGGAGAATCAAGGGGGATTATATGGGGGGTGACACCAACCTCCAACCTCAAAACATCATCATTAATCGGGCTATTGTTGTTTCATACCCAGCTGTCGTCAAAAAATTGCTGAGTGACTGACATTACAGCTGATTGAATGTTAAACTGATTTATTGGGTCATTTTTTAACACATGTTAATGGAACAATTTATCGACCACTTATATTGTTACTTTTGAACAAAACCTCTAAACAAGCTTAATAGCTATAAACCTGATGAAAAACATGCTTACACCCACTTTCTAGTCTTCCTTTTATCATTCTATACTTTTTTCTCCCTCACTACATTTCGTTCCACATCTCCCTATGTGTTTTATCTATCAATCACTTCTCTGCGAGTTAGCTACAGCTATAAGCCTTCTGGGATCTGCAATCCACAGAGGAACCGCATGCAGATGGTAAGACTGGATCTCCTGTTTCCCCTTATACAGCAAAAATAATGTGTACATAGACATGTGAGTGTGTGTGTATGCATTGGGTTAATGAAGGAATGATGGTTTATAGCACACAGTTGGACGTGGCGTTTGACCGCAGGACAAACATATGTGAGCGCTCGAGCAGTGGGAGCACAAGTGTGATGGAAAAAACAGCCACAACCACTGGAACGCTCCTGCACTTTAATTGCAGTTGCAACCATTTTAAAGACCCGCAGCACTGTCTGCTTCATTTCTGCCCAGCACTCCCAGTCTGCACCCCACTGACTGATGATTCATCATGCTTTAACGCCTCTGAGAGAGGCAGCTCACAAAACCTGTCCAAGCAGGTCGACACAAGGCAGAAATCTGACCAGTAAGTAACAGAAACCAGATGGGATGTGAAAAGCAGACTGAGCGGTGTGAGCGTAGCTGCGTTCAGTGATGTAAGGTATCTTTTTTTTGCTTGGAGACGTGTGCTGTTTCTGGCTTGGTCGTAAACCTTTAAACGAAGCCAACTGAACGGCGGTGGAATGGCTGTAATTGAAGACACACCGGTTGAATTCTGGGCTTGTGGTCAACTCTTGCTGCATATATTCCGTCTCATGCTTTTCTCGGCCTCTTCCATATGTGTGCATGTCGAGGCAAGTGTGTCACCTAAGAGCATCCAGACTTTCTCCAGTTGCCCTGATTAGTTTGCGGTCAAACCCCTGGCACCAGTGTGTGTGTCTGTGTGTGTGTGTGTGTGTGTGTGTGTGTGTGTGTGTGTGTGTGTGTGTGTGCTTGTACATGAGTCTGAGCCTACCTTATGATTCTTGCCATGCCTGTAGATCATCCAGTCCTCTCCATTGGTGCTGACCTCCAGCTTGAAGGTGGTGACATGGTAAGCCTTCTGAGTTTCCTTTGAAATGGCACCTTGAGTGGCGATGCCTGTTAGCACCTTCAGAGTATGTAGGTCCACCTGTTGGTAAATAGAAGAGCAGAGACTCATTAGTATAGAACAAAACACCATCTGCATATAATGAAAACATGCTACATTAAACAAGCGGAAACTGATCAGTGTGTCTCGGTGTAGAAGAAGAGATTAATGCTGAGGCAACTGTACTGAAGATTTTTTTTTTAATCAAAATAACTGAATTGAAGATATAAATCCAAAGTATTGATAACAGAATAGAAAGGGTAGAAAACGTATTTTAAAGTCCTAAACATGCTTTCTGTCCTTTTCAGGGCTGAATCCAATCAAACCTCAGTTTGTAACCAAAAACCCAAGTTATACACCTTTAAAAATGCCCTCTTGCTGTGGCTTTTTTGAACAATACATAACCACGCAAATATTCACCGAAACGTATCAACATCCTTTCCTGCTCTCCGTTCCTCTGCAACTCTTATCCCCCTCTCTCTCCTCTCCCTCTCTCCCTCCTGGCCGATCAATAGTAATGACCTGGGGCTCATTTTAATTTCCTCCCATACAATAGCCATAATCACCAACCCATCCTGATTGTGGATGCTACGCTACGTGTTCTGAATGCTGCTCGCTGTGGTGTATTGAACATGGATCCCAGTGTGTAATAGATGCAGACTACAGACTCCTTCATTTCAAAGTACCTCAAGTAGACACACGTTTGTTTTGCTCAACAGTGCCTAAAATAAGTAACTCAAGCAGAAAAAGTTAATAACAGAATGAGATAAAAGGTATTCTCTATGATTCAATTTGTTCAGAAGTTTAATAGATGTAATTTGTACTGTTCCTTGTGAAGAACACAGCACACATTAGTATATCCCAATTTTACGCCCTCAGTTTACATGTTCTCCACTACACTGGGATATCGATTGGAGATACAGGCGTCCACTTTAGAAAATAACCTCTTGTATGGAAGAGAAAAGAGCCTCAGACAAAAACAGGCTGCAGACAAATAAAGAGCGCACGATGAGAAAAGGTTTATTGTAAGTTATAACATTTTTTCTTCTCCATTGAAGCTGTTGAAACCTGTAGATTAATCAGAAGTTGTTGTGTGTGTTTCAGAGTGTGAGCGCTGTGTGTCCCACTGGGGTATAGTACAAAACACGGAGGGAGGTAAAATGCTGCGCTTGTTATCTGTCAGAGAGACAGGTGTTTTAGATTAGTTCCAACACACACACTAAAACACACACACACACACACACACACACACACACACACACACACCCCTGCACGCTTAGGGCCTGACAGAGATCCACCAAGACAACTAATCGATAGTCCGGAACTGAGGACAGAGAAGAATGAGAAGAGGAAGGGTCAGGAGAACAGGAATAAAAGAGAGAGAGAGAGAAAGAAGAGAAGGAGGTGAAGAATAAATGAATTAGGGGGGAGAGAGAGGGGGAGAGAGGGAGAGAGGGAGAGAGGAAGAGAGGGAGAGAGGGAGTGAGGGAGATGCTAAGTGAGCCTTCCCAAGGCTTCTCATCAATCACAGAGTTGTTAGAATAACGGAGCCACCGGAGCTCACATCATCAATCTGCAGCACACCTCACTGGACCAGAGCAGAGACACACAGAATAGAACAGATCAGAATAGAAATGAACAAAAGGAGTGTGAAATATAAAATAGAGAAGAGAAAAGAGAGAGGGAAAGAAGAGACTTGGGTTGGTAATCGGATGGTCGCAGGTTCATGTCTCAGTGCTGACCAAGATGTGGAAGTAGTTTTGGTAGTCGGAGGGTGCTAGGTCACTTGCTGAGTGCTGCTGTAATTCATGCTTAAGTGTGTGAGAAGCATGCTGAGTTGAAAATAAATGAATAGAATGAAAATAAGGGAAAGAAACAGAATGCACCAACATAAGCTAAATCAGAGAAAGTGAGAGGTTTAAACTATACACGTGGCTCTTGAGCTAACATAGCAAAGCACACATGCCTGAGCCGCATGGGTCACACATCATATCGCACACACTCATATATTAAAACGCACCACACACAATCCGTTATAAGAGAACCGGGTGCAAATTCAAGAGGGAGAGGCATGTTGGCATTTATGACAGCTGCTTGTCAAGACAGGAGCTTGAAATTGCACACACACATAAACACATTCTAACATGTACACAAAGACACACACACAGGGCCTTGCTCTCTGCTAGGTGTTAACGCAGGGGAACAGCTGAGAGCCTCTGTGGAACGCAGCCACCTGACTGAACACCGGTGACCAGATAGAGGCTGCATGACGGCATAAGGCGAGCAGAGGATTCGTTTGCAGCCGACTGTCAAGATAATTTTATGCTAAAACTTTGTTGATGTTTCTTAAATGATGACATCCAAGTCCGGGGTCTTTCTGCGGGCTGATGAGGCCAAGATGAGCGGCAGAAAAAAAAAATCCATGCAAATATGGAGAGTCGTTTAACTTGTGCACATCAGGCAAATTCTTCAATGTCAGCTCGTTTTGGAAGTGAGAGAGAGTCAGCTGCGGTAGAGGTGAGACAGGAAGGAAGCCTGATGAGACTGATGAGACCTTGGCCTCATGCTACCTCCTGGCCTCAGTCCCTTCCTGTGTTTTGCTGGCCCTCGCTTTGGCCTCAGTGGAGCTCAGACAATCAAAACTACTGCTTCCATTCAACATCTGTCTGTGGCTGTCTGTGGTTTAATCTTTGTTCCTGAAAAATAACAGATGAGTCGTTTGTCTGGTTCTTATCTCTCGCTGGATCCTTTACTGTTAAATGTGAATACGTCATCACTTAATAGAAGCTACACATCATTGGCTATCCAATCTCAGGAAAAAGGATGGAAAAAAATACAATTAAAAATGCACCATTTATATTCATGGGATGGATGGTTGACTTTTTTCAAGGAAGCTGAGAATGCAGCAGTTTGTAATCTGCTTTAAGCAATGAGCTTTTGGCTTTCAAAACTTGCCCTTAAAATTTTACAAACGCGTGAGATTACATCTAACATTAGCTGAAGTTATGCTACTGTATTTTAAAACAAAGTAAACCATTAACAAACCATACAGAAAAACTGAACTCTCCACAAGGCTATGCACAAGTTGTTCGCACCCAACATGATAATGCGTTGTTTACAGAAGGCGTCTTTCTGTTCAGTGCCTCGTGGGCTGGTTTGGATCCATTTCTGGCTGAGCTTGTGTATGAACCTCACACTGCCTTTCCCCTCTCACCCAGACAGCCTCATAACTCAGCCTCGGCACAGGGATGGCACAAAGTTGGCACTGCGATATAATACAGGAAACAATGCCTTACCCAAGCATGTAGCTGTTAAACCTTGATATCACTACACCTCCCACTCACTCGCTCTCACTCACTTTCTCTCCCCCACACACATAAATATATATACACAACACAAATATAGCTGTGGTAGAGTTATTATGTGAGAGTTGTCAACACAAAAGAAGTGATGCTATAAAAATCAGAATGCAGGCTGCTTTTAGTTAGGGCGGAGTAAAGTTGTGAAAGAAGATCTTTTTTCAGGACGGCGGTTTTGCGTTATGAAATTAATAATGAAAAAAAAAAATCCAGTGCCTGAAATCTCTTATTTTCTGAGGCACATAAAAAACAAGCATTGAAAGGGAAAGGATGTTAAGTTAAGTAGTGAAATGCAGTCCAGTACTGTCAGAGAAAAGGTTTTCATCCTCACACTGTGCTTGTTTATATCCAACAAAAGCCATTTATCAAAGTTTAGTGGAAGACTGTGTTCACCGTTTTAAGTTCATCAGTAGTAATGGGTTGTGTCACACGTTTCAAGAGCATGTTTTCTGAGTTGAACCATGGCCATGTGCTTCAGCAGCTTAAAAAGGAATGGCTTTTGACTTACCTGCTCTACAAGCAGATATTGAAATGCTGCTTTGGATATATAACAGCGAAAGACAAATTATATTTGCTCAATACACTTTCCTGTTGAAATACAGTTGTTATTGCAAATGTGTGGCATGTAAAAGTTATTTCTAAGAGACATGGTCAATCTAATTTACATTTAGACACATAGGTGTGATTTTAGTTCATTGTTCACAGGGATTTAGGATACATGCCAACAGTTGCAAGTGACATTAATTCCCGGCCCTGATATAGACATTTTGAACGATGAATCCTACATACGTTGATTTCCCCCAGGTCTAATTTCTGATACTAAAGCTAAGAACAAACTTGTACCTGTATGTACTCTCTGTTGCTGTCTTTGTTGGGCGTCCATCCATTGTCATTGTAATTGAGTCGGGCCTGTCTGGGGAGCCAATGTTCATCATAGAAACTTGACGACGCTGTGATCTGGTCGTCTGTGATCTTACCCGACTCCAGACCAAAAGCATTACTACAGTGGAACGCTACAAGAGGGTGTGAAGAGAGGAAGAGATTAAACCCAGGATTGTTGCAAATTTTCCAATTTCTTTAAATAAATAAAAAAACTTTGACTTACTTTCACTGACTTCCTTGTGTGTCATGTTGTACCGAGCTGAGAAGCCGTCTTTTGCTACAGCCATGTCAGTGTGGAAGGACAGAGCGAGAATCCCGGTAGATGATTGGATCTCTGGAGGAAACCTCGTCCCACAGTATCGACCAATTAGAGGACCCACTTTGGATATAAGGATAATTATTGTGTTAGCCGTCAGTCTGTTAATATCCTTCTATAAACCTGTATGACCCATAATATTATAGCTTGTCAGTTACGCAAGACCTGTCAAGGATCTCACTCATCCAGGTATCAAGATGTTACACTGAGTTCTCATTCTTTAACACATACATTTATCCCATAATCCTCACATCTGTTACTCTATATCCAACGTTATTGTATTTTCCAATCATGCATTATCCTTTACTCCCTCCTCCACTGACAGCTGCTCATCACTCCACCCTCTCATGTCATCACCTCTCCCTCCTCCATCTATCCACTCTATAGATATATACAGTGTATTTGTAAATCCAAGGACCTAAGTGATTCCTCTACTGTCTTCTTCTCTGATTCCACAACTTGTATATGTCAACACAAACAGATGAGTGTGATTAAGAGCCCAAGGGTGTGTGTGTGTGTGTGTTTGTGTGAAGGGCAGGGAGCACAGATAGTAGACTCATCCTTCTCTTTTCTGACTCCACTCTCACACTAACAGACACACATGAGGAAGCCCGGAGAGGAGGAGGAGGAAGACAAGAAAATAGCTGCCAATCGATCGGGGCTATTGATTTTTTTCTTTGCTTTTGGACCGGGTGGATGTTTGAAATAGGGCTCTTGAGCAAATAATAGTAATAATTCTTTACTTGATGGTTGTGAGGAAAAAGAGAGGGAAGACATTAGAAAATATCAGGAGAGGAGAGGCATAAACAGGTTTTTTTTTAATAAATTAAAAGTGAGGTCAAACATATTTATTGCATTTAATTTTTCTTGATTAATTTATTTTGAAGAAGTAACACACAGCACATTTGACCCCTGCAAACACATGTGGACACATGCACACACAGAATTCCATAACCTCTTCTCTTTATAATTTGGTATGTGAATACGTGAACCCTATTCTCCTTCGCAACCTGTTGTTTCTCTAAATTTTACTACTTTCTCTGGTTGTTTATCCTCTGTTTCCATTTGCACTTCCTTTGAATAAATATATAATTTAAAGCCAGGTCTCTCGTTTCAATCTCTCCTCCCTCTTGCCAAAAGCCTTTAACCTCATAAGAAACATACATGGTCATTGTTTGTGCCTTAGGTCTTTTTCTTCATCCTCCCTTCCTGCTTAGGACTGTACACTCCTGTACAGGGCAAATCCAAGTCCTTCAACTCTAAAGCTCATCCTGCAGAGTTCCTTCCCTTTCAACCTCCTCCCACTTCATTTCACCTTCCTTCCCTTCCTTTCATCCTGATGTCTTCCTTGTGTTCTTTGCACATCACTCACAGCAGAACGCTTTCATCCTCTCTTTCTTTCAAACCAAAGTTGTATCTTCTGTCTAGTCGTCTTCATTTACTTCTTTGTTTTGAGCTAAAGGGTAGGTGATTTAGTTACAGTTGTGGAAATTCTCTTTGCATCCAAACAGCAAGCAAAGTAATGTAATGTACTATCAGGAAAAGAAGCTGATTAAAACAATTTCATAAGTTAATCCAATTATTTTATTTAACCTGTATGAAATACTTTGACCACCATGTCTTTCTACCTGTCTACAACTTGTGAGTTGAGAGACGTAGCAATAAAAACAAGATCCAGTACCCGTGAATCCAAATCTCAAGTAAAAGAGAATGAAATTGCACAGAAAATATACAATTCCGAGTTGACCCTCCCTTCCTGCTTCCAGTGCTTCTTCCTGAACTCTCTCCAAACCAACCTGTTTCTTTATCCTTCCCAGTCTTTTTCCTTAAGGGCGGACCAGAGGTCTCCTAACCTTCATTTACTCATCCCAAAATCTCCTCCCTTTGTTCCAGTCTTCCCAGCAGCAGAGGACTTCTCTCTGCCCTTCCACCGCTCTTCTTTTGCTTTCTACCTCTTCCAACCCTTGAAACTGTATCCAAGGTCTCTGTGCCTTAGATTCACCCTTCTAAGCTTTTCCAGTCCTCCTGAGCAACTAGAACAGAAATATCCTAACCCTCTAGTGTTCCTCCTCTCACCTCCCCTCTTTTCTCCTTCCTCTCAGCTACTCCTTTTTTATTTTCCCCTTGAATACTTGTGTTGTTTCTCCACGATGTGTGCCAACATCCCGCCTGTAAGCTTAGCTTTCATCTACCAACGCAGAGTGACTAAAATAGTTGCTACTCCACCTCAGTCAATAATGATGTAGGCAGGGCAGAATGCACAACATTTTAACTTTACCCAGAGTATTGACTCATGAAGAGGTAAAATGATTGTTCAACACCTCCATTAAGATCATCATTATCAATGCTTTTGTCAAAACACCACTTGCAGATGATCATTATGGAGTAAAGAAAACAAATCTATCTGATTGCTGTCTCACCTCCTGGAAGACCGTCCCACACTTCCAGCCAATCGTACTTGCAGTCCCCCTCGCTTCCTGGTAGGGGGTCATTCTCCAGGTCAAAAGTGAGGAAGGTGAGGGTGACATCCATGCTGGGGGGCACTATGATGATGAAGGAGCACTCCAGGTTGTGGGGGTATTTGTCAGGGAAGCCTGGGGATTCGATGAGACCTGTGGGACTGGTGAAGTTACGGGAACAGTCTGATCCTGGGATAGAAAAAAAAAAAAAAACAGAAGAAAAATTTACATTAAGAGATGCATTTTGAATATTTTTTACAGTGTTAGACACCAAAGACTGGGATTAAACTAAGAATAACATCATTTTGTGCAAATACGTCGAGGTAATGTTTAAGAGGATGTTGCTTTCAAACTGCAGGCGAACTAAAGAATTTCTTATGTAGCTTTCTCAGCTTTCCTGGCTAGATAAAAGTCTGACTGTGTGAGATTAACTGACTTCATATTGAAAACTTAAAATGCAGGAAATGTTGCTCAACCAAAGGTAAACCTAGTTCAAGAGTGATATGAGTACAAATCTTTGCACTGCGTATCAAATCCATTGATATTCAGGTTTATCGCCTTCACAAAAAAAGCACATTCTTTCAAGAGGTAAAAAGTAACCTATTCACTTGAGGGTTGAGATCAGAAACATACATATGCACATCCTATTCCTCCTCTTTGAGTTATTACACAGAGCTCAGGGAATTCAGGAGAAACAAAAGACAACTACAATAAGGACAATAAATGTGAAAAAATATGCAGTGGAGCGAGAATTTAAAGGGCAGAGGAAAAGGAAGATATAATACTTAAAAGACATGTAAGATTGACCTAAAATAGGATCAAGTCTGGCACTGTTTATAGTATCATGGTTGGATGGTCTAACCGTTTTTAGAGGCTTTTGTAATTATTACACACACACACACACACACACACACACACACACACACACACACACACACACACACACACACACACACACACAAGGTTATAGAGTGGATATGATCAAAGCAACTGTACTATTATTCCAGTCCAACCAGCCATGTATGACCCAACACCAAGACAGACACACGCGCACACACACACACGCCCACACTCACACTGTCTAAGCCTCTTATGGTAACCCATTTCCCTCCAGTCTGTTTGGGTGTCTGCTATTGTGCCCTGGTGCTTGCATGAGTAAATGAGAAGTGAGTATAGTACATTAAGAAAGAGAGTGTGTGTGTGTGTGTGCGTGTGTGTGTGTGTGTGTGTGTGTGTGTGTGTGTGTGTGTGTGTGTGTGTGTGCGTGCGTGTGTGTGTGTGTGTGTGTGTGTGTGTGTGTGTGTGTGATAATTAAAAAAGTGTGTTTTTCTTGCATGGTAGGTAAATGGTAGGTGTTTGTTTGTGCATTTACACTTACAGTTGTGTTTGTAAAAAAAAAAAAAGAAAAACTGTCAAGATCAGAACATTATCAGCCCCAATTTTTCATCTGTAAAGGAAATTGATATATCACTTTAAAATAACAAATATCTTCTTTGGCTTCTCAACAGCTTTTGGTAATTCTTATAAAAGCATCTAAGTGTTCATTTTGGTTTTAGCATTGACATTGTCTGTCACTTATATTGTTCTCAGACGTTTCCTGCTGTTGATTCTGACACTTTTTAAACAATCGCATTTGTGAGATGAAAAGTTTCCATCAAAACCAGGTTATTACACAAAGATAAGTCCAAATTCAATCATTTAGTACACTGAGAGAGTCTGGTGTTGGTTGGTAGACTTTTTTTGTACATTTTTTGGTCTTTTCTTTTTCACTTTTTCTTAAAAATGTTTTCCTGATACAGCTTTTTGGCAGTGTGATTTGATTGATTCAAATAGCTTTGACGCATGGTATAAATTAAAATAACATCCTTTCTAGTTTTTTGCAAATCCATAAAAACAACTTTTTTCCACAGCAACATCTATTTATAGTGTGATACAGATTGCCTATCTTTCTGTCCCACTTTCAATCCTGATTTGCTTGTTATTGTGACCTTCTCCCTCATGCACTGACCTCAGACGCAACCAACACACACACACACACTCTCTCATGGGGTTCCCCTTGCGTCTGGCCCCCCTGCAGAGTCAGTCACTGGATAGCGCTGGTCTGCGTGACTATGAGCATGTGTGTGTGTGTGAGTGTGTAGCATGAACGCCTGACCAGTTCTGTTGCCGGCAGCAATTTTATTCCATTCTCATTACTTCATGTTCATGAGCAGCACAAAAACACTTCTGCCCTCCTTTCTGCTATCTTCCCTTTTCCGGACTGTCCCCTCTCACACTGTCTCACCCAGTCAACACTTTGTCCGCCTACTCTCGTATCAACTTTTATTATTATTATTTTTTTTAAATCTAGTGCACTCTGTACCCAATCTATGTCCATATGTCTGGTTTTTGGACTCCTCTTTTGTCCATCATTCAACTTCAACCTCATTCATTTCTCTTTCCTTTTCTTCTCTTGTCTTTCTTCGGCCATCCTCCCCTGCTGTTCTTTCTTTACCATCTTCCCATGCATCTTTTCATCCTCCACACTTCTATTATTCCCCTTTCCCTCCCACTGTCTCATTTCCTATTCTTTTCTACTCACTTCCCATCTGTCTGACTTGGATAAGTTCAAAAGAAACACGTGTTTCATGGGGTAAGGTTAGAGGAAGTGTGTGAGTTAGTTTGTATGTGTGTTTGCGTACGCAGTGTTGCTGGGTAGATCTGGCGCTGGTGTTTATGGATCACTGAACCCTGGTAGACAGGGCACAGTCTATGGCAAGCTGGCATGCAAATACTTTGAATTCATCTTGTCATCATGCTTCTTTTTCCTGTATAAATGTGTATTTGTGTGTTTGCATGTATGTGTGTGATAAGCCGGCTTACTGAAATTAACTTTAATTTTAACTGTCTCTAATGCTAATGGGCTAATAGTTTCACCTTCCCCACTTAACATTATCAGACACATATAAACACACAATTCAGTTCACGTGCAGTGGACAGTTAAGACACACACACACCGACAGACCCAACAGGACCACACACAGTTTAACAGCTTAGCTCTTGGTTTGTTTAGAATCCCACTGTTTTGTTTGAGACTCACGGTTTCTAAACTCCTATGCCATGACATTTCAGCTACTGTTGCTGAATCACAGCAGGGATATCGCTCTGCACATTCCACCAAACTTGCACTCACATATGAAATTAAACTGTTACAAGAAAATAAACACTTAGCTTTGCAAATGCAATTTTCTCAAAAAAGAAAGACAGGCATTCTTTGGATGACGTAATTCAGGGAAATATGTTCAGGGGTTTTTTTCAGAGTTTGACATGTTTATAAAATTGAGGCATCATAAACACTTGTGTCTGTCACATCACTGCTTCATTTAAACATAAAATAAATACTTTATCAGGGAAAAATCACCCGTCAAATCTAGATTCATCCCTAAAACTGCAGACTAAATTACAATTTGAATTTCAAGTTTAAGGTTGTTGTTACACTAGCTCTGCTCCTTTTTAGCGAGTCGGATCTGGTTGCACTTTCCTCAATGAAAGCCAGATCAGGAGGAGGAGCAAGCAATGTGGTTGGTTGGACGGTGTAATAAACTGACTTGATGGGTAGTTGGACAAAGGCAAAGAGGAAATGCCTTTGAGCATTTGGTAGAATGTAAACAACAGCGGTTATTGGAAGGATTGTCACGATAGCTTCCACATTACACTGCCTGAGGTGTGTGTGAATGTGTATGTGCATGTGTAGGTGTAAGTATGCCTCACATCTGTTCACACAGGGGCACCATGGAGGCTCACTTCTCATTGAGGTCAAAAGCTGGTCCCCGTAAGGTAAACTGTATGAATTTTAGGGTTGAGATTTGGGTTTTGGGGAACATTAGGTTTTGGTCAGTGTGTGTATGTGTTTGCATCTTTGGTTGTGTGTAAGTGTTACACTTTGCGTGCAGACATACAAGCTGCCCTGCATTGGTGAGTAACGGTCCTGGCAGCATCAGTCTATTCATACATCTTTGCGTGTGTGCGTGTGTGTGTGTGTGTGTGTGTGTGTGTGTGTGTGTGTCTGTCTAGTGAGTTCTGGGTCACAATAACAGCTGGGGGCACAGTGCCTAGACAGTGAATTGTGATTGGCTCGCCCCATTCTGGCGGTTGTGCACGTATTGGCTAGGATTTTACTACAGTATCCACAGCAACAGAGCTGTAAACAAAAACAAGTGTGGCATGTTGGTTTGTTTTGATTTCTTTATGCTGTGTTTTTATACTTCTTTGTCTTCAACAAGGCCTTAATTTGTATGTTTTTTATTTACATACGTGCATAAACCTTTAGTACATGTGAGCCGATTTTGAATGCAAAATACAGTATGTGTTACATTTGATAGCTGCATATGTGTACTGTATGTTCTGCAAATGGGGATTTATATAGAAAAATAAAACAGATGCTTTTGTCTTTCAGGTGGATGTTTTCCATAGAAGACAATGTATGTGTTTCAGTATACAGTACATTTCTGTGTGTCATTTCCAGACTGATTACACTGTTAATCTTTGACGGGTCAGCTTGAGGAATAATTAGGACACCCAGAGAGTGGGGGACAATCTCTTCCAACAACACACACGCACACAAACCACCTCATTGCTACAGAACACCCACCCCCCATAAATATTCAGTCAAGGGCATGAAGGAATCAAGAGGCAAAGCAGTTGTTTTCCCTAGCAACACGGTATAGAAAGAAATAGGTTCAAAAACGAGTTGAAGTGTCTGTCTGTAAAAGTCTGTTCTGTTCTGTTTCATTATTATTAGAAATTGCAAAGAAACAATGATTGAATCAATCTTTAAAACAGATTTTCAAAAAAAGAGCTACAGTACATTGAGAACATGCAAATGACATTTTAAAGTATCGCTGCTCTTGAACCCTCTTCTCTACAAGTACCTCTATTCTTGTTTTGTCCTCATTTAGTAGCGAGTTTGGTTGTTAGAGAGTGAAGGCTAGGCTACAAAAAAGAAAAGAAAAGGAGAGGAAAGAAGATCCTTTTTGTCTTTCTTGTAAGAGCTTTACTTGGTAGCACAGACAGATACACATTCAGACAGTTCGCCCTCAGGATATATTCTACAGTATGTTTAGCACACAATTAAATACACATTGACACATACAGAGAAATTTTAGTCACCCCCACAACCACACATTTGGTGGCACCTTCCAGGATAACAAGATCTTGTTAGCAGTATGGCAACAGCTTGAATCTTCCAAATGGCGCCATCATTATTGCCAGGGAAGGCTGAACCCATATACACACAAATATACACAAATACACACACATATACACACACAACAGAAACTGAAGGAAGTCTTGTATGCTATTGAATGAGTCTATCAATCAAAACAGCTGTCCTCAAAGTTTCTGAATAAACTTGGCTATAGAAACTGTACAACCAAGAAAAATAATACCATCTGTTGTTGCGTTTGTCGCGATTTAACTAAAAGGAGCATTGTGTTATTCAACCAAACATCAGACTCAAAGTATGAGACTGCTGCTTGTTTCTTTTTTATGCTGCCACATGTTGCCATTTATTTCTTTATACTACAATCCCTGTTGGTGGTGACATATGCTCATTTAAAAAGTATATATCTTATGATTAGCATTGTCACATATTTAAACACGTTTTGAAACAATGATTTTTACAATTTTGGCAATACAATAACACACTTCTGCCACGGAAAACACAACAAAGTCAATGAGTTCATTAGGATATGATGTGATCATGTTCAATTGTTAACAAGGCAAGATTAGCTTTGTTCATGTTTTGATCTCAGTTGAAAAAAATGAATGCTCACTATGCGACCAAGCTTTGATTTACAAAAACCTCTTTCAAAGCCATTGTCAAACTCAAAACCAGGAGAAAATTGGGGGACAAAAATTCAGCATTTAAATTTACTTTCATGAAGTCATAGATTTAAAGCTCTGTTTTTAAAAAACATGTCACTACAGCGCAATTCAAAAACTGGTAGGAGAGATCACAATAGAAACAAACACGAAACATGAAACTGCTTTGAAAAATGCTAAAATCAATTTAATGGATAACAAATCTCTCTCTCTCTCTCCTTCTTTCTGTTTGTCTGTCCTAATCTCCCTTGGGTGCTTGGGTGTGAACACTGACACCCTTGTTGTTTTTAAGTCCATCAGGTGGACTGTGTCAAGAGCACAGAAGAAGTCCCAACAGGTCGGTGTCAGTGAGCAAGAAACAGCCCACGTGTTGTGTTAGTAACCTCAGCCCTCTGTGTGTGTGTGTGTAAATGTGTGTGCGTGTCTCAAGGGAACAGGGCTCAGGACTCAATTAAGCAAGCATGTACGGAATGCTTTCAGGGGGAACGGGACAAGATGGCTGTGGGGCCGACACTATGCCCCCCTCTGTCTCACTTGCCCTTGATCTCAATTGGTCTCGCTTTGGCTGACCCATGGTAGCGTGAAGGGGAGCCATGTCAGGCACACACACACACACACAAAGCGCCATGAAGGCAAACGATGTCTCGCCTGGACAGTCTAAAGGGCTCTCAAGGGTCCTCTGCTGTGTCTCATGTCTCTAACTCACAGTGTCCCATGACAGCAGGGAGATGAACCAGGCTTGATCACCTAATGAAGCATGTAGAGTCCTCTATGACGAGCTTGTAATAAAGCTCCTAATAGCCCATTTATAAAGGTGCAATCTCTCAAATATCTTGTTCACTTTTATTAAGTCTGTCCATGCATGAGGGTCATTGACTGGGGTCATGGCCTTCTTCTCACTCTTTGATTTTCAAATACAAGCTCTGGGAAGTGTATCCCTTCAATAAGAAAACAATTCCAATTCAATGAACAATGTGACATAATTAAGATATCATGAAGTCCCAGGGCTTGAGCCACTGACCATTAAACTATACAGAACCCTGAGAATTTACTGCATATAGTGTCAACCATTTTATCTCCCTTTTTTTTCAACTTCCTGTCTACTGTTTTCTGTTCTTGATACTGTTTGATTTTCGTTTTCTCTTTGAGTCTTAATCAACGAGAGTCAGGAAAAAGAGAAAAGAGCTCATTTAAGTCGTACACACTATTGATAAGTATCTTGTCTGCTTGTTTCCAATACTGATTAAAGCTCATGTGAGGAACTTTGATGTCAGATCTAGCACCCCCTGTAGACAAAGAAAGATGATTTATCCCCTTGCTGATCTTGTCTTGTATATGTGTAAGTAGTGACTCCGTCACGTTAATCTCATGCACCTTTATTTTAAATGTCGAACACACAACCAACGATCAACTGTGCGATACGTTTGATGTGGAAAAAGGATTTGCTTTTGTTGGTGATATTGTAGCATCAGTATTTATTTCAGCCTCTTTCATGATTACAGTTTACTGTATAGTATAGTTGATGTTGTTTGTTTTTGTTTGTAACTGTCTCTGCAAAACGTAAACACTCAACCTGCAATTATCACTCTTGTTATGTGGAGTTTTTTTCTGAAGCAAAAGAAAGAAAGAAAAGCTTTTTTTTTTTTTTTTTTTAATTTACCTGTTTTGTAGATCTCATAGCGTAGTGAGAAGCCGGCCCCCTGGTGGGCGTAGTCTGACACGAACTTGATGTGCAGTGAGGGTCCTGATGAAATGATGGGTGCTGGGGCGATGTTGCTGCAGTGCTTTCCCAGAAGGTCAGCTGTCTCTGAGTTCCCATCATGGATCTCTACATAGTCATACCTGCAGAAGAAAAACAAACTGAATGAGCTGTTCTTCTACATATGTTTCACCATTTGGCTTAATTGCGCCCTACTTTATAACCATTCTGCAATTTGCGGCAATTGGAAACTCAAAGTGAATACAATCATCATTTTCGGTGGAATGCAACATCTACGCATCTAATTATCCTCTATGCTCAATGCTCAATGCACAGTCATTGAAGTCATGCACTTAAGAAGGGCTTTCTGACAGAACGGAGAGGAGACTTGAATTTGAGGAAGAAGAAAATTGCAAAATCCTTCCTTCTGCTTTGACTTTCATTTCAATACTATTTGTCCTTTTGTGAGTGTTTTGATCTTAGTATGCATCACACTGGATTTTGGCTTGAAAACAGAAGAAATGAGCTAATTGTTAGCAATTATGATTTTCTGAAGGGATTTTAGAAAGCAGAGTTACTACATGCAGAAGCATGGGTGTCATTTCAAGTCGAATGAATACAGCATTGGCAGCTCCCAGATGGTAGAGGAGAAAAAGAAACACCTGCGTGAGGCAGAAAAGAGAAACCTTTTCAAAACTCTACCACTGCACTGTAATGGAGTGATTATATACTCCAACTGCTGTGAGCGTCACGGTCTACAGAACACCATTATATGGATAATAACTACATTATAAGAGAAACAAAGGGAAAGTGTGAATGTAAGATGACGTACTCTCCTTCAGCTCCTACGGGGAAACAGTGGTGTCACATGTGCACTGCATTATAGAAACTCAAAAAGAGACTGATTCCCAATCGCACACAACTCATTCACCTCATTTCCTGCTTGTTACTTTCAAAGCAAATTACAAGGAATTATTTTTCAAAGCAATGCAGTGCAATGCTTTTAAAAGAAATTATAGCCAAATGAGCTTTGTATGGGGTAAGAAAATCGATATAAGACAGAAAAATGTGCCCACAGGTGTTCTGCTTTATGTTATAGAGGGTGAGAGCCAGAGTGTGAGAATGTATGTAATGGTAAAATCTTTTGAACTACACATGAACCCTCCAGCCTTTGAAGCTAGGACAGGATTAATGCGTAACAAATGACTCTAGTTTACATCTATGCCCAGGTCTAATTCAATAATGTTTGTAACTGAGCCTGAGGGCTTTTGGTCTTTTCGGAGAAGTTCCCATTTTACACGTTTTACAGAGGAGTAGGTGTGCTTCAGCACTTTTTCTTCCTCTTTCCTTAGAAATGTCTCTCACATTTCGTTGAATATGTGATACACAACTTATCATGTTGGTTCTTAATAAACGAGTGATTATAATAAAACAGGACTGCTCTCAACATCAGGACTGAGCACAGTTTAAAGGGAGAAGCAGTTTTCCTGTCATGTCACATCAAAATGCTCCATTAACTTCAAAGATTTTTACAAAACAAGCACTAGAATTGCACAATGAAATCTGAATTCATCCCAGACGTACGTTTGTGCTTCAACATGATACCCGGGCAAGCAAAAAAAAAAAAAAAAAAAAACGCTTCCTGGCACTTTATCTGTGTAAACAAGGAGGGTTCTGACGTCAAATCTATTCCCATTCCCAATTTCTTTCATGTTTTGTGACCACAAATGTGACGCCATGTCTCCAGACCCCCAGCAGTAGTGTTGCCTCTGTGTCTGGATACCAAAGACACACCTGCCTGCCTCACAAATAGCTTCCTGCTAAGACATTCCTGACCATAAAAGAAGACATTAACTTTGATCTTGAGTTCAGTCAATTCAATTTCAATGAAAGACTTTTTCTCAAAAAATAACTGTGGCTGTTCTCAGGTCAAATCTTGTTGCTTAATATCAATCACCGTGCTGTTAAGTGCTTCAATATCAAACTCACTATAATTCTCTGAGAACGCAATTCAACCTCAAACAAATCCAAAGAGCTGTCCTTTTCCAGACATCTCTGAGCAAGATGATTGTCATAAAAAATGTGCCTAAAAAAAGTGCCTTAACAGGGGAAGTCAGGTAGGGGCGTGAAAAGAACCAGACTTGTGTTTTGTGTCTACAGACACATAAAAGATACATGAATATAAAGAGGGAGTTAATCTACTATTTGTTGGCTTACACACACACACACACACATATAAACACTGGGGCTGGGGTTCACTTTTTGGAAATATAAAAAGGACAGCCATTTATTGTCTTGACATTTTTTACAACTTGCAAACCAAACCAAAATTCTTGACCGTAATGTTAATGTTTTGACTGACAGTGATTTCTTTTCTGGTTGGAAGGCGGGTTTCCTTCCTAACAGTAATTATAGAGACTTAGAAACGAACGCATAGAGCAGCAAAACAAACAACCTAACAAATCCAAAGCTGGTTTTACACATTACTTGGCAAGAGGTTTTATCCTGCTTGTATTTTTATCCTGTGTAACTTCAGCGTATACAGTGATTTATCTTGTGTTTGTTTGTGTGTTGTGTGTGTTGGCTTGTAAACAAATTGTCTTGTTACCTTCTGTGTTTTAACGGGAAGGCCTGAAGAAACCACAAACAATAGGAGCTGCTTCAAACCAGCTTCCCTCGGATCTGCCATGTATACAGATAAGAACTCCATTGTGCATGGACACTGTGTGTTTTATAGACATCCATAAAGGAGTGTGTTTTCTAATTTCACTCACATGGTTCAAGTCGTTTTGTTGGGTTTTTTTTCTGACAGGTGAGCAAGCCCCTGACATGATGAGGGTCATACACCTCTCACATCATGCTTTGTGTCTGCTGTACGTGGAACCTACATCACAGTTAAGACTTAAGCTATCCCAGTATTCACAGCTATCTGTGTGTATCTGTGCATGTATGCATGCTTGTTTGTATGTGTATGTGTGTGTGTGTGTGTGTGTGTGTGTGTGTGTGTGTGTGTGTGTGCATGTGTTTTCCCTAGAGAACGCCTCATCCCTGCGACAGTTTCCTCCTCCTCCTTTTCGTACTGACAACTTTATTAAACGGCAACTCATATCCGGACGAGATCTGGTTTTCTTTATTTTCCCCGGCTCATCCATTTTCCCTTATGAATTTTCCATCTTTTACTTTGCAAAGCTTTTTTTTGTCTACTTCCTATTCCTTTCCAAGTCCTCTTTTCCTCCCTTAACCTGCTCAAATGTGCTGTAAGCCACATAACCAGTGGCCAAGAGCCAATGTGTGGGTGTGACGGAGGAAGGAAGGGTATTAGAATCTTATGAATATTTGATTTCAAAACTAGCTTTTTTTATAAGAAACTGAAGGAGAAGAAGGATGGTATTATACTCTAACTCACTTCAGTAAAACTTTCAATATAAAGGGGCTACGTAAAACAAAAAACAACATCCGGTTGGACCTTTGAAATAAAGTTTGCGAGGAAATAGTTTACATTTTGAGACGTATGAGCTTGCCATGTAATAAACAACACGTCACAATTTAGTTGTATTTCACTCACCAAAGCAACCTGATTTGGTTAAGGGAAAAACAAGGACATATGTAACTACTATTTAATCTTAAAAGGAATCATCTTCTCAAAAGAGTCAACCCTGACTCTGTTTCACATGAGAATCCAACAGCGCTGCATCCTGGGTTTGAGACAAGTATACATTTGACCAATCAATCGTCCACAACCACCACTTCAAGTGGATTTACAGGCTTGATACTGACCTAAGTGGCCAATCAAATAAATTACTCAAAGGACAGTGCTCCCCTGGAAGTGTGCCTCACGGGTGATGATCTGACATGGTGGGCCACTGCTTTAGGTCTGATGTGTGCACTGCGCATGACAAGTTTGGACACAAAAAGACCTGGATTGGCTGCGTTAACATTAAAAAAGGATGATCGCAGGATGGGTTACAGCCAACAGAAAGAAACAGCTTTACGCTACAGTAACATAGCCCCTGAGAGTGCCTGAGCAGACACACATGATCTGTTTCCAAAGCTCAGTTTTCATTACCATCCAATAAAATTGTGAGGCTGTCATTTTTTAGGGTTCATTCACTGTGAAGGGTCTTTTTACTATGATCTCAGCGCCAAAATGAAAAGAAACAGGATTCAAATTTAGTCAAGACTGTTTGAAGGTAGAGCGAGCAAGAGAGAGAGACAGAGAGCGAGAACATGACACTGCATTCACCCTGCCAACTCCTCCCCCAGACAGACAGAGACAGGTGTCCCTCCATCCCTTCCTCCCTCCCTACAGCCCTGTGCCTTTAGGAAAGAGCAGAAAGCACACACATACACAAGAGACCTGCACAACACACAAACACACACACACACGTCTCACACATAAACACACTGATGCACACAAGGAGCCTGTGGCCATGCACTCAGATGGATCCATACTAGGGTTTGAGGGTTTGAGGTTCCCTCAAATCTGTCTCTGTGTAGGAGGCGCACGGCTTCTGTAACAAACTGTGTAATCCCATCGTCTCTCTATCATTCTCTCTCTCTCTTTCCCCTGATATATTTCACTGCAGCTAATCAGAGATTTTCTGAGACTTGCCACAGGGAATGAAAAGCAGTTGGATTTTGTTTCTCCCACATTTTTCCCTGAAATTCTCTTGTTAACAAGAGGTTTACGAGATGTTTTGTTTTCACTTACAGAGAGGAAATGATGAGGAAATGTTTTTCCGAAACGTGTAACATGGTAAAGATTAATTGTACGCAGAGAAAGATAGCTGAGAAAGTAGGCGTATAAGTAATAGGTTAGACGTCAATTTGGTGTGAAGTGTGTTATGGGAGTAGGGTTTTTAGGGCGAGAAAGCTCTCGGAAGGAAGTCTGACGTGAACCAAGGAAAAGGTTTGTGTACAGACTTACGTCCACCCCTCCTCCCATGCATGCTCCTGCTTCTCCCTTCTGTCTTGGACTTAATTGCCTTTCACACGTTCTCTCTCTTTCTCTTTGGGTCAGGAGTTGTCTTCTTACACCTGCACATTTCTTTCAAACATCAGGGGTGCCCTTAGCAGCAGACAGAGCGTCTGCAGCCCAGACACACACAAACACATGGACACACACATGCTGGAAAGAGCTCAGAAAAGGCCTGACTTCCCGTAGCATGTGACAGTGTTTCACACCTTGAAAAAAAAAAAAGGCTTACTGTAAGTCTAATTAAAGGTTGTTTTGTTATACCGTGTTTCTTTGTCCAAACTTAAAAGTCCAGTGTGTTGTTGAGTTGTGTTGTCTTCAGTGTTTGTGAGGTCAAGACAAAGAGAATAAGCTTACTAAGAACACAACTTTGAGTTTAATGGAGTTTACTCTATAGTAAATTAAAGTAAAAAATAAAAAAAATCATGAAATTCAAAAGGGAAGTGAAAACACACTTTTTGTACAGGAACTGAAACACTCAACCATGTGGGTTTATACACAAATTTACAGACACTCCTGCTTCATGTTTCCTGCGCAAGATCAAGTGAGTGACTCAGGACAATTCAAGTATAGCCCTCCCCGAGGTTTATTTAAGGTGGTTCATCGACAATGACTAGTTCCTGTTGACTGTTTTTAGATGTCTTACAATGTGCTGATAATTCCTGTCAGGCATGACAGACCCTGATTCATCAGCTGCTGCCATTGTTTTTTACTTACTGTGTCTTCTAATTCCCAGGAATGTGCATCCATATAAGGATTCAAACGCTACATGTTCATTTGTAACAGTTTAATAGGGAGGGGAAAATTCACACATTTCTGTTGGCATCCACACTGTGTTTACTGTTTCTTTCACAATCAGTGTCTGTTTTAAAGCATATACCTGCATGGAGTGGAAGCAGCTGTAGTCAGTCTGTTACTGAAGCAGTTAGGTGGATGACTGACTCCACTGATATCAAGTAATAGCCCTGTTACTCCAAACAGATGGACAATGTGTATGTGTGTATGAGTGCACGTTTGTCTGTAAGTGTCTAGGTTTGTGTGTGTCCAGCCGTAGTCTCCAGTGCAACCAATCGATTCCTCATTATGGCTTTAACACACATTGATCAGGGTCAGTCCTTCAAAGAGACAAACGTGCGCGCGCATACATAAACAATACAGTAATAGTCATTGATCAGATAGACCTTCAGGCCTCAGAGAGTTTGAAGAAGTCAGACCACTTATATTATCATCATTACCTTTATCACCTGTGTGTGGGATAAATCACCTTAGAGCTTAATAAAATCTTTATATTTTAGATCTTTTTCTGAAACCTCGGACAGGGGTGTAGTAGTTGGGGGGAAAAGTTGGACTGATTTGATTTATTTTATTTTTAATACGTAAATTTAGAAGTGAATTTTAAAGTTGAAGTGGTAAAACAATTCTGTGCTACTGCGTACACAAACGTTATTCAAAGGGAAGAACTTGTCTCTGGAACACTGTAAGTTATAAGGACAGTTATGGTTTCACAGTTGCCGTCCCCCACCATAACTTCTCGCCCAGCATTTTATCTTCAAAAAGTGTTACAGGGCCCATATTTTACTCTAAGGGCAGTTTATGTATAACGTTTTGAAAATATACCACACAATGTGTACACTTCAAATGCCTAAAAGATGCCTATATTACACATCAAATAGTTTTTTATTGTTTAATTTAATCTGCAATGGAATCTTTAACAGTGTAATACAAAGTTTAAGTTATTTAAAGTCCAAAGATATTCATACTTGATTTGATACCACAGCAACAAACATTTGTAGACACCCATATTTTGCACATGTTTTGTTTCCAGACAAGTAAGTTATTTAGTAAGTTTTTGTTCAGTTCATTGTCTATTACACTTGGAATGAGAACACAAATGGTTAATTAGGTCGGAAATGGGTTTTTTTTGGTAAGCTGTAGATGTTTTTTTGTGAGTTCCCGTAGGGTTAAAGGGCCTGATGTTCACACTGAGCTCATCTAACTTTTATAGACAGAAGTTTCTTGTCACTGCGGCTTTTTCATCCTGCTGATTCGAAGATACACATGGAAGTGATTGTCTGTCTAAACAACAGCAACCACAAAAATTAGGGGAAAGCCCAATAACTCTTGTTTCTCAGACCAGTCTGAGCCGTATCATCTCACAGGCTTTTTACACAACAGCTGAAGTGTGAGAATAAACCTTTGAAACTTGAGGCAAAACATGTACTTGTTGAGCAGCTTATTACTTGCTGAATGAAATATTGCTGTTATGAAATTTAGCTCATTAATCAACGACTGGTCTCCAATGTAGCGAGACACCACTTGCAAAACATAAATACCATCCTCATCACAGCTGATCGGAGTGAAAGCGTTGTTCACACTAAATTATAAGCAGTAATAAACTCCTAAACATTTTCTTGCTGATTTAAATGTAAAATAATCACATTAGTAAACCTTAAACATGGCCGATTCTGTAAATCTGGTCATCCATGTGCTCTCTCAGCTCCTCTGTGTATTTTAACTTTGTTCTGAGCTCTTTTGGACGCATGAGTCTCCTGCTGCTAGAGTCACTGTGAAGTGAATTCAAACATGCAGCCAGCTGCTAAATGTCCACAGTCGGTAACTGACAATGCCCTGTCATTTCAGATGAAGTTCCTCTCTGTGTCATTTAGTCTCTTCATCTCCTCCTCAAGCTTCCTCTCTTTTTTTCCTCCTGCCCTGAGGCCAATGTCACAACTCATCACTCCAACCTTTTGCTCGGCTCCTGGTTGTGTCCTCAAGACTTTCACCTGCCAGTGAGGTGTGACTATACGTGTATGTATGAGCTCCAATATTTCAAGATCTCTAACACGATGAAACAAGCTTACAAGTGCTGTGTGTTTCACAAGGTTCATATCAGAGGGGGTTGTTTAAATTTCACTTGATACGCTTGTTGAAATGCGAGTTAACTGAGGACAGGAGACGAGAGGAGAAGGGGACAGAAAGCAGAGCTAGAAAGCATGAAGTTAAATGATTGATTGATTGAGGCGGAGTACAAAGACAAGGTCTTAATCATTAGTGAAACCATTATCGTTGACTGCAGCTTCTCTGTCATATAAATCACTTCTTAACTCACTGCTGTACTCCACACTTTTTGTGTAAACCACATAGCCGTGAAACTGCCTACGTGCCTTTTTGCTTGTCATTCTTTCTCAGCACGAGTTTGAGAGAGAGCCACACAGATGGTCTGCCACTGTTTGTTTTTGTAAGGAAAGTAAGCCCTATACTAGATCTGCGTGTATGTGTGTGTTTCTCTCAGTTTAATATGAAAAATAACACCTGAAGTTGGTGTGATCTGAGGTAAAGGTGGATCGGAGAGGCTGCAAGATAAGCAGAGGATGAGAATAAGAGACAGACGTATAGAGAGAAGATTTAAGTGAAGGATAGTCAGAGTGGAGGATAAAAGAGGATGAAGACAGCTATAGGCTGAGGAAAATGATAAAAAGAGTAGAAGAGCATTTTAAAGGGTGGAGATGAAGGGGAGAGAGGAAGAAAGAGAGAAATGGAGGCGAGTGTGGCATTTGGCTCATTGCCTTGTTGTTTTTTAGATGCAATGCTGAATAATGATTTGGCATAAAGGATTGGCACACTGCGGACAGATGAGGGTGAAGAGAGGAGGAGGATGGAGAAGAAAGAAAGAAGGGGAAGATGCATATTGACAAAGACGTGAGGAGAGAAGGAAGTGAAGAAGAAAGAGGGGACATGGAGGAAAAGGGGGAGGGAAAAGAAGGTGGGACAGAAGAAGACGTAAAGCAGATGAAGGATGATGGATGGGGTCCACTGGGCAGTAGTGAGGGGGTGGGGGGGTGGGGTGGTGAGGAAGGGTGAGAATGAATGGAGGGAAGAGGGTAGGGAGAGAGCCAGCAGGAAAGAGGAGAGGAGAGAGGGAGCAGAGAGGAGGTAGCTGTCAGGATGATTTGAGCCTGCCCTCAGCGGACCCTGACTCTGCACTTTTCCCTAAGCAGCTGTGTGTGTGTCTGTGTGTCTGTGTGTGTGTGTGTGCGAGCGCATGTCTGTGTGTGGGTGGGTGCGTTCTTTCCAAACACTCCAAATAGAGATCTTGCTTCCAGAGACAGAGCGGTGCAGTGAGCTAAGGGGAAAATGTGAAGTAGACAACCAACCACTGCCTCAAAAAGCAACACACGCACAAAAGAGGACTTTTAGCAGATCTCTGACGTTAGCTGTTTTGACCCACATGGAGACCTTTTCTTGTCATGTTACCCAGTAAGACTGAAATGTTGATGATGTCCTTTCATATGAAGTCTCAAAAAAAGGAGTCGTTTTACAATTTGGGAAATGTGACAGCCGTTAAGGTCTTTGATTAACATGTTGTTCAAATTTATTGTGGAGACACCGCACGTCCCCGACCCCCCCCCCCCCCCACACACACACACACACAAAACACAAACACAAAAAGACCATAAAAACAAAAACAAAAAAAAAACGGTCATCCTTGTGAGCATTTCTTTATTTTGAGAACTTCCCCGCTGTCTGAGCTCCTTTACTCCAGTTTTGTCACGTCAATGGAATAATCAAACAGGACATTAGTTAAATGAATGGCTGTGTGCTGGTCCATTGTATGGCCATCTTCATCAAGGGATAATATTGGACATTAATAAATCATGGCAGCTTTTATGGCATTCAATATAAGTGAAAGTACTCAAAGTTGATTGAAATCTTTGTTATTTGTATCAATTAAAATGTTGCAATTTTAACCCCCAAGTCATAAATGTGTGGTTTAATTAAGGCTATGTGTTAGCCTAAGATATCTGTCTCCTGTCATTTGCTTTATATTAATCCACAGTCACTTAGCAGTACTGCAAAAGAAGTGCACATCCCAAAACTATTGAACTATTTTTTGAAGTTGTTATTTGAGCCGTGCGCTTATATGAGTAAAAATAATGGTAGAATATAACTACAAAAGGAGTATGAACATAGGAGGTTTTAGTACTTAATAAACATACATGCAAGTTTTCTGATTTTGTTCCATTTTGTGCAAATCTAAATTGGAGGCTGGGGAAGTTCATAAAAGTTAGAGCAAATAAGAGGCTCTTTCAGATTCAACAAGTAGCTTATTCTGTAACAGATGCAAACATTCAACCTTTCTCCAACTTTAACCACAAATGAACCTGCATGAAAACATTATAATGATTAGGAATTTTGCATTTCACAGACCTACGCACTCAATCTAAAGCAGAGACACCTCCAATGGTTTATCAGTCTGTCATTGGGTTTGCATAACATGGCCTGCATGCACAGCACAGATCCAGCTGCTGGGTGTTAACTGAAACCTGTCACCAGAGACACACTAATGTGTTAGCATGTCGCCCATCATGTGATGGGAAATGAAAAGTCACGGTGAGTCATGACCGGCTTTGGCTCCCCAGATTGTCTGTGCATGCACTGTCTCACTCCCCGCAGCTGTCTCCTTGCACTTAAATGGCTCCTGTATATATGAATCTTAATGAAAACATCTCTCTCTGTCTCACCACCTCTCTATCGATTGTACGAGCAGAGCCAGAGCAGTGCTTGACAAAATGTGATGCGTTATAGATTACAGATTAGCATCTTATATTGCAATCAGAGTCATAATAGATCGGAAGGCCTCAATATAGAAACATAATAAAATAACCCCTGCCTGAGTGGGGCATGCAGATTTATAACTATGCTGTTTGTGCAAATGTGTGTGCCCGCTGAAAAATGTTGTTGTGAGAGACTGGTGTAAAGGTATCATGAGGGGTTTTTTTTATGAGATGAAGAATGACCATCTTGCATGCTTACAATGTAGTCTTTGTCGATAAACACACACACACACTCCTTTGTCTCAAAAAGATGAGCATGTGAGTCTTTCTGCATTTTCGCCCTCATAAACTGAGAGTCATTAATAGCAGATTGGTGTTTCTACAAGCAAGAAAAAGGACACATGGATTAATTTTTCTTTTAATATGATGACTTTAAAGAGATAGAGAGAAAAAAATGCCTGAAAGAGACAACAATTGACAGCCAGACACGACGGAGACTGTGTGTGTGTGTGTGTGTGTGTGTGTGTGTGTGTGTGTGTGTGTGTGTGTGTGTGTGTATGTATGTGTGTGTGTGTGTGTGTGTGTGTGTGTGCGTGTGCGTGTGTGTCAGGGATGTTGCTGACAATCACTGGATGACCACGTACGTCTGCAGCCCCTCACCGTCACCACTTCCTCACACACACACACGCAGACACACACACACACACACACACACACACACACACACACACACACACACACACACACACACACACACCTACACACACACACACTCTGTTTCTTCTCCTTGGCCTCTTTGCCCTCTGAACCTTAACAGCTCAATTTCAGCCTACCCCTGCAGACACTCACACACAAAAACACACAAACACACACACGCTCCAGGCATCGGACGCCTGTGGACTGAAATAGCTCTGCGCAGCATGACACTTGTAAATAACAACCTATTAGACTTGAGTTGCTGCCACCAACACTGCAAAAACCACTCTCACACAGGTGTGATTAAACAATGACTTTTCAAAAACGTAACTTTGAAGCAAACTCAAACTAAGAAACTGTTTAAACACACAAAAAGCCTTGTGATAAAGAGCAGCCACAAATACAAATACTGTGTGTTCACCATCATAAATAAATCAGAGCCTGTTGTTTCACCCAGATTTTCTCCTTCTGGGAAACTAGTGGACTTTAAATGGATGAAAGAAATGCAAAGAGAAAGAGGAAATAAGGGCATGGGCAGAAGAGGGGGGGGGGGGACAGAAGATGGGACATGGTGAAAAGAGAAGTGGAAGAGAGGGCTAGAAGGAAAGAGAAATGCATCAAAGTGATCCGGGGATAAGAACAGTAGAGAGAAAATGACGAGGACCAGGCGACAGAGAAACATGTTTTTCATTTCCACAGCACACTGTGAAAGTAAAACAGAGCACAGCACAGCAAGCCTTTTTCAACCTTTCAGCCTTTTCGAACAAACAGCCAGCCGGTGAAATATTGATGCTTCAATTTCAACAAAGAAATGTCTGAATGATTGCGGTACATCTGAGTGGGGAAATTCACCTATCTATAATTGATACAGCTGAAATGTTAATAACTGGATGGGAGAGCACCGGAACAGAGAGGGGGGAAAGTTTGTAAGTGTAAGTGTGTGTGCATATGTGTTTGTGTTTGTGTATTGGTCTATTACTTCCTGTATGTGTCAGTGGGTTTATATCTGTGTCCCTCTCCACTGATGGAGCCCATTAGAGACCTGAAAGCCAAAGGCCTCTGCTCGAGGAGACACTCATAGATGACATGACCTTCCACTGAAGTCAAGTAGTTTTAGTTGCAATTAATGTTCTTTTTTTTTCAAAATGGGAGACACACCACAAGGCGTTTATGTTTGTGTATCCTGTGTCTCTCGCTATGAGTTACCGGATGTTGTAAATAAAAAAGTAAGTAAGTACAGAAATGCTGTAAAAGTACAACGTTCAATTATTTGTTTAGCTGCTACATATATTTCGAAAGGAAATATTTGTTGACACAGTAAATCATGTTCTCTGCTTTTCGTTACTTCTCCACATTGGTCAACCACTGTAACTGATGAACCTATATCTGGATCTACTATTACAAGCTCAAATATATATAATATGCTACAGACAGACAGACAGACAGACAGACAGACAGACAGACAGACAGACAGACAGACAGACAGACAGACAGACAGACAGACAGACAGACAGACAGACAGATGGAAAGTAAACTTAAGCGTCTTTGCTTCTTAACTCATTCTTCTCAGCAAGCATTCTTCATGTTTCCCAGCATGCCTTTCAGTCTGCCTTCATCTCGTTGTGCTGTATTTTTAATTCATGCTGCAGAAGCTGTCTGTCTTTCTTTCAGTCTAACCACGCAGCTGAAATCAAACAGCCAAAAACAATGATCGACACCAAATCCTCTAATCTGTGTTAAGTCTTTTCGAAGTGTGAAAACCATGCCGGAACAGTAAATGTGTTGTAATTAGACTTTGATAATTAGAGGCGAGGGACAGAGGGAGGTCCCACAGTGATTATTATGGGATAGCTAAAGCCAGAGAAGCAGGAGGAGAGTGGGCTGAAGTTCACCAAATACGACCAACAACTCTCACTTATCTATCTATCTATCTATCTATCTATCTATCTATCTATCTATCTATCTATCTATCTATCTATCTATCTATCTATCTATCTATCTATCTATCTATCTATCTATCTATCAAAACTGTCAAAACTTCCCTCAGTTCATACTCTTCCTTACTGCTACTCCTCTAATGAAATCCAATTCTTTGCATCTCTGTGTAAAAATCTTTTTAGAAATCTCTGTTTGTCAACCAACCAATGCAGTAAAAATCCCTCCAACCAACAAACAATCCATCCATCCATCTGTCCGTCAATGCATCGAGTCTTGAGTCTTTACCTGCAGTCCAGTTTCTCGATCTCAAAGTGAGGGTTGAAGTTCAGGACGATGCGTTGCGAGGGCTCAGGGGCTGTAATGACCCAGCGACAGTTCTGGTGAGGTGGGTACTCCAGCGGGTAGCCAGGGGTGGTGATGTAGCCAGCATCACTGGCATCTAAATATCCTCCACATGGCTCAGAAGCTGAGAAGAGAGAGAGAGAAAAAGAGGACTGCGTAAGTAATTGTTCGTAGTTTAATAAACAAATTCACAAAATTAGATAAGATAAGAATGAGGCCTTTCTTTAAATGTGTAACAGCTTTAACAGAAATTGGACAAAAAATGTTTTTGATGAACAACAGGAGGAAAGCGACCCAATGAATTGAAAGCCCAAAAATATTAATTTACAAAAAAAATCAACAGACTGATTAGATAAAGCTCTAATAACAATATGTAGGGTAAATGTTGTTCCTTTACATATTTAATCAATAAACATGATCTCACACTGGAAAAGTGGGCAAATAGGATGAAATGCAGATAAGTGTTGTATTTGCTGAGACAGGATATGAGAAACAAAGAAGTGTGTGTGGGTAAGTGTCAATGTGGATGCTGGGTCAAAGGTCAGCCCAGCATTTTGTCATACAAAGAGTCTATTCTGACCTATGAGGACTGACACACACACACACACACACACACACACACACACACACACACACACCTACACACACACACACACACACACACACACACACACACAGTGACACACACGTAGTGAGTAAGCCTTCCAGATGGCACAGTTACTGTCACTGAGCGGATCCACTTGTCGGCAGTCATACGTCTGCGTCGTGTCACACACAATGCAACTCATTCACGACTGCAGATGTACCCTGACATTGATGGGTAGCTCATATGTGTCTGTGACACCCAACGACATAACACACATCTCTACTGTATTACATGTAAGACGGCTATTGTACACCATGCTGTCTGACCTGTTTGATGGACTGTGCAGACTTTCTACATGAGCTGAACTTCTTCATTGTTTAAAAGCCACAAAACTCGAGTTAAACCATCATGCTGGATTTGTTAAAAGGCACCATTTCAAATGTAATGACACAATATGAGCCACAGTATAACAGAGAATCAATGTGAGTTTTAATCTAGTTTTAGGGATATGATGAAACGAAACATTACATTTTTCTTTGCCTTAGAACCCTGTGATTCATATTATTTACGCATTTCATTTCTAATTTTTTGAAAAGTTAACATTTCGAGTGAAGAGTGGCGTTTGTTGAGTGGACGTTTATTTCGAAAAGACTTCATCCAATTCGTTATGTCTGCACCAAACTGATAACATACTAAATATTTAAACACAAGCAGATGCATTTTCCAATAAACATTTTGGACAAAAATATGACCACATGAACCAGTAAAAAATTTAATAAAAACAGCATCTGCTATCATCAGATGCTTGCTGGGAAGCTCTTGGCCGGTGAGCAACCTCTTAGATAATTTCCTGTTTATGTGGAAAAAAAACAAACTCAGCATCAAGCTCTACAGTATGTATATTGTTTCTATAAAGACTAAATGTATCTTTAAAAAAATACTGTAAAAAAGTAAAAAAAGTGTTTAATCTTTAAAAAAGTATAAGTCACTTCTTCACTTGGGCCACCGTGAAGCTGTGCTGGCTGTGCTATGACGTTTTATTTATGTCCAGTGTGCTGAGTGGGGAGTCATAGCCAAGTCAAACTACTCAGCAGAATACGACATATTTTAATGCTTTAAATAGACCGGCTACTGTAGGCCAACTCAAAGAGGAGTCACACATGCAAACATTAACACATACCCGCACAGCATAAACACCATGTTCGAATGGAAAGCTTAAAAAAAGAACTGCAGCATCTTCAATATAACTTTTTCTCATGGCTGAGAATATATATTTTTGCGCATGGACACTGCAAGTCTGCAAATGAAGATACAAGTAGAGGTCAGAGCTCAGCTCACAAAGTGATTGACACTTTGGCATCTAAATCTAGCATCTACCTCACACTCCCTCCAAACAATTAGTGAACCCCCCCTCCATCTCTCTCTATCTCTCTGCTCCATCGCTCTCTCCCTCCTCCGTCATGCTGTGAGCCAACTAGTCCTGTCTATCTCAGTCTCCAACCTCCCCGGTGACCTACGGTAATACAGGAGTAGAGTTACAATGCCCATGTAACCCGGCCAGATACATTTCATCTCAGCACCACCTGGATTAGTGTTTAACCACTCTGGAATCTCACAGCACCATCAGCCAAACACCACATTTAGCTGCACTGCTTAGCTAACTGTCTCTGACCCAAAATCAGGGTGGAGCAGGGGCGATGCAAGGGGGAAACATCCAGGGTCGTTAGCTTAATGTTATTGATTAATAACCTCATGCTTGGGACTCATAAGGCATACTTAGTTGTTATCAGGATGGGCCTTAAAATGAGAGGATGTGTTTTCATTAGAGTCAGTCCCTTGGCGAGACTCTCTGAAAGAAACTGCGAGAAGCTTGTCTCTTTTATATAAAGGATAATCTTAATTTGGCTGCAGTCTTTAAAGCACTTGAAGCTCTTCTTTCACCTTCGGTTGGGTAAACAGTCAGGTATACACAGACACATTAACACCTGAATCAATACTCCTACAGAAAAACAGCCCTCCAAGTTTTTGTCTAGGCTTTTCATTGAGTGCATGTAAGTGAGGGGCGTGGCTTTTAAGGGAGCACAGAGGGGATATGGAATACGGAGAGGATGCTAATTTTAAAATAATTTTTCGAAAATTACCAAACCTGCCTTTAACATTCTAATCGAACGTGAGGGTGTTTGTTTGATTGGTTAATGCACACACACACCCAGAGACAGACACAATGAAAGTATAAGCTGATCAGATGTTATAATCTAGAGCACCTGCAAAGTATTCAGGGGTTGCATCACCTGTATGTCTATTTCCGAGAAAGTGTTTACAGCTCCTAGAAGTAAATCTATAGGAGCACTAATTTGTATTCCATCCATCCTGCAGCACCCTGACCTGCATGCTGGGAAGAATGTTTAAAGTCTGTGTACTTATGTGTCAGAACAGAAGACATGCTGAGCAGGGAGGGAAAAAAACAAGGATGCATGTCAAGAATGATCAAACTAGTAAAAGTGATAAGTGATAGGATGGATGGGGGGATTGATGAAAAGAGGAGAGAGGCTGAAAAGGTGATCTATGTTGCAATGAAAAGATGAAGCAGAGACGATGAGAGCGAAACTTTTTTTTTAGTCTTAATTCAGAGAGTTTGTTTTAATGATTCAGGAGTCTCGTTGAATATCAGAAAGTACAGCAATAACAAAAGTCAATGAAGTCCTGAAGCATCACACTGGACTCTGATCTCAACTGCTGTGGTGACTCAGCACACGAAACTTGTGACAATGGTTGACAAAAAAAATATCAACTATTACATCGCCTTTTCATTTTTTGTTGTCCTTTGTAAAATATACCACAAGTTTCCTTTTCTGAATACACAATTTAACTCCAAGCAAACAGTTTTTATCCAAACCACATCAGTACGCTTTATCCTCAAGGAGGAAGTTGTGTTTAGACCACACGCTCACAATGTATGCAAAAGACACAACAATAGAAAATTGCTTAACCTTACTTCCTCCTTAGACATCACTGAATCAGGCCACATACAGTACACACCCACACCCACACCCAAACACACACACACACACACACACACACACACACACACACACACACAGAATAAGCAGCAGTAAACGGTGCTAAGCAGTCGAGCCGGGATATAAGACAGGTCACTGCATTATTTATGGTTCTCTGCCACGTTTGGTATTGCATCTTGATAACACCTATTCAGCAACTTTTCACCACACATACCTCAGAACACACACACACACACACACACACACACACACACACACACACACACACACACACACACACACACACACAGATGCACCCATATGAAATGTAATAAAGACCTCCAAAGAAATGCATGCACAGCAACACTCACAAAGGAGGGCACAATCTATCACACAAAGTACCAAAAACGTTGACAAACACACACACACACACACACACACACACACACACACACTAGAGCTGCTTTGAAAAAAGCATTGAACGTGTTTGTTGGCCCCAAATGCAAATTTCTGACCTTGTTTCCAAACTCTTTTACAGATTCATTTCCCCTCTGAGCAGAGAGTCTGATCTGACTCTAAAGAGACACTTTCCAGCACGTCACAATCGATTTGCTACTCAGTGAGAACTTTGCTAGTATGTTGGACTATACAGTCCGCATTCATTTCCAATGGCCACAGCCTACAATAAAAGCATGTGTGTTTATTCAAGAAAGTGTGTTTCGCCAAGCGAAGAGTTTGTTGTCTTGTTTTGCACATCAACCTTTTATTCACTTGCAATAACCCCAAATACTCAAAATAGTTCAGTGCGTCTCGCTTTCTCATTTCGTGACCTTGTTGGAAACAGGTCCCTGAATTTCACAATCAATAAACTCTCAAAATCAAAGCCTGAGGGGATAAAATGCTAATTTTTACCATTGATTTCTTTCATTTCCTACTGCTTGCATTTTAAGCAGGATGGCTCAGTTCCAGCCTCATGAAACGCTCACAAAAAAAAGCTTCGAGCCTTGTTGCATCAAATGGTAGAAACACATAAGATACATTTGTTGTAAAAATATTTGCTTTGGCTCTGGAGATAAATGGAACAGTAAAATTAACGGGCTAAAATGTCATCTTTGGATGAAAACCAAGGAGCTTTTAGTCACCCAAACCTGGGAAACTTCGGGAGCGCACAGAGAGCGAGAGAGGGAGAAGGAGGCAGAGCAAGACGAAGGAAAGGAAGAGAATAATGCCAGAACATCTGTCTCCTATCATCTGAAAAGAGAAAGTCAGCAGCTCCGCAAAGCCCACTGGACAGAAAATACAACTCTCACACACTCACTCACTCACCCACACACAAACAGGTGGGGCGGTGCTTTCTCCAGGTGCCCTGCATTAAACCACAGTGGAAAACTACAGAGAGAAAATGAATGTGTTTGGATGTGTGTAAAACAAAGAGCAAGAAGGCGGAGGATTACAAAGGATGTGAGAAACAAAAGCAGTGATGGGAAAAGGAGAGAAACCAGATGAAGACTGGTAAAAAAAATAAAAGAAGGATGAGTGTGTCATACAGTAACAGAACTGACATCAGAACAAGCTTCTTTACTCAGCGGCAAAGACACCAGCTGATCTGTGGGGCTTTAGAGAGTAGAGTGAGAATAAGAAAGGATACAGATTAAAGGTCAATAACAGAGAGAGGTGCAGAAGAATGACTGGAGGAGAACAGTGAGAAGCAGAATGGAGACCAAATAGACACGTCTGACAGAAAGAAAAAAAAAGAGAGCAGAACATTTTAAGGATGAATAGATTGGGAGAAGTGATGATCAACGGGTGTTTTGTTTTAATAAATGATTCATGGTAATCTGGATTAATGAGAATCTAGCGCCACAATTGAACGATCAAAATAATCATTTTGTAATCTTAAAACCTTCCAAACTGTGGAGAAAGTTCAATATCACACGGAAACCTTTTAAATTTAAGGTGTTTTTGCACACATACGCAGAACTCCTGAAAATGTTCCTAAAAATGTTGAGGTTGAATGCTAACAGTCACGTTTTTCACCACCTAAGACTTTTTCCTCACAGTACAATTTCCATGTGGAAATCAGGGTGAGTCAGGCTGAGCTAAAACAGCAGGAACATGTTCAGGGAAATTCACAACAGGCCATTGGGCAGAGGTGACTCCACAAGTTGTGCTTCATTGTGTTTTTTTTCACATTTAAATATGTAGTCTATACTCATTCCCTGATACTCTGAATAAATCTCATTAAAAGCTTCATTGATATAAAGGTGGAAAAAACATCAGATTTCGATTTTCTGCTGAATCTTTTTAGTGCATTAGCGATAACAGCTTCAGAGTCTATAACCACACCAGACTTCCTTTTGTCTCCCGTCAAGCAGCAGTTTGACATCGTCCAAACCGTCTTTTTTTCATAAGAAAGTCTATCACCATCAGCTACAATCATAGGAGTCATTTAAGGGCTCCTGCATGGCTGTTTACTCTGCAGAGCAGACGGGCCGCATGTTACTACCTGGTACCTTCAGCTGACATTGTGTTTATGCATTCCTCTTCAGGTTTACCTTAAAGACTACCATTAAACAAGGGGTCAAGTGTTGTTTGTTAAACCTGAAGATCATTCGCATGATCCTTCTCAGGACCTTTATAAAAGTAATTTAAAACTTTCCTTGCTCTTGTTTCTGTTCAGTTCTCAGGCGCTCTCCGAACAAATCTCATCTCGGGCAACTTTAAAAAAGTAATTCCAGCCTTATCTCAAGAACTGCTGCTTCCACTATAAACTGTTATCGTCACAGATAAGTTAAAAAGCACCAACACATAAAAACAGTCATGTATATTGTGTTTATTCCTTTTGCTTTTACTTGGTCCATGATATCATAAGACAGCTGACCTTCAATCACCAAAAGGTCAGCCTAATATTCTGATCCCATTTTATGGCAAAATTTTGTGTGGATGACTGATGCCTGTATTTGGAGTGTAATTTAAAAAACTGAAACAAAAAGTGTTGGCTGCCTAATTAATGGATTGCACCAGACTTAAAAGATATGGGAAGTAACTTTCACAAGCCTTCTAATCTGAATTTTTAAACCGCACAGAGAACAGGGATGGGAAAACACAGACATGGCATAGACTGACAGACAGAATAAACACGATTTTTCTTCAGAACGAAGAGTGGATGAAAGAGTAAAAAGATTTCCCACCGTGACAAAGTGAGGCGTAAAGAAGGTGAGGGAGGTTTCTTAATCGGAGCGAGGGAAAACACTGACAGAGGGAGGCGTGGAGAAAGAGACAGTGTGCGCTATTAAAGGAGAGGTGAAGTGCCATGAAAAGAGGAAAACAACGAGATGATTCAGCGTGAAGGGGGAGACAAAAAGGAAAACAACCTGTGGCCTCTCACGGCACTGCTCCGGAGGGACCGCTGAGGACTCACAAGGCTTAGCCAACACACACATACACATACACACAAACAACACATTTTCTGTGTGAGGGTTTTATAAGACAGGGGGACAGGCAAATATCCTCATTTGAGAAATTTCCATGATCTCCCCTTCCCTTTGCGGACAGTGTACACAAGTGTACAAAAAACACACATACACACACATACACAGATTTCTCCCTAATTACTCCTGCCATTACCAATAAAGACACTGGAATACTAACAGTTTACTAATGACATGATAACTGTAATTAGAACATCCTGCTGGACCCGCTAATTGTCCTGTCCCTTTTACAGATGAGAGAGGAAGAGAGCAAGATTGAGAGAGGGAGAGTAAGAGAGAGAAAGAAGAGGAAGGTTGATTAGCTAAATGTTTATTCACTCAACGAGAACTAGGTTGCTGATGTCAGTAGACTCACCCCTCCTGTTGTTAAACCGCAATTATTCTAATGATGGCAACACTCATGTCTTAATATTGACTCCAAAATGTCATTTTGTGCATTTGTACACCCAGTTTTCTGGGTATTTTCAATGTGTTCTCCAGAGAGTTCCAACTGTATTACCAAAATGTGCCATGAAAAATAAAAATAAAATCACAGCTGTCGAAATCACCAGACGAATAAGGATAACTCTTAATCCTGAAAACGTTGTATTTCAAACTCTCAAACCTCGAAGCCAATCTGTTACATCTGAACACTATGTTGCTTCTTTAAAGGGAATTATTCAGAAAAGGTTTTCTTTTGCATTCATTATAATCAGAGTATTTATTAGAATGCGTTACCTTGGCCAGAAACCCTAAAGTGCTTGACTGAGAAGAGGAATAAATCCAGGGCGGGATTACTGCAGGTGGCTCCACTCAACAACTGCTTCACACTCTGTTGTGTCCCTCTTATTCTACTAATGCCCTCTCATGCTCGCCCTCTATTTAACCAACCAAACAATTTTCTTTTCTTGCTCTCTCTCTCTCTCTCTCTCTCTCTCTCTCTCGCTCTCTATTTTTATATATATTACCATTATACTTCAACTCTTGCTTGATTGTTTCATTGTGTTTCGCTGGGACGAAGTCACAAACACATACTGGTGAAGCCTTTCCTAATAGCCTTTAGTAATATGTGAATCATCTCACACGTCTGATTCTAATGAAGGAACACTCACATGGGGGAACATAATCACAGAAAATAACAGGAAGATATGGGAAATGCACAAACAAACATGTATGGGTGAGCAGATTTCTGAGCCACTAATTGCCCCTGTATAATAATCTGCTGCTTATACTTAGCATTAGCTCCCTTTCTCTCGCTCTTCTTTTCTTATTTGATTTATGCTGATGTATTTCTATTTCTGAAGTTGGCTTGCCAATCTTTTTTTGCGCTGAGTAATTAAAATGAAAGGAGAAAACAATATCTGCATTATTCTGGGCTAACAACTGATAACAAAGTAAAAGAGAAAAGCTGTGTCAGTTGCAGTGAGTCAATTCATTATGTAGCGAGCTATAACCCCATTGTGTGAACAAATGACATGGTTGGTTTGTTTTATTGATTGCCAATTGGAGCTTACAAAGCATCATGACCCAAACTGATGTAACTTTTAATTGTTACAAGATGACCCCATGGGGGAACATGATGCCTGAATATGTTTCTTAAGGGGCTTACAGTGGATTGAAAAAAAGTAATAACGTATGCATTAGAAAGTCCAACACTCTCAATATACACAGTGCACAAAGTAACAGCAGAAGTCTACAATAGTGGGATTAATTGATCCATTGGAATGTAATTAATAAATATTGTGACACTTGATAAATTGTGATTTTTCAAGCAAAAGTGTCAAACATTCACTTGCTACAGCTTCTCTGGGGTAATCATCAGTTTGTCACCAAGTGTTGGTTTGACAAAAGAAACTGAAGATGTAGCTTTGGGTTTTCGGAAATTTCATTACCATTTTTTTGTTTTTAGTCTACTTAAAAATGTAATTCTCAGAGGTATAGTATACAGACTAATCCCACTTATTTTTCAGTTCTCCAAAGGTATACCCACCTTTCCTCCGATTTATATCATGGATTGATTGACACTATTCAGTATTAGGCTTTCATTGTTTCCCTACATTAGTCTCTGTATTGGCAAGTAAGAGTAGTCTTACATGTCACTGTTTATAACAAAGGATGTTTACACTCTGCTGGACTGGCCACTGATTAAAAACAACACTTAGGGGGAAACCTTTAAGAGTATACCAACTTCTTTAGGCACCATGCACTACACCACTGATAATTCCATAAATTGTATTATAATAAGAGGATTCCTTGAAAATTAAAGTAATTGCTGCAGTGGTCTCAGCCCAACTCTGTTACCGATGACCAACAAGTGCTTGATTCATGAGCCAAAATACAATCATATAAAGAACTCGTGAACTTTAAACTTTACCAAACGTATTAAGTTCTCTACATGTGGCTTAAGTTGTTGACTCTCACTACAAAACGAGGACAAGAATGGTTCCCCCTGTGTTTCAGTGTGTTTTCACGCCACACATGATTTGTTAGAGACATCAAAAGTACTCCCACAAACCAGTCATTGGTGCGTACCTGCAGGCAATTCACCCCACAACTAGTCGCACTGTGCATCTCAGTGAGCCTGTTTCATCATCCAGCATATTTCAGCTGAGACACTATAGAAGCAGACAGCTGGTCTTGAGTGGCCAATTACGTCCGTTTATCTCCCTTCCAGGCACAGCTGTGATCAAACGGAATAAAGAAACAGGATCAAACAGCGCGGCTAAAAAATCATTCTTCCGTTTCGTTCGCTTCTTCTTGCAGCTTTCCTCTGCCCGTTTCTGTCTCTGTTGCTTCCTCCCCCCTGCACTTCCATCCCTCCCTCCTGTCTCTCTCTATATATACTCACTTCTCCGCCTCACTTTGCGTTTCTTGCTCATCTCTCCGGAGACAACGGAGCAGAGGCATAAGTAAAAGTTTATTGCTGAGGAAGCTTGATCCTGCAGAGCGTATACTGCTGAGCATGTGTGGTTCTCAGTAAACCAGTGGGAGACCTCAAACACAGCTTGAGGGAGTCCCCAGAAAAATGAAGGTTCATCTTTGTCAACAGATACGAATTATGTCAATCGAAGAACAGTATTATATCAACAAGTCCTCGTGATAATGCCGTGTTATAAAACTAGTCTCTGGTTCCAAGTTCAACATTTTTTTTAACATTTACCCTGAACACTACAACTTGTTTTTTTATTGCTCTGCAATGCAACCTCAGCTTCTCAACATGGGCCTATTTAGGTTGCTGATCAATTAACCAGTTGTCCGTCTCAGACAGTCTCGGAAGATAATTTACAAAGCGTCAGCACGTAAGTGTATCTTCTCTCATTAGATTGAAGGCGAGATGTAAAGAATGCCTCACTGTGTTTTTCTACAAAACAGCATTTGGCAGACAGGCCACTCAAACCAAGTCATGAGATCTGCAAATGCCCCGGTCAGTCTCCCCGGTAAATTAATCAAACCCAGAATGCCACCCACTCCTTCAAAGTTTGTCTTTCTCACTCCGTGTTGAAAACATTTTTCATACAAGCCCTTATTACAACAAACAAAGTTGAATATGAATACATGTTGATACTTCAAAGTGCCAAGGAGACTAAGTTTCTTATTCTAAAGCATAGTGTTTCTTCTTCATCAGTGTCCTATTGAATGAGACACTAAACGCACACATAAGGACATCGATTGACAGGAGTCCCCACAGGCATGTTGCAGCTATTTAGACTAAAAGACGTCTCTACTCATATAGCTGGGATGCTCAGTGCGTGAAGTTCTCCTGTTTCCTGTTCTGTCATTTGCGTAAAGATTGTTTTTACGCGCACCAAAAGCCTTCAAAGACCAGCGTTAAACGCATTCTTTCACCGTGATGAGCCTTTCCATGTCCCTCAAATTCGGTGATAAAAGCAGAGCTTAAACTTTTTTTCCACATCAGAGCTGCTGATATATCTTTTTGCAGCACCAAACCACACCGCGCGCACGGACTTGGGAAATAACAGACCTCCGCAACCTCCGTGGTTGAAGGCTCGATAGAGTGCGACCTCCGTGTATCTGTAGCTCTAGTGCTGCCCCTCGGTAGACAGAGATAGCAGCCCGAACAGATTCCCTGCCACCTCTTCAGAAAACTGGAAACGTTGCTGCATGCATCTCTCCGACTATAACAAAGCTATATGATCTTTTCATGTGGGATACAACGACAGCAAAATGACACAATATGTGGTGTAATGTGTGCGTAAAAGTATTTTTAACTCTATTTCTCACACCACATTAGTCCCGATAGGAATAATGTAGAAACATGAAAGATTTCCCCTTTTGAACAGCTCTCCCGAGAACAGTCATTGATTAAACTGCAGATTAAAAATCCACAGCATATGGTTAAGATGTTTGTCAAGACGACAAAAATCAATATTTAAAACTAAGCAACATCCCAGCATCCTACTTACTACAGGAAGAATGGAAACAACCCGCTGAGATGGAAAGAAATATGCTACCTAAATGTAAAATCACGTTGTTAGAAAGTTGTCTACATTTAGAAACGGCCACGCAAATCTCGCGCATTTGGCCACCAGGAAGTTTAAATAGGATTTTGTTTTTGATCAAATCAGAGTGGATTTCGTTTTCAGTGACTGCTTGTTATAAGTTCACTCACTTTTTTTATTTTTGCTCTTCCGACCGTGACGGGTCGATGCTGCAGAGTTGAAAGGACAGGGCATCTTGCAGCAGGAATCTCCCTCCTAAATGTGCTTAAACTAAGCTAATCAATCAGCAGCATTGGTGTCAAGGCATTATCTAGATGTCAGTGAAAGCTATTGTTTTACGTGCAATCTTAAAATTCTTTATGGGAATGGCTTCACTAAATCTTTACATTTATAACGCGTTTTGTCTTGTGATATGGATTAGGTGAACAAAGAGCGGGTTAATTCCAATGTATCACCTAGGCGTGAAAATGTGATTTAAGCGGGCAGCAAAAGTGTCAAACTCACCTCCTTCCTGTGTTTTGACTGCTGAAGGCAAGAGAAAAGCCAGTACACATCCACATAGCCAAATGAATAAATCCATCTTTTCCTTCTGACGTGAAGACAAGAAACTCTTCTTCTTCTTCTCCTCCTCTGTGTTTTTATTTTGTTAATTTGAGACAAAGCTGCAGTCCAAAGTCCCCCTCTCCTCTCCTTTTCCACAGTTCTGTATTTCTCTGAAGCGTGAAACAAGTAGTCCCCACAATCCACCAGAAACACCGGGTTGCGTTCACTGGTCTTTCCAGGAATATTTGTGTTGTCAAACACAGTGCACGCTGCGTCTTGAGAAGAAACTAATCTGAGTAGATTATTCTGAAATCAGCGTAATTTTCACTCTAAACACAATATTAAAGCCTCAGAATCCATTGCGGTGCGCACAGTCGGGAGCCCCTGACAGTTACAAGGCGCGTGGGATTAAAGACCTCGTTGACACACTCCTTGACGGACAATGTTTGTAATTAAGAAAAAGTAAAAGACCCCCGTTGAAAAAACCCCAAAAAGAAACATTTGCAAAAAGCATTAAGCTTAAAAAGCCAATAAAAAAGTGTCATGGGTTTCCTCCTCTCGACAAAATATCCAAAAATCTTCTTCTCTGGCTCTTTTTTTACCAATATGAACATTTAAATCGTAAGAACACGTGATTTAAAGTTGAAAAATATTTTCCCATCGATTTCCCAATTTATGTGGGTATAATTGTCCCGATAACACTACGTTGTTGCGCAAAAGATATAAAAAGATCTCTTGTAAGAGGCAGCTCCGGTGTGCGTAAAACTGATCGAGAGAAAATAAACGTGCAGCCTCTCCGCTCTGCTCCGGCAAACTGTGCGTTTCTTTGCATAAACGCGCTCTGCTATGCCCGTTTGCTTTCTCCTTCACTCTCACTCCTTGACGCTGGCTGTATGTCTCTCGTTGGTTTTTTCGGCAGCTCCGGCAGTGCGCTCCTTCCCCTCCTATCTCCGCCGGGTTTGTGGCAGCGAGCAGGACTGCTCACTCAGTCCCCAGTCTCCGTGTGCGTGCACGCTGTGCGCGCGAGTTTGTATCGGATTACAGTAGGCACCTCGGCCCGCCTCCGTATAGCCCCTCACTGATTAAAGAGCAGTTCATCTCCCACTCACACCTCACTCTCTCTCAATCTTTTTTGCGCCTCACCCTCTTTTACCTCTCCTACTTTCTCCATCTGATTCATTTCAAACATATCTCAATCTCTCTATATTTCTGACATTTTCTTCTGTCTTTCTTCATTTCTTTATTGACATGCTCCATAAAAGCAGTCTTTCTTTCAATCACCCTTTTTTTCTCCCCCGACCTTTCTCTTGTGGAAAAAAAAGGTGGAGAGCAGAAAGGCAGAACACAGAGGAAGAACGGCCTACAGCACAGTTTTATGTGTTGGGAGCTTTATAAGGAACCTGCTGCTGGTTTACAGCATTAGAGTGGAAACAAAGGACATGTGCAAGTATAATCACACATAATGCAATCTAATAGGTAGTCAATTTCCAAAAATAATGCATTAATAACACAAAATACACAGCAGTGCTGCCTTTTCTTTGGAAAAAAAAGACATTTACTTATCATGCAAATCGGCTATCATGTTATTAATGGTTGAGCTCTTGAATGCAAAGTTTTTCTCTCTATCACAAAAACACACAAACTCACACACATGAAAACAAACAAACACATATTGGGCTAAATGCTATTAAACAAGGTCAGTAAACAACAGGGGAGAAGGATAACAGCAAGCTGCTGACACACATGCATGCACACACACACACACACACACACACACACACACACACACACACACACACACACACATACATACACACACACACACACACACACACACACACACACACACACACACACACACAATTAAATCTGTACGCACACATGGACATGTGGTGACACACACAGGGTTGCATTTTAAATATGGAGCATCACTTATAGGAAAAATGCATTTCTGGACACCTGCAGTCTATATCCATGACACTAATTCACACTTTTTTTTACTCTCACTTTCTCACAGTAGCATAAAACAGGCTGGAAGTCAGTGGGAGGTGTGTTTTAGGGCCTGTAGCAACACCAAAGCTTGTGGTCTGAAAAGCTAACCCAATCCTGGCTCCTACACTGCCTTCCCAGGACACACCCTGCACACATTAACACACACATGCACAACAACCCAGGCCATAATGACACAGCTGAACTCTCCATTGACCGCTCAGTATACATGGCGTTGTGCACTGAGTTATCTCGTGGGAAGAAACCCCCTTTTTAACCTCTTTTTGTTTTATGACAGGGGAGAGAGTCACACGATTGCTGATGGAGCTTTCTTTTTAACATCATGTGGCAATTATTTATAGAGCCTGAAATGTTCTGAGACAAAGTTACAGTGAGAACAGGATTAGGCAGCCCCAGCAGAGAGTTCCTGGTCAGTTTAATGCTTTAACTTTTACCAGTATGCTAATAATTCACTTGTCTGAGTTCAGGACATGTGACGCACATGCATGCGCACATTGATACACACCATCAAACTGTCACTTAGATCTGTCTTTACGTCTCTGGTGGTCTGAAAGTATTAAGTTCTTTTTCCATGACAGCTCTCTGCAGATGTGTGTGTAATAGGCAGAGAGGGAGCTGTCACCCTACTGGTGGGTCTCCTCTAGTCGTATGACCCCTGTAACCTGTCCCTCTCTCCTCTCACTTGCCTTGTCCTGTTTCTCTCCCCTAAAGCTAAACCCTGCTTGGCCAATAGAGATCTGTCAATAAGAGCAATGTAACATCTTCCATTTTCCATTAAATGCCCACCTTTTATTTCTCTGACTTGTAAAGTTTAGATAAAGGCCGATCAGCAAATTGTATAATTTCTTATCCCTACTTTTTTTAGTAAGCAAAAGAGAGGTATTCAGTCCAACTTTAATAATGGAAATATCGTATTTGAAGTTCAAGCTTTGGTTTTGCAAGGGAACAGAGTTGGCTGAATGCTAAAGAAAAGTTTGTTAAATCTTAGAATCCACATATTGGCTAAGAGACTTTGGACTAGGAAAGTAAGCAGTAACCTCTGCGGATCATTCTGAATTCAAACCAACCCAACACATGGACCCAAGCTTTCTGGACTTTCCCTTTCGCACATTCTTCTGTCCTAGCAACATTATGTTGTGAAACTAGGATATGCTAATCCATGACACCTTTTCTGCTTACCAAGCAGTGGATATTGTTTCTCAGAAGTCATCGCTAACATCACTGTGGATCTGTTTTAGGGAAACATCTTTCATGCAGACAACCGTACTGCTTTTTTGAAAGTGAAAACTATAAAAGTTCTTATGCATGTTGGAATAAAGTGGAATGACTAACTTTATTTGATATCAGTCTGTTCATACTTTTTAGTAAGCAATACAGTGACCAAATATATTTCCGGAAGTTAAATTAAGAAAAGATTTGAAGAAATATGAGTCTACAAAACAACGAGAAAATAACTCTTGATAACTTGGACAGAATTTCCAAAATTTCAAAGTTATCATCCAGAAGAAATAAAACCATGTTAACTATGAGGACAATAACCAAATGTTATCTCACAAATGTAAGCCGTTGTTTCCTAACATGTCATCAGACAACCTTGCATTTAGTGCTTTTACAGTTGAAAAGCTTGCCTTGCTGACAACCAGATATGACGGACCTTCTTAAAGGAGATAGGAAGTGACTGAAATTGGTTAAATATCAGAATAATTGAAGAACAAATGACACCTTTCACAGTTTTCCATTGCAGACTACACGTTTCTCGCAGCCATCATGATGCTATCTGGTAAGAAACAAGGATGCCAGGGGTTTCAAGAATAAGTGTCATAAAACACCTTTTTCAAAAGTAGTCCTGTGTCTGACCATTACTGTAACCGTCCAAGACAGCAGCTTGACATTTACAACAACGTCCTGCTGATTTTTGCCAGCTGTGTGGAGGCGAGAAAGGCAACTTCTCTCTCGTCTTTTTGAAACAGATATTTCTTTCCTTTTTGAATGTGAACTACCGAGTGCAACACTTTGAATGCCTGCAGGAGGAACAGTTTAAAAAACATTCATTCTTTTTTCTATATTTAATCAATACTTTTGCCTCGGCTGTTACTCAATACTAACTGCCAGATTTTCAAAAGGCTGCATGACCCCCCTGTGAGCCAAAAATGGTTTTATTTCTTTACTGGAGCTCTACCTCTAACGCAGCTGGGTTCAGTCACTGCATGAAGAGAAGTAAAATATAGGTGCACTCATATAAAAACAGTCTTGAGAGTGTGTGTGTGTGTGTGTGTGTGTGTGTGTGTGTGTGTGTGTGTGTGCGTGTGTGTGTTGCAACAGAGCTGTGAAACCAGGAGAGGGTAAGGTGATCCGTGCTCTGCGTCAGGGGAAGAACTTGTCTGCTGGCCTGTCGACATGCACTTCAGACCCTGTCTGCACATTGCCAACAGAGTGCGTCCTCAATCACACTATCGTGTTGAATCAATTTGATGTATTATTTTATTGATTTATTCATCTTATTTTTCAGCTCTTTGTTTGTTCATCGCTGGTTTTAACAACTTGTTCAAACTTTGTTTTCTATTACTATTCATACCTATTTAAAACATTTTTTAAAACATTTTTTTTTCTTACATACATTAACGTCTCCATGCTTACATAGTTGTTGATGTTATTTTGTTCTTCCTTTCCTGTCATCTGCTCTCTTAATTGTGACTTCCAACTCTCTTTCCCCGCGTTCCTTCCCTCCAGGGGCAAAGTCAGATTCTCTTTGGGGAGTTAAGCAATGTTAACCAACAGCTTTGAGACCCCCCACACATGAGGCTCTATTTCTTTTTTTGAATCTGTGATATCAGTAACAAGCCTCAAAAAGCCTTCTTCTGAAAGAAATAAGGTCAACGGAAACTAACTATTAAAACAAATAAGGTTGCTTTTCTACGGCTATCGGGAAAGAACAACAAACGTGACAAAATATCAACATCACCATCTACAACTTGCACTGCCACATGTAACTCTATTTTTGTACCATTTCTAACACATTAACAATGCCAGAGAACTGCACTTTTGCTAATGTATTCCTCTGAGCCAGTGTTTGTGTCTGACACAGAAAAGGGTGAATGAAGGAACAGAATCTGAGGCTTTGATAAATATTTTTGCCTTTATAATAATGCTGCTGTAGTTTAAAATATTTAAAGTATCAATGTTAAAACGGAGAACAGAAAAAATAATGGAATAGCTTCATTACCTGCACAGAGATTGTACCAGTTGCATGCTAGTGGCAGTTTATAAGCGATAGACTGTATAAAACATGGACGTAGTCTTGGTGACGTCTTCAAATTTTTTCCAAAGTGGCCTTTCTAAAGCATATCGATGGCGGTCGCCAAATTGGAAATGCTATCTCAAACTAAGTTTAACGATAAACCTGGGTATAGGAAAAGGGCTGGAGCTGAGGCAGCCTCAACCAAGCCTTAACTCGCTTGACATTCACCTACACTACGTCCCCCCCATCAGACAAATCAGCCACGCCCCTAAATATGGAGAATTTTAATCCTTATAGTAGTCATACAGATTCTCCTTTAACCAGGCTATAATGTTTTTTTTTTTTCATTTCTGCTTCTTTGTTTTGCAGCCAACCTCAAGTGGACATTTGTGGAACTGCAGAGGTAATTATCAAACATTGAGGGCCCGGCTTCAAATAAATGTCATCTTTCCCTCCCATTTGCCTGCAGTTAATTTGCCTCCTGCATTCTCACGTCTCCCCTCAAATTCATGCAAAAAGTTTACTCATGTGCGGGTAGTGAAAGTTTTGTGTAAGCGTGTGCCCTATATTACTCTTTTCTTTTTTCTTTTTTTTTTTGGCTTTTTTGTTGGCTTTTTTATTGCCTTTTTATAGAGGGAGGAAAGTGGACAGAGGCAGAAATCAGGGAGAGAGAGGGGGGGAGAGACATGCCGGAAAGGAGCCACAGGCCGGACGTGAACCCGGGCCGCCCGTGTGAGGACTACTATTCGATAAGTTATCTTGTGATTTGTTGCAATATGCATGAAGGACTACAGCCTCGATACATGGGGACGTGCACACTGCCACTACGCCCCCAACCCTATAATACTCTTGTGCATCAATCGTCTAACTAATGTTTCATGCATATTGCAACAAACCAAAAGATAACTTATCTAATAAACTCTTTCTCTCCAGCAAGTAGACTGTACCCGTTGCAATATAATGCACATAGATCACCCTTTATCCATTAATGAGAAGAGCTGTGCGAGTAATCCATGTGTAACCCAAAAATGTTACAAGCTTACAAAGATTTGTCCTTCTGATTTCCACTTATTCCCCTGCCTGGTTCTCTCCCTCCATCCGTCCTGGAAGTTAATGGCACATGGAGAATGTGGTGATCTCAGAGGGACCAGCAGCTCCATGTCCATCAACTTCTCCTCACGTCTGGGCATATGTGCGTGTCTGTCTGTGGCTATGAATAAATGCTTTTGTATGCGCTTGCATGTCAGAGAGTGGAAAGATTGAAGCTTTCTTTAGTGCATTAGACTTCTCTTTTTCTGTTTTACCTTTGTGAGTGTGCAGTGTCAACCCATTGGCACCTTCAAACTCGTGAGTGTCTTGCAGTGTCTGTGTTTTGTCAAGATCTCTCACGGAGTGCATTTCTACTTTGTTCTCTTGAAACAGTAATTTCCTAAATGGATAGTAACTTGACCAACATATAGGTTATCTTTTATAATAGCCTACCCCATGAAACCATTTACACATCACCCTTCCGCTGACCCACAGCTATCAAAGTGTCTCACAAACAGACACATTTACACACAAAGAATAAATATGTGCATACATCGGCCATGGACTGACCATATTTATCTGTTGAGCGGAAGACATTTCATCTCCAGTGTTGGTACACAAGCATGGAAAACACTCAGTAAAGCACGCACACACACACACACACACACACACACTCCCTGTGGCCTCATCAATAAGCTATATTACTGAGCAGGTCTTACGGGAAGCCACAGTAAATTAGTGTGTCAACAGTTACCATGGACTGCACTGACATACTCATTTAGTGGTGGAGCAGAGCTGAGACATGCCACAGACACACACACACACAGACACACACACACATGCACACCTACACACAGTCACACAGCAGAGTACAGATATGGACACACAGATCTGTGAAGATTTACACACATGCAGCGATGCACACTTACGCAGACACATACCCACATTGACGTGTTAAAATAGCCACACAAACACACACACACACATAGACATAGGGTAACATCAACATACAGTATATGTACTTGTTCACATCCTAAAAAATATAAGTTCATTCTGCATTTACTATCCACTACTATCTTCTGAAGATAGTAGTTCTGTAAATGTGTTTTGTGTGCATATGTGTGTGTGACACTTCATACTATGTCCGTGTATGAGTGTGCCTCCATGTGGGCGCACAACTAAGTGGTGATAATCACAGTACAGCCTGTGGAGTCTGCAGGGAGTCCACTCAGCTATTAGCAAGGACACAGAGGTGATAGAGAGAGACAAATACTCACAGACACACGTGCGCGCGCGCGCACACACACAGAGGCACAGACGCTCACTGAATCATAGACACATACAAACACCCGGTGTCCAGGGATCACAGCTTGCTGTCAGGGCCGAGCACACTTTGCGAAAAAATGTCTGTTCCTTCTAATAACTTAACTTCCAGCTTTTTTTCTCGACTTTCTTTTTCTTTAGCAGTCTGTCTTTTCCTCCCGTTTCTATTCTCTCTTATACGTTTCTCTTCTCTCTTCCTGCGTTTGGTCCTCTTTCATCCTGACCTTTTTGCTTGTCTCCCCTTAGCTTGACTTTCTTGGTAACTGCTCTCTTTTAACATCATCTTTTTTTCTCTTTTGCGCTCCTCTCTGTCTCGTCTCTCTTTTTCTTTGTGTTTGTCCTCTCTGGATGTTTGACTCAGCAGGTAGTACAGAAGCAGCAGTTAGCAGCTTATGCTTCATTGCCACAGCACAGCCGGCTCAAAACGACCTCACTCGACTTCAGTCTCTTGTACTTGACTTGTCTTGGTTTTCTGAAGTACCTGGTATGTGGTCCTCTTTTGGTATCAACTCAGCTGAGGTTCAGAAGTCGGAAGCTAAGTCATTTATAAAAGGTGGAGGTAAATCACTGCAGACTGCCTATTGGTCAAAGAGAACACAGCTCTACCCACCACTCACTGGCACAACAAGTTCCTTGCAGCTCCTGCTTGCACAGATCTGCTCAGCACATGAAAGTTTGTTTGAGTGTTGGACTGCTGTTGCTTTGCAAAGAGTGAAAATCGGACATATAATATGTGACTTACCATGGAAAAAAACATTTGGTTGTCAAACTGATGTCAGTCTTATTCAAAGGGAATACAATTAGAATAAAAATCACTAGAAGCTCAGACTTATAAGCCCAGTATAAATGACCTTTAAGACTAGATTTTTAATGGAAAGTTTTCTCTCAAGGCAGTTGTTTGACAAGAAAGAAATAGACCAAGAGCATTGTAAAAGATATACAGGGAGGGAGCTGGGAGATGAGTATGAGTTTTGTAACTTGTGAGAGAAAATTGTTCAAATTTTCTTTAAATTCTTAAGTCAAACAATCAGCTCTGTGTTAGCTGCAATAAGAGGCATGGTGCATTTGAAGTCATACAGAAAATTGTACTTATGTCTGCTCTCTCTAAATCACAATTATACCTATAGTGACATACTATACCATGTATTATACCAATACAATGTAACAGAACATGCAGCCTGATCTCGGATCTGTTGACTTTATGAGATTTCTTCCATTAAAAAAGTCTTCATCTTCCCCCCTCTTATTTGTATCACCTTTAACTCTCCTTAGAGTCATCTGATGCTTTCAACATGCTTTATGATGTGATTTCCACTAAAGCAAAAACAGTGCAGAATGGCATCAGTAAAAAAGCAACACGTTGGGAATCGGGTACAACTTTAAACAAGAATGGACTTTGGTAATGTATTGGCAATATGCCAGACATTAAGTGTGAGTTTGAGGATTTGTAATCCCTGTTTTGACATTTAACAGTTACATGGCTTGGGTGTGACAGCTAAGGTGTTTTGTTTAGTCCCATCAGTCACTGTCTGACAAGAAAGGACAGCTTACATTAAAAAGAAATGGGGTGAGGGGAGACACCCCCTCCATGCCCTTCTGTCTCACTCCCCCTTTCATCCTAATCTTTTGTTTTCTTCTCCCTTTTATTATTCTAACTTCAGATCAGTTCATTAGTCGCCCCATTCTTCTCCTTTTAAGGCCCAATCAAGAGAATGTGAGTAATTGGAACTAACTGTACTTTAGTGTATGGGAAACACACACGCAGAGACACACGGTTTTCACGATCCACTACCTTTCAATCACAGACAGTACAGTCATATGTATGGTGGTATTGTTAAAGAGAAACAAAAGACAGACCTGTTTATGGGCAGGTCACTCAACTGTAACACAGAGAAGCATGGGTCACTGGTCACTAGTATGTAGTACACATATTTATAGACACATAGATTCACACCCACACACATACTTTTGGTGACAGGAAGCAGAGCATCGTTATATTTTTCTGTCTAATGACACTATCAAAAACAGCAGCCTGAGGGAGGTGTGTGTGTGTGTGTGTGTGTGTGTGTGTGTGTGTGTGTGTGTGTGTGTGTGTGTGTGTGTGTGTGCGTGTGTGTGATTGGGGAGTGCATCTTTAAGGCTGTGGAAAGAACATTATCTGTGTTTTTCTTTTCAGGGGGTGTCCCATGTTGTCTTAGATGAGACAGACTGATAGGCTTATCAGTAATGGCTTAATCACACAGACGACACCAACACTAACACAAAGACACACACTCACACAAATACAGAGACGGGTTGATCTCTGATCACTGATAAGACTCCGGGTCACTAAACCTAACACTGATAAAGTGGCCTCGGACCCCTCAGAGGGTTGATAACAACGACTGCGTCAGTGTGTGTTTGCGTGTGTGTTAGCCTTTTTATGATGTAAAAAGGCTAACAACATAAAGTTTCCCTTTTTCTTTCTCACTTATTCCTCTCTCCACTTGTCTTAAATACTATTTTGCTTGCATCCATTCGCATCCATTCACACCCTGCACCCTCTCCCTCACCCCACCTTCGAATGGCTGAAATGAACCTCTTTCACACATGTACTCGTACTTTTTCTTGATTGTTTGTGTAGATTGTTCTTGATTTTCTTAAGGAACTCCCCCTCCATGCACCTCACAGCGGGAGATTATCTCTGGTTAAGGTCAGGAGCGCGTGACTGTTTCTGTCTTCATGTCACTACATCTATGATTACTTTTCTGCAACACAAACAAAACAGTAAAAAACACAAATTAATGACTTTAAAGCCTCTAGAAACCTCTTCAAAATCTTCTCAATACCTTTTTTGTGATAGTCATAATATCAACTCTCCTAAAGTATTAGAGATGACTGTCTAGTCTGTTTTTTTCTTTTGTCATTTAAGTTTTTGAAAACTTTCCGGCATTGAGTTTTAAGTAGGCAAGGTTAGTTCAGTGATTTATTACATTACAATTCTCAAACCATTAATAAAATATTACATGCATGTCCTGCACGGTCCATTTAGTTATAAATGTTTATTTTCATTAAGATTTTTTTTAGATGCTAAATGAAACAACACATTTCACATACATGTTTAATATTCCAAGTCAAGTTTATAGAGGCTTTAAATATCATTGTAAGAGACTTACTGTAAGCATATATTTCACTAAGGGGCAAGCACAGGACAGTCCTCAAGAAGTTGAAGGGGAATTAATTTGGCCGCTTGCGTTCGTGCATGCATACCATCTACACAGTCAAAGTTGGGAGTACAGTGCCTTGTGAAAGCTATTTCCTCAGCCCCACTGTTTTCATCTTCCCTTGCGTTTTCCTCCCTTCCTTTATTCCCTGCATTTATTCTTTTGTTTATATTCATCTGGAAGTGAGAGACATATTGTGTTCCCTCAATACTTCCTCAATACCCTCTGTATGCTAATGTTGACTGTAAACACCTTGAAGGGTTCTGGCTGTTTTCATGGCTTGTAATTAAGGGAAACAATGGCCGATTCCGCACAGGCAAACACACGCACACACAAACAAACACACAGAATCAGGTTTACCCCACAGTAGGGTTCCAAGAAGCGAATTAAACACAGGTACTTCAAGATTGTTTTGAGCGTGTTTAGTGTACCTGGAGACTTGTAGTCGTAGAGATCATGTTTGGGTTAGCAGAGGGGAAAATATGAACAACAAGAAAAGAGAACCACTCAGCTACTCACAAACACATACAAGACTTTCATTGAGCCTACACTGTTCACACAGCTCATTTTCAAGCTCTTCTGAAGCTCATATACAGTATTGGTGACATTTCCGTCTCCTATAGGGGACTGAAATGGAAAATATTTTGACCTTTATGCAGCTATACTTAAAGGATTGGAGAGATGGATTGGAGGGAAGGATTGGCAGTAGGAGGAGTGCGACGTGATGGAGTGCTGGCAGAACAGAGAGATGATGGAGAACTGGCCTGGCTGCACAGGAGGGAAGGAGACTGAGAGGAATATTGGACTTAGCCGTGTTATGATTGAAAATAACAATGCATTAAAAAAAAGGCCACTTTGGTGTGGTATAGTGTTGCTAAAGGTGCCAGGGAGAAGTTAAAATTGAAACGAGAAAGTCCAGTTCAGTAATACATCCACGAGGTTAAAGGTTTATCAGGAGCCAAAAACACAGCACAGCAGTTTGTAATATTTGTGAGATACAATTTTACAGTTAAGGCAACTTTTCACAGCTAGCATTTAATCCGTCATCTTACATTTTACAAGGTTACATGATGAGATTTACTCCCAGGAATGTGGGCTGGCAGTTTGCTTTGTTGCGCCAAAAGTTTTGCCAAGTTTTTACGCAGAGGCAGCACATCCATAACGGTATTATCAGGCGCTCCCCTTAATCATGGAATGTAGTCGGACATTGTGTAATCTTGTACAGTATTTTATCTGCTAAATAAGATTGAAAAAATTTATTTAGCAGCTTTTTGTTTAAAACGCAATGCTTGGAAATACTTAGTCTGAGGAAGTCTTTGAATGAGGAAGCTTTGGGAATATGGCCCCAGGCTTCCTATGATCTGAAAGGAGTTCAAGTTGAAGAGAGAGGAAAGGAAATGGGTGAAGGAAGGAAGCCAAGCATTCTGAATTGTTGGACGTAGTCCTATGTTGACTTCATCAGTGAATATTTGCATGACTAAAGGTCAATATAACTTTATTCATTGTGGTATAAAACAATGGTGGTTTACTCTGTGGTACACAGGAAGTGGTGTTTGTTAGGAATAAATACATGCAAAAGTGGGAAGTCACCCACAAGCCGTAATTGCAGAAGTGAAAATATCTCCACCTACAGAAACCAGAATTTAAAAATGTCAAACTTAGGGATTACCACTTTGATGATGTGAATTAAGAAGAGCGTTACAGGGAAACACATTTAGGGTTTACACATCTATTTATAGAAAACAGGGAGGAAGAGGGAATGAGGGACAGAAGGGGGGGAGTGATATAATAATTGGAGTTACTTCCAGGGAAAATCCTATTTTTGCTGTCTGGCAGAGATAAAGGAACATGTGAATGGATGGAGGATTGAGGGGAAGGGAGGAGTACACAGTTGCTTACTGGAGAAAATCCCATTTTCTCACTCTGGTTATGAGGAAAGGATAGACAGATGGATTTCTGACTGGCTTGGTGGATGGATGGAAGGATGGAAGGATGGATGGAAGGATGGAAAGATGGAAAGATGGAAGGACGGAAAGATGGAAAGATGGACAGGCGAGTAGATGGATGGAGGGATGGGATTGCTTCCAGTAAAATCCTATTTCCTGCTGCTGGTAACCTTCACACCTGGAGTCCTCAGATTACCATAATAATCTACCATGAGGAAACAACCAGATTCAGGTCTCAGGTTGTGTGCGAACATGTGTGTGTATTTGTTTTTGCTTGTGAGTCTTGTATGTGTGCTTTGGTGACTTTGTGTATTTCGAGGGTGTATGAAAATGTACAACTTGTTTTTCTTCATTCAACTTGTCTACTGTGGTTTGTGCATGTGCTTGCATGCAGGCTTGTGTGTGTGTGTGTATGTATGTGTGTGTGCGTACATGTGTGTACGTGCGTTTGTGTGTGTGTGTGTGCGCAAAGAAAGATGAGAATGGGAATTGAGCAGTTGCTCCTCCGGCCTGCAAATTTGATTTGGAGCTGCCGCTTCAATGAGATGGTTGACCGCATCCACCACTAACCCCTCCCTAACACACACACACACACACATACACATACACACATACACACACATAGCAGATATTAGTGGACGCTAATTGATTGAGGAGCGCTGGCTGATGGACAGCGTCTCAGATGGGTGGAAGAGATGAGGGGGTCAGCAGCTGTTTCATTTCCCAGACCTACTAAAGTGTGTTAACAGACACTGAACAAACACACACAGAGGCATGCACACACACACACACACATACTAGTGTATAAGGCTGTCATGTGGCACTGAATGGCCATGATGACATGGAAATAAGAGAGACAAACAGACACACAGACAGACACACACACACACACACTTACAGACACTCTTGTGGTCTTCTAATGCTATCATTCAAGCTTGACTGATCACATCAGAGAAAACACGTGCACTGTATATGCAGACAAAAAGAAAACACACACACACACACACACACACACACACACACACACACACACACACACATAAAGCCAACCATGGGAGTGTAACATGCGCCCGTGTCAGGTCACCTTTAGATTTCTATCAGGAAACTTGAGGGATCATGTCTAATCATTAAATCTGTCAAGATAAAATCTGGGTCAAAGATTCAATCATAATAAAATACTGCTGACATGCTGCAGGCATCGGGACTGAACAATAAAAGGCTATATGAACAGTCAGTAATACTATTGTTTAAAAAATGTGTTTTCTTTGTCCACAAGAGCAGGAATAAATGTGCAAAAGGGGAGTTATTTCAGATGCAAACTGATTAAAAAAGTTTCCATTAACAGGACTACAAATTACAAACGTGACTCAAACCTATAGGCAACTGGGATGGTTATTCTTCACAGAGGCTCAGATTTTAATAGCTTTCTTTAGCTGTAATAACGGCAATCATAATTCAGTTCAAGATGATGTGTTGTTGTTATGTCTGAGTGTGTTTGTGTGAGAGGAAAAAATAACAACACCAATGGAACTGCTGTTCTCAGCAACTAAGTCAGCCACAGCTAATGGTGTCATATCAGTGAGAGAAGTTAGGATTTTAGGGAAAGTGGTGACTTTAACTATTTTGATCCCAAGTACAAACGGTGTGTTTGACTTAAGAATAAAGATGATACCTGGAGGACAACTAACTGCAGGTATGTGACATGATAACATCCTGAGCGTCCAAAACATTGGAGCAAAACACAGATGCAAAAATGGATTCTGATGTAGCAGTGTGTGTGTGACGAGACAGAAGAATTAAGGCATTAAATGATGGCCAGATTCAATGTTGATCATTTGTTACATTTTAAAGGTCTTTGTTCCCTCATGTTTTCACATCTCCATGTGTTTTTCCTTTTTTTTTTTTTTTTAACTTTGTCTCACACATCTTTCAGCTTTTTCCATGTCTCATGAGAGATGTAGTTTTCTGAGATAAGGGTGTATTTTGCAGATTTATTGACAAGAGTACAGAGAGGGCTAAGATGGAGAGAGTCGATGAAAATGGAAAAGCCCACTGTAGCTCAATCTTTTATGTTTTTCTCTCTTCCATCTGCCTCTCTCTCTCTTCTTTATGGCTCTGGATAGCCTTAGAACAAGGCAGGATGAAATACAAAGGATTTAATGAAGCATCTCTCTCTCTCTCTCTCTCTCTCTCTCTCTCTCGAACACATACACACAGCTTCCCTATTTACTGCTCTGTTCTTTTAGGGCTCTTCTCTCACTCCATAGTTTTATGGCACCGTAGTAAAACAGACAAAAGACAAATGGTCAGAGAAGAATTGCTTCTACAAGGGGTGTTTAGTGGTCGCTTTGTCATTCAGCTGGTCAGTTAGCCAGTCAATATGTAGAGCATACAGTCAAACAGACGGTGACCAAATCAGTGGACCAGAGAGTCAGTAGAGATTCAATCCAGTTTAGGTGCACTACCATGGAAGTAACAGACAAAATAATATACTTCAGACATGGGAAGAGAGAATGTCACTAAAGAATTTATATTAAATGAAAATCATTTAAAGTAATATTTTTTGTGCACAATTTCAAAAACAACACAGAAGCATACATACAGCGCGGTGAATAAAACTTAAACTATCACTAAACCCATCTCCTAAGAAACACAGTTGTGCCTTTGACCCCCTGCTGCTGCCCCACTCAATCAAGACTAATGGGTTGTGACACACACACACACACACACACACACACACAGACACACACACACACACACACACACACACACTATTGCAGTGAAATAACAAACAATAAGATCCATTTGCACTGTATGTGTGACCTCTATCAGCCTTATATTTGTGGCTCAAAGCTAAACTTATATAGAGAGAAAACCACCAGTTTTTATTGGTCCGTGTTGAGTTTCCAGTGGCAACATTGATCAAGCTACATTTTTCATGTGGTTTTAGGCATGTTGGGAAATGTAGTCCATCAATTGTGTCCTGATTTCATGGTCACTCGCTGTAAGATATGATGTAAAGATTTCAGTTTGTTTGAGATTTCTCTCTAGTAAATCGCACTGCCTACACCTTTTTTTAAAAAAATCCACAAAATCTTTTTTTGTGCATATAAAGCTTGTAATCATAAAAAAATGACAAATACATATAGTTTTCTGAAGCAATATAGCATTTTAGTCTGTTTGGTTATGCAATCAGGGGCCAAGAATGGGAAAACAACTTATGACTTTCTTGCCCCAAAGATCAAAAAAAGCACTATTCAGATATTTGCACCTCATTTGACGTTTCTGTGAGGTTTCAGTTCTGTTTTGTTTTTCTGGTGTAGTTTGTGTTGTCTTTTCTCCCCCTCCCTCTTCTGGTTTGTCTTCCTTCTGCAGGTATGTGAGTGGCAGGGGGTGTGGCTGGCTCCTCCAGGCAGCAGACAAGGCACACCTGACTTCAATCTCATCAACTCCTCCATAAAAGCCTGGCTTGCCCTCCACTACTCTGCCAGATAATTCCCTCTTGTTCGGTAGCGTCAAGTTTGCGCTCAGCAAATTGTTTTGTAGTCTCTCGTGGATTTTGTGCTTTTGGTTTTGGTGATTTTATGGACCGACTGTGTTTTTTCTTATCTCTAGTTCTTGCTGTGTGCCTCCTGCTTGAGTTCAACTCGTCGGAGTCCCCTGTCTTCCGGATCTTCCAGCCAGCCAGCTCCCTGCCCTCACTGCCTGCTCTCTTTTGTTTTTTCCCTTTGAACATTAAATATCTTTTTGTTAAAACTGTTTTTGGGTTTTTATGTCTCTGCATTTTGGGGTCCGCCAAACGAAAACGTAACAGTTTCACCCTCACAACAAATGTCATGATGGCGTAACAAGGGGACAAAATGATGTGTGTCTAAATGTGTGTTGAGCTTACACTGTTCTTCTATACACCATACTTACACAACATCGTAAAGCACTTTGCAACAAAAGACCAGGACAACAACAACATTGTAGAATCAAAGAGAATATACAAAGGGCTGTTGCGGAATCGTACTCTGAAAAAGGTTTAAGTCAGCAACCACTGATGGTGGAAATCAAAAGGTCTTCCTTGCTGCTGGTGGAGCTCAGTCAGGCTCTCACAACTGTGGCAAAGCACATCCTCCTTCATCATGATGAGAACTAGTCAAACACTCCCTCTCTCCCCACTCACGCTAACCAGATCTTAGCCCCATTTTGGAAACCTCGCTCTGCAACCCTCAAACTTCTAATCTTCTTCCAAAATGCAAACAGCACCCAACCCTTAGACTTAAGTGCACAATTATGGTATGGTTGGTGGGGTAGAAACTTTGTAATGTTATCAAAGTGCCTCTGCTCAGAGCAGGGAGTGGACTCAGCTCCGCCCCTTGAGTTTTCTCAATCTGTCAAAAAGTTTACATTACAACAGGTGGTGTTACTTTCTGAAATGAGTCTACATGGCCCTCATCCATGTTACTCTATCGCAGTATGCAATACTGCATTTATGTAACGTGTCTTTGCTCCACTCCTCTTTAAAAGACACTTTTAAGAATGAAGGATTAATTATTTATGTCTGAGAGATTCAAATCCTTGAGAATCACACAATTTACATACATCATGGACTGTATATAAGAGGTTCAAATAGTTTTAAAAGGAAGTGTTGCCACAACTTCATGAAACATTTCCTAATCAGTCATGGTTTTAACTTAAATTCTTCATCCATGCAGCATGTTGTTTGTTTTGTAAATAATTGTCTTATCTTGAGTAAAACAGACTTATTGTATACTGTATAAAGGTTAAGCACAAAGCTACTTATAACTGGCATGTCTTTAATGACGACCTGTCTGCCAGGAGAGCGTCACAGCCGCATTTCCACATTTGTAAAAATGTCACTTGTAAATCCACAAGTCAGTTTAAAACACAGAACTCACTGCTTTTTAGAGGGGGGTTTGTGAACAAAAGGGTGATGTCACAGTGGCTATCTCCTCTTCATATTTACAATCATTGTTTGACAATCAGGAACTGAAAACTGCCAAGAAAGTCAACCGCTTAAATCTAGATAGAAATGTTATCACTTAATCCTATTGTCTTCATGTTGCGTTAACAGTAAATCCATCAATAAACATAGAATTTGTGCAGCATGTTTGACGTTATTGAATGGATTTGAAAGGAAGTGAATTTGAATTCATTCAGATGAAATAAAAGAATGATTTGTAAAGAAGTGGGAAAATAAGTCCTCCACAGGTGATAAAGAGTGTGTGTGTGTGTGTGTGTGTATGTGTGTGTGTGTGTGTGTGTGTGTGTGTGTGTGTGTGTGTCAGTTAATGCATTGTTAAGCTAATTTCCCAACAGCCTCCTGCAGACACATATTGTTTCATTTCATTATCAAACGGCTGTGAAAGAAAGCTTTTTCAAATGACATACTAATTGTTGTAGTGCTGTGTTCCTCTGCACCTCTCCTGCTCTCTCTCTCTCTCTCTCTCTCTCTGCTCCCCTTATACAACCTCTCTCTCCTCTTTTCACACTGTATTATAATGACCTGTTCCCATCTTCCTTTCTGTCTCTTGTTCCACACACGAGCACACATTTGTGAGTGACAGTTTAATGAGAAGTGCTTTTCCATTAAAGAGACAAAAGGAGAGAATGCATCAATTAACACCCACTTACAAACAACACACACATACACACACATGCATTTGCAGATGGTTAAGATTTAATTTCTTGACATACAAATGCACAGCAAGATGGATGTTCTGATGCATTTATTAAAGGCAGACTATATTAGCAACACAGTATCTGTGACAATAATGCACGCGGGGAGGAGTGGCCTTATAGTAAAAAAAAAAAACCAAAGCAAACACAACCAAGTCTGAAAATAATTTTAATTCAAAACCCGTAAGTGGTTAGACTGGTACAACAGCAGTAAATTGCGACTTTGACGTATGCAGAGTTGGTCTGGACTATGTGAGCGCACATACAAAATAACCCAACACAGTTGTACCACACAAATCCCCCATGATTATGGTTTAACCCTCTGAGGTCGACGCTGTCACACACTATGTGGGGCTGTGTTTACATTATAAGATGTAATAAATAAAACAGTAAGATGTAGCAACTACTGTGAAATCCACTAGCTTCCTCACATCAGCAGCTTTCTGTTGTTTTCGTGACATCCAGAGAGGCTGTTCTATCCAACTGAGAATATAATAAGTGACTATATTACTCCAGTCCTCCCATAAATTAATGTAATCTGTGAAGATTGATGTATTCAATAGTAGGAGTTCAGTTAGCTCACTCTACTAATGCGGACGCTGCCTTTGTGTTTTGATCTGCCAACCAATCCAAGTCTGTGTCTGTGATCAGCTGACATGTAAGGGCCAATGAGAAACCAGTGAAGCCTAAAAAAGAAGCCACAGCCTGCTCTCGGCACTGAAATTCAAAGTACAAATCTATTTTAAAGGCATTGATCCCATTCAGCTCATTGTAGTATCAATACATCTTTTACAAAACAGCTATAAATAATGAGTAGATTGTCCTTTGAATAAATACTTTGTACAAACTCCCTGGCCTTCTGGAGAGACATATCACAAGGTTAAGGACTGTAACATGGCCCTCACTACTGTATAGACACTCATGTCTTACTGTAATGGAAAATTAACATTTTAGCCAACCGTGGTCTGGGGATTTTCTCAAATCAAATGGCTATGTTTTTTTTTTTCATCTGGGATATCTACAGTGTTTATTACACTTCCCCCTGATCACTAGGATATAAGAGAACCCATTTAGGAGGCCACACATCATATTTAAACCTAACTCCTGAGCATTTAATTTTACTTAGATGTTTTTATTTATGGTGGAAAAAACTACTAAACTTCATCTGACATCCTTGGGAGATAGATATTCTGATTCTCTAGGTTTTCCTGAAAAATAGACTAAACTTAAGGTTGTGCAATATTCCAGTAATATTATCTTTTTACAGAAGGTAACCAGGCATTTTATAACGAAGAAAAAAATACTTTGACCTCAGGGGGTTAACACTTAAGAAGACGTATCTCATCAAAATATGCTCCATATAAATGTTGCATTTTGATGTGCTACTAGCAGCCTGTTGCAACACAGCCTAATTGATTTTTTACTGGTTGATTATTTAAATTCCAGTTTTTAATTAATTTGTTAATCAGCACAGAAGGATATAATGCAGTGGAAGGAATCTGAGATGGTGCTGACACGTAGCAGACATGCCAGTCCACGGGCCCAGGCGGGAAACCAGAAGTGATGCAGTCAAACATTTTCAAGGTTTTTGAGAAGGGGTGTATGAGACTGAGTCTGCATGTAATCAAACGCATGTGCTGAGATTTCAGACAGAGATTAAAAATGAGCAAAGAAGACGTATAAAGAAGACAGGACAGGTGAGAGTTAGTTCATAAAAGATATAGCTCTCTTTCAAAGTTAATTTCTGTTCTACTCAGAAGAAACTGTAATCAAATCAAAGAGTTATATATATACACAGATACAAGCAGCATGAAGGGGATGACTGGACTCCACAAGTGGTTAATGGCTCAATAAATGAATATATACAAACAGATGAGCACAAGAGGCCTCTGCTCATGGTCTTCATGTTCCATGTTTTTTTTATCATCTATGGGGCAGAGAGAGTGAAGAAGAAAGGAAAGAGAGAGAGAAAGCAGGAAGGGGAAAAGAGTCATTAATAAAATAGAAAGAGAAAAACAGCGACCAGAAAACATAAACAACAAAATAAATCAAATAAATAAACAGAAGATAGTCACCTATTTTCATGTCTAATTACATCTTTTTTTGCTAAATCACAAAACCTTAGAGAGCAGAGTGGGTAATCTTTAATTTTTGTCTATGTGGTCACGAACCCTTCTTGAAAGGAAAGTTTCTGTCTTTGCTTTTTTTTTAATGTTGACCAAAAACTTATAATGATGTAAAAACACTAAAGGAAAAAACTTCCCCAGTACCAAGGTCCTTTTTAGCTGTGTCAAGACCAGCAGCAGAAAAGACACTTTCTTCTTCTCCCTTGCTTTCATTTGCAACCACTCTCATGTTTTTCTTTTTTTTCCTCTCTTTTTGTGTTTACATATCATCTCAGTGTATAAACCTGAATCAAAAACATCTCATTCATCTATGAATACCTAAATGAACAAATCATTTACTGAAGAGTACTTTATTAATCAGAATTTCCCCTCTGGGATTAATAAAGTATATAAATAAATAAAGAGACAAATAATTAAATAATAATGTGGACAGCAAGCTTCTGTATCCATATGTGGAGAACGAATTTATTTTACACCAGTGACATAATTTTGAACAAAGACATGCAACAGGGATCTGATTGGTGGAACCACAGAACTGATGCTGTGCCCCTTCTGCTACCTAAAGCACACATTTAACTTAACTGATTAAACTTTAGGGATCCCATCCTTGTGTTGGCCTGAAGCAGACACTCATGGTTGTATGATTTATTTTGTTATGTTTTCTCTTAATGTTCCAGCTTTACTCTGCATAAGAATGCTGCAAGGAGCCACATTTTCCAAAAAGGCTCTGGATCATAACATTAACCTGCTCTTTTTTTGCATCAACTGATGCCATTAAAATAAGACATTTTAAAATAATTGGCAGAAATCAGTGTGAAAATAACATTATTATTATTATGGCAGTATCAGGGTTAAAAAACACATCAAACATTCATTTGATGTTTATATAGCAACAGAGAGTCCACTATGTGATGCTGATGAGAATATTTGCCATGATATCAATGCTGTGTGGTTTGGCGGAATCACATTGTCAACAAAAGAGTGTTGAGCAACATACTGACACACAGACAATTTAATGTTGCCGTTTAATTAAGAGTGTGGAGGTTGCAGCTGTCGTGGGCAGACAGTAAATGCACTGACTCCAACCACAGGATATACAGTAAACACTACAAGGTGTTGTTGAATACGAGGGCAAGGGGTAGGGAAGGTGACAATACGCTGCAGTCAGATTTACATTTATCAGCCATGCCCCAAAGCATGACATCCTCGTCAACAGTATACCTTGAGGCCCCTTAGTACACGAGACCATGCAATTGCCTACCTTTTTCTAATGGCCAAACCACCTATGGCTACACTGCTGTGAAAACCATCATTAGTTCATGTTCAGGGTAACGATTACAAGAATAATACAAGACCCACCATGTTCACACCCTGTGCCATCTTTTAAGTTTCAAACACAATGAATGTATGTGAGAAAAAGTGTAGTTTTTCTATGAAAAAAAAAATACTGATAATGGCCTTAGACAGAGATAAAAACATTCATTTTTACATGTGAATACAAGTCACACAGGGCTGTATATAAATATGCCCTTAAGGAAGTGCCAGCAGCTTAAAATGGTTGCGTTTGTGTTTCTGGTGCAGTAAAAAAATAAAATAAAATAAAATAAAATCTCTCGTCATGATTTTGACATCGTGAGTCATCTTGGCCTGATTCTATTGTTCCTTGAATTCTAATGTTGGACATACTGACACACTTTTTTATTGAACTTGGCAATATAACAGGTTTAATTTAGCCTGAATGTAATTCAGATCCCCTTGTATCTTATCCTCATTTAGATTTGAGTTGAGTCATGAAAACTGTTACCTTACACCCATTTATAAACCCTGCCTTCACTTCAATAGAAAAAAAATACACATTATTAGCCTTTTAATATAATGTGCTCTTCTTCCTAAATGTGTTTGTATTTTTGTTCTGCTTTCATTAATGCACTTCATAGAACAGCTGCATCATGTTGGTGGCTAAATGTGTATATGATAGCTGAAGAAAGTGTGTGTGTGTGTGTGTGTGTGTGTGTGTGTGTGTGTGTGTGTGTGTGTGTGTGTGTGTGTGTGTTGGGGGGGAGTCAGGAGGGGTAAATAATTCTCAAAGACTGCATTCAGACATTTCGTCAGTTAACTGTTCTTTCCTTATTTCGTGTGAGTGTCTGTGTGTGTGTGTGTGTGTGTGTGTGTAGGTGTGTGTGTGTGTAGGTGTGTGTGTGTGTGTTTCTTGGGAGGAAGCGAGATAAGAGGCGCCACTAAAAGCTTCCTTATACTCTCTCACACGCACACAAACTGTTGCTTGTTTATTAAACAGGGTCAGTTTTTTTGTGTGTTTTTGGTGATAGCCTTTGTGAGTGTGTTTGTTTGTGTGTGTGTGTATGTGCTGTTTGAGAGTATGTCATCCTGAAACAGAGTGGGAGGACAGACAGAGCGGAGGAGAGTGATGAAGAGGGCATGCGTTGAAGTCACTTGGGTGTCAAAATGACAGCAGGGAGGAAGAGGAAGAGAAGAGAAAAAGACGGAGAGCCCAGCAGATGAGAAGAGACGGGGCAGAGGTCAAGTATTTGAAAGAAGAAGGAAGCGTGTGTGACAAACAATCCCTGATCGCTCTCTTCATTTCCCAACTTCTCTAAGAAACAGTTTGTTTTCTTTCCTCTATGATGCTGACTGCTGGAGCAATCCCTCCTTGGACAGCCCTCTGACCTGAGTTTTATTTCAAACACAGAGAAAAACACACGCCACAAGAACAACCAGATGTACACAGCTTTGGGAGGAAGTAGCTTCATGACAGAAGCCAACAACCAAGATGTAATTATTTTAATTTGAGCTTTAGAGAATAACTGGATTTAAAAGGAGAGTCACAAGAGTCACACACAAAGTAGATTAATTATACTATTCAGTCTATATATAAAACAGATTTGTGGTATTCAATGTATTTTTTAACAGAAAATTAGAAGAAAAGATTAGAAACAACAGCAGTGACAGATGTCCAAAGCTCTCGCTTTAATTCTACGTTGTAGTTGTTCTGGCAGAGAGGGACGCAGGCGAAACTTTACAGCTGCAGCTGCCGGTTTAACTTCTGAAATAGCAGACTTTTTTATGTTTTGGCTTCTTTCAAAGTGTGTTTACAGGCTTTGGCAGACGACCAAGAAGATAGGCAGTGGGGTCAGTAAAAGAACACTTTTCATTCAACTACTTCTTCCCTTCCAACACACACAAACACGCTCTTAAGAGCACTGTTAAATTGCTATTTTCACCGGTGCTAGGCCGATTGAAACACTGTAAACAGAGTGAGTGCTGCTTCACTGGCTTTTGTCAGTTCTGTCCAACAGTACAAATAACTTTTATGGACTTCTATTTTAGCACTGTTGATAAAAAGAGCCATGAACCCTACGTCTGTGTTCATTTCATTTTTGGTACTGTTCTTGGAACCACACAAAAGGATGACTTTGAGTCAAGCAGATATTTGCACATATCGGGCTAATGTGAGGACTTCTGTTTTCTTTCTTCAGCAAACTCGCTGTCATCTTTGCACTCTATTGACCTTTAAACACGCATACTGCAACCAGGAACTCGTCTAGATATTACTCAGAGGAGCTGCATGTAAAGGCAAAATGTTTGAATTAGTTGACCCTGACGTTAAAAAGACATAGATCCAAAGTACAAACTCAGTGTTGTGTTGAACCTAAGTGGAAACGGAGCCAAGGACATTCACAGCAAGCAGATGTGTCATGACTTTTGCATTACTTTCTTCATGCCTGTAATTGACTTTGCTTTTTTGGTTTATTTTGGAAACACATCATAATTCATAAACACAGTCATCATACACCAGGGGTTTTCAAAGTGCGGCCCGGGGGCCATTTGTGGCCCTTGAGGGGATTTTTTTGCAGCCTCTGACAAGAATCAAAGAATCAAAAGATTTTGGCCCCAGGCCTCATTCAGATGGCATATTTTGTTATTTTTATTGTTCATGTTAGTGAGGGCTGAAAGATACTGTTAAAACAGAAAATGTTCAGTACAATGTTTTTTTTTTCTTGTTTTCCATAGTTTGTGTTAACTATGAAAACGAACATATTTTTTTGCAACAAGCAGGCTGTTGTTTGACCATTTAATAACTTGAGCTAAACACAGAAAGCTTTGACAAAAAAAAATGAACCAATGATTCTGAGAAAAGGTGCTGACATCACACAAAGGTAAAGCACAATGTGGATGTGGTTCTTGAGAGTCTTGTTGGTCTTACAAGGCAGCCACCAGACCAACTTCCATATTGGCCTGCATCGAGACTTGAACCAGTGACTCTTCAGACCGAGTTACTGCCCCCCTCTTGTTAGATAGATAGATAGATAGATAGATAGATAGATAGATAGATTGATAGATAGATAGATAGATAGATAGATAGATAGATAGATAGATAGATAGATAGATAGATAGATAGATAGATAGATAGATAGATAGATAGATAGATAGATAGATAGATAGATAGATAGATAGATAGATAGATAGATAGATAGATAGATAGATATATAGATAGATAGATAGATAGATAGATAGATAGATAGATAGATAGATAGATAGATAGATAGATAGATAGATAGATAGATAGATAGATAGATAGATACAGTAGATACTTTATTGATCCTGAGGGAAATTCAATACTGTTCTACAGTTCAACATTTTATTACAAAAGTGGGGAAAAAAACAGATAGATACTCTAAGTAAAAGCCAATATGTTAGGCTGGAGAGGAGCTTGTCTTTAACGCTGCACAGTGAAAAAAGACATGATATAATCTCATGTGGGGATAATGTGTTGCACTTGAAAATTTACATGAAAAATGATGAAAGTAGTTGTGTAATGTGACACAAAAATAGCAAGAAAGAAAATAATGAAACCAGCTTATCCTCTTACCTCAGCAGAGCTGACCAATCACAGAGTGATACGGGTGAAAAGGCTGGACCGTCGCTTTCCATGCACTGGGGAATTGGCGGAGCTCCCTTTCAAGTGTGTTGCTGAAATGTTGATTGAAAAAAGCATGATGATGATTGATGCATGAATATAATTATTTAACTTTAACTTGTGAACAATATTGGTTATCTGAAATCACAACTGTTAACAAACTGATAAGATATCTACTTGTCCATTGCTAAAACAGAAGAACATCATAAATATCACAAGGAAAAAATAAATATACAGCTGTATAAAATTGTATTTAAAAAAAGGACCGGCACCTTTCTGCTGCCAAACTCATTAGGACTAAAATGCTGACATAATTCAAAACCCAAATCATCATTAGGGTTCAGGCGAGTCAATGAATGAGTACTGTAAACTGGATCTCTCAGTGAGGACCAGAAACAGCTGAGAGAGATTAACCAGAGTAGCTGGAGAAGAATAGCTCATTACTGTTTATGTGCATGTTTGTGTGCACGTGTGTGTGTGTTTATGATTATTATTCATGTGGAGTTGCTATGATACAACAATGCCAGCTGGGGAGCAAGCACTGCGCTCAACCTTTGTTGCCCTTCCTCATTTATTAAACACACACAAAACTGCATGCAAGCAACACCCAAAACACACAAACAAACACAAATCAGTAGTCTGCCCGAGAAATGCAAACACAAACACACAGCCGCTCGTACCCTCGCTCGTGTTAACATTCACTTTTTCTAGTAGCAAGATTAGTGAGTGGCTCCCTCTCCGCCTACACACAGGCTGAGAGCATCAACAACTCTGATGCACAACATAAAGCAATGCCAACTATGAAACAACACAGGAAGGAATACATGTGTTCTTTCATTTGATGCTGCTACAACTTCCTCTACTGACCTGCAGAACTGCAAATGTCTGGCCAATTAAAACTGCAAGCTGCACATACAGTATAATACACAGATCAACAGCAAGTTCCCAGTGTTACTGCACCAAGTCATCTCTCTTTAATGCAGATCAAACAGGTGAACTGAGTTAAGTTGAAAGTTGGAAGGAGCTTCTCTGGAAGGGATGAAGGGAAAAAGCTCAAAGACAAAGAAAAGGGGAAAGCGACTGTGTTTTGGGAAATAACACAGATTGTGTGAAATACATGTACATAGTGCGTAAGTACACCTCTGTCGTGAACCAGAACTGTGGTCTGTATTATAGCAATCTGCTGTGTCTTTTTAATGTAGACTTTCCAGGAAAATAGACTGGATAAATTGCCATCATGGATGACAAACTGATAGACTAAGTGATAGTCTATGGGGGGGCAGTAGCTCAGTCTGTAGGGACTTGGGTTGGGAACCGGAAGGTCGCCGGTTCAAGTCCCGGCACGGACCAAGTCCGGAAATTGGCCTGGTAGCTGGAGAGGTGCCAGTCCATTTCCTGAGCACTGCCGAGGTGCCCCTGAGCAAGGCACCGAACCCCAAAACTGCTCTGGAGCGCTCGCTGTGGGCAGCCCCCTCACTCTGAGACCTCTCCATTAATGCATGTCACTAGAACCCTGTTTGTGCATGAGTGTGTATCTCGGCCTATGTGTGTGTTAGACAGAGTGTAAAACCGAATTTCCCCTCGTGGGATTAATAAAGTGTAAATTATTATTATTATTATTATTATTAGTCTGTTTTTTTAAACTGCTTCTTTTGACCATTGACTAAGGTTTCAATGAATGAATACTCACAGTTTTAATTCTGTCTTTTTTATATAAAGAAAAACAGCAAGAAGAAAGTGAGTGATTCCCTATGGGTATGTTTATAAGGCTTTAAAGGTCCTGACACACCAAGCAGACTGCAATGAACTAGTGGCGATGAAGACCAACTGTGGCAACGAAGGCCGCGTGTGGTAACGGGCACAGCGCCTTTTGTCTTGCCAAAAAGTTACACTACAACACATTGCAAAGACTACAGCCGATGGGCATCCACCACGTCCATTCTGCGCATGCGTAATTGGCAATAACTTTCCATGCCAGTGGGTGGCGGTAGTCTGGAATTGTCGTTCCAAAAAGGTAACCAAAAGAGGATGTTAAGCAAACTGTTGTTATGACAAGAGAAGACCATTTTCTGACAGCTGTCACCACTTGTAATAGGTAGCCTACTTCTAATCTGATAAAAAGCTGAAAATCTTGTAAACCCGTTGTAAGCCCGTTTTTATTCTCGTGCACTGATTCGCTTCTCTGAATAGCCAATCACAAAAACCAAGCTGGCGACTGCCAACGGTGATTCAACAGGTGGAATCTGCCCCAAAAAACCCAACTGGGGCCGAGGCTGGCTGCAAAAGCCAGTCACATACACACATGCACAAACTAACCACTGCGCCACCAGGCTCAATGTAAGTTTAGCAACAGCATAGTGTAAGTGTATACTGTAAGCATATGTTGGAAGGTAACATGTATTCATATAGAATGTGCGTGTTGGAAACATAACAAGGTTAAACCGATCAATATAGTGATCAATGCAAAACAGAGCAATCATTACAAATCCTGTGCGTGTTCCTCTTCATGTCCTGATCTGCATATTCAGTGAATTGAACTGAACAGAACATTTGCATTTAATGTGTAATCATGTAAGGATTAATAAAAAAATCTGACAGTCCTGATTTTGTTTCCGTGCATTTGTACTTTTCTCAGTGTTTCCTTTACACATGTTTAAAGCAGGATGTCCAGGAAGTCCAGTGGCTGTGGACAGCTGCTGGGTCAATGCAGAGCAACAATGTGTATAAACACAGAGACTCACATGTCACAGTATGTGAGTGACAAAACTATAAACGGATTACTGGTCAAACTGTTTGTCCTGCTGTCTATAGATTCTAATGTGCCAGATATTTCTGTCTCACAGGCTCCCACATTAACAACACAACCACTAAATCAAACCTGCTGGATGCAAGACATGGCTTTTTATAACAGTTAACTATTCAGGTTCACAAAAGTTTATATTCAATTTTAGTCCTCCTAGTCTTTCTTTAGCCAAAACAGACAGTCACAGTAAGTTGCTGATTTTTTCCACGGCTTTATCAACTTCAAGAGTTATTACAACAAAGAAATATATTAAGAGAACAAACACATTCAGACACAGACATGCAGAGCTGAGTCAAAGCAAAACACTGGAGAGAGACAGACCCTCCACAGGTGATGGTGACAGTCCCGGGCGTAGTGCTGGGTTCAACAGTCCATGACCTGTCTGGTCAACACACACACACACATAAAACTACATATAAAACCATGGGGTGACATTGTAGCTCAGCTAACTTGGACTCATTATCACCTGGCTCTTACATGCACTTCTGACCATCCAGGAACAACATACATAATCCCACACACACACACTAACAATGACACACATACATCTGGCTCAGGCGCTGGTAACGGTTAAGAGTCTCCAAGCAGGATTTGAACCACATCCCCGACAACCACAGGGGTGTCAGTGTGTGGGCCTGTGTGCATACATTTGCAAAAGAGGCTGTGTGTCCTTGTGGCTGTCAAAGAGTGTCTCAGAGGGCCAGCAAAACGGGCCCCTGCCATCGATACCCTCAGAGTGTCACACACGCCTGACTGAGCAGCTCCAGGAAGGAGGAAATGAGAGGATTTGGAGTGTGACATTTGCGACTGTGTTTGAGAGAGCGTATGGTTCAGTCTTTGTGTGTGTTTGTGTTTGAGTGCAGGCCGTATTTCCTCGTCAGTCTGCGAGGTTGCACGGGTCAACGGGATGGTCTGTGTGTAGTAAGAGGGAGCAATGGAGCATTCAGACTTTGCTTCACTGCAAGTGTTTGTATCAGCAAGAGTGGGTTCAGTGTATGTTAGAGAGCTGCAGGTAACTCTAGTTGAAGAAATAAACTGAGAGGAAGTGGAAAAGGATAAAGGTGGATGAAAGGGAACGAAGAAAGAGAAGAAGGGAGTGGGAAAGGTAGAAGGAGTTAGAAAGAAAAGAAGAGGTGATAAATGTTAGAAGAGAAACAAATGTCAACAACAAATGAAGTAATGATGTATTAACAAGCTTTAAACTAAAAAGCTCTTTGTGGGCTGCACAAGGCCTAATTGTTATCACAAAATCCCCGAAAATAGTCCACTAAATGAAACCAGCATTTAAATTGTACATTTTTTTTTTTTTTATAGGTAGCTCACAAATGTGAAATGGCAAAGAAGGGAGAATCACAGACACAACAAATGGATGTAGACATGACATCCTAGGTCATGTTCTGTGCCTTGTTTCCTTGGCCACTTGGGTCTCCCTTATGATGAGATGTAAAAACTCCAGACTGAAATTGGATTTGAAGTAATCAAATTTGATCTGTATGGGAAGAGACCAGATTAGATGTGAATAAAGCAGAACCCTTTTCCTCCTACTTCAAAGAATCTTATTTTGATTCAGAGCGTTTCCTTTGATTTTTACACTTCCTTAACAACTCCATTGCAAGAGATTAGCTCATGACTTGTTTAAAATAAAACTTCTTTCACTTTCGGTTTTATGAAAGTCCAGCCCCAGTCTGTTTTCGTATACATTTTTTTTTTCTTTACATGAGACACTTTAGACTCTCTAATCACAGCTGTAAGCCCCCAAAGGTTTGTTTTCATAAAAGGGAAATACACTGGGTCAGTAAACACCAATATAAATCACATTCATCCTGTCTGCTTCAGGGGCGGAGCCAAGGCGTGGCCACCCTGAGAATGTGATTGGCAACCACAATAGCCATCTCAAAATCCTAAACTATCGCTGACCATCTGCCTTGTCAGAGGCAGGAACAGTGTAAAATCATTGTAAATCAAATTGTAAATCAATTTTTTGGGCTGTCTTACAAAAAGCTGACATTGTTCTTTTATTTTTAATGCAGCCTATTGCATCTTGGTATTACTTTAAATTGGGACTTTGAACATAGATGTCTTTTTTCAGTTATTAAATAATTAAGTAAAGATGATGTCAATATTGCTTCACTTTTCACGGTTAAAATGTACATTGTTATATGACATTTATTCATCATTTTAATGTAAGTATTGAAAGTAGATATGAATAGCATTTTTGAAACTTTCTATCTCTGCTTATCATATATTAGAGTATTTGTTACTTTCCCCCCCTTGTCTGTGACTCATTCATGAAGATATCTAAAAGAAACAACTACATGCTCTAAGATTGATCAACATGGGTTTTCTACGTGCCAAAAGAAACTTATTTTTCACTCTAAATAATAGTGTTGAAATGATCAGAAAGTAGAAGTGCCAGAAAGAAACCTCAACAGCTATAAGGAATCATGAGTGGGTGTTTTTACTGCAATTTTCAGTCTTGTGTAACTTTGTACTTTTGACATTTTGCTGACAGTTTGTGCAGGGAGGATCTAACCAAGCAGCCAAAATGTAAATCTTCAAGAAAAGGGTTATTGAAATTAAGACCTGTGCGCTTTCCTTCCCCAACAGCTTCAGCAATTTACTAGTTTTCAAGGCAATTTGCCTAAAGTATCACTTAGAATCTGACCAGTGGTCCCCAGCGAGAGGGCAAGAGAGTGAGAGAAGACATGGCAAATTGAGAAAGACAAAGAAAAGGTGTAATTGAAAAAAGGACTGAAGGCAAATGATTGAAAGAGGAAGAAAAATAAAGAAAAAAGAAAGTTGAGGAGAGTGAAGAGTTCTTTGATGAATTGGTTTGGAATGAGAGCAGAGTGCTGGAGAGAGCAGTGAAAACAAACTGGACTGAAGCATATATTTACACTCTGCTTCTCAATTAAGTCAAATAGGCCACTTTAACGAGGCTGACATTTCAACAGCATAATGAGAAACGGAAAGCTGAGGGTCCTTCTGCAGGATGTACCGCAACTGTGGCTGAGCGTCTGTGAGTTTGGATTTAGGCGCACGGAAAATGTGCACATGAAAATACACACTTACAGTGCACAGCGTACTCTACCAGTACAAGTATGCACATGTCTCTTTGCATGTGAGTTTGTTTCCACTTGTACACTTGTGTTTACTCATATTTTACCGAGCAGTCTCAATCCCTCATCCCTCTTCTCCTCTGTCTTCAGTGCTACTCTGCAGCAGCCTTTGTATAAACAGGACAATCTGGAAAGCTTCAGCAGGCGGCCCGGGAATGTTAACAGGCTGCATCGTAACATTACACCTACAGGAGTGTGTGGGTGTCTGCAAGTGTGAGAGAGGGAGTGAGGTACAAAGGGAGCGAACGAGAAGAGGCTGATGGAGGGATGTGAAGGAGGAGTGTGTATGCCAGTGTAATAGAGCGAAAGAGGGAGATTGGCTAGATGTAGAGAGAAGGGCCGTTTTGGTTTCCCATGTGTGTGTGTGTGTGTGTGTGTGTGTGTGTGTGTGTGTGTGTGTGTGTGTGTGTGTGTGTGTGTGTGTGTGTGTGTGCGCGTGTAGGTGTGCACGTGTAGGTGTAGGTGTGTGTCTGTGTGTATACCCCTAGGAATGCAGCACTTTGGGGCTCAAGGGAAACTCCCTTTGTGGTAATGTTTTAAGCAGCTAATAAACTCAGATGGCTGAAAGAATGAAACTCTATCCAGACCAGGTGAAAACCATTTCTCATGCATTTGTGTTTATATGAGAGCAAATGCACGTGTGTTTGAACCGGTGCATAATCACATGCACACATGTTCTGTCTTCATGTGTAAAATGTCTGTGTGAAGGGTACCAGCTTTATTCTCAGAGGGATCTTTGTGAGCATGTGTCATATATGTGTCATTACCACAGAATAGAACTCCTGCTGAAAAGATCCATTAGGTGGACATCAGCACATCTTCTCCTAATAGAACAGACTCTGAGTAATAAGCCTTTGGCCTTAGCTGAGAATTTACTCTCTCCTGCTCTACAACTAAAATTGTTCAAATGTACCCCCAAATCGTCACCTACTTCAGGGGTTGCCAAACTTTTCAGCTCATGACCCCCCTAATCAAGGGTGTCAGAGACTGGAGACCCCCACCGTCCCTGGAGTTGGTTAAGGCATATATCATTTATCCAAACCCTGGTGAGACAAAAACACAACAGCCCAAAAAGCACAACATTATTTTATATAATAATATATTGTAAGAATGGCTAGAAGCAGGATACGAGTCATTTCTGTGTGGAGACTTTCACACTGAGTTGACTGAAATAAATAGAAACATGTGTGTTCATCATTATGTGTAAAGAGCTGCAGACATCGACATTGTTGCTGTATTTCATTGAAAAATTTAACCCCCAAGAGGATCCCCGACCACCACTTTAGGACCCAAAGTATTTAAGCACCATGCTTCTCTAGTTAGCGTTCCCTGCACTAAAATCCAAAAGTTCTGAGATGTTGGAGGGGGAAAAAATCATCTGGTGTGGGATGTAAATTTAAGAAGCATTTACTTCTGCAGTCTGACAATCAAGAAATAGTTTCTCTTTTTAAACAACTGCATGTTCCAGAGAGATAGCATTGTTAAAAAAAAAATCTGTTTATTGTGATTTTTCCAGCTATTGTGAATGTATTTATTTTAACAAGAGACAAACAGACTTTATTTGTGAGAGTTGGACGGAAAAAAAAAGGGGATCTGAAGAACAATGGCTAAAAAGATCGAACCAGTGTTGACAATCGGAGTTCTTCTATCAGTGAACAGAAGTACGTCTGACTGTGAAGTGACACACTCATCAAAAAGAAGTCGAGTTTTATCTGCACACATATTTGATAATGTACCTGTCAGCTCAGTTTATGCTCCTCCTGTCTCCTCCTCTCTGGACTCTGTCTCTGCTCTGCATGTGTGGAATGCACGTCGTCCTTGTTTGTGATGAGAGCCTGTGAAATGTTAACAAACGTGTGGATAACTACAAAGCTGAACAAATGCAGATATACACACACGCGAGGCCTGAACACCATCATTCCCCACAGCATCTTCATAGAACAAATCTATAATCAGGGTGAAAAGGGCAGCGGAGGTGCATTGTCGAACACACACACGATGGATTTTACAAACGTCGTCCTCAAAAAGGATTTAAAATTTAAAAACCCATATTTCTGTTTAATGTTGCATATTTTATTATACATGGTGAAAAGTGCAATGAATACTGAAATTTAAGGCTTCTTTGACTCTCCTCTGTGTTTTTCCCCATAATTTGGTCCGACTTTTATCACATTACAACATTCATTCAAGTGAATAATGAACAAATCACAATTGCTGCAGAGCTTAAAATGAAATGACACAGAGAATAATGTCACACTTTGCTTGTTAGCTTATTTGCATTTCAGACTCGGCTCACAAAGCAGAGCTGCGATGGACGCCACATTCTGGAAAATTAATTAAGTCCCCGTTGACTATAAAACACGTTTCTCAGTATCATCAGTGCTCTTAAATGCTTGTTGCAAGTCTAGCGCTTTAAGTTCTCTCATGACTGAAGAGTGTAAAATGTTTCTCCATGGGGACAGTGTTCTGTATGAGTAAATGAGTGAGTGTCTGTGTGTGTGTGTGTGTGTGTGTGCGTGTGTGTGTGTGTGTGTGTGTGTGTGTGTGTGTGTGTGTGTGTTTTGGGGGGGAATTGATGAAGAACATTATTTAAAAAGCTCCTGGAGTCCACTCCATTTCAAACGCTTTAATGTTCCATGGATTAGTTCCATATCAGTTTCCATGAGAAAAGCACTGCCAGTTTTCTTTCACCATGGTACACATTCAAAACGTGGTTTGGCACAAGTCACAAAGCTTTGTCACTGCTTGGCTAAAGTTCCCCGAAAACCCCTCCTCACAAAGTCTTTCCAAAGCAAAGCACACATTCAGAGATTACCGTTGATCCTTATCTAAAGTGTCAACAAAAAAGATATCCTGACCTCAAACACACCCCGATCTTCTCACTGCCACTGCACTGATCTTCTTCTAAAACTGATTATTTCTCCTGTAATTTGTTATTTGTCATGCTTACATGTTTAAACAAAGCAACAGTTTTGCCCAGATCCCTCAGACAACGTTCATACAAATGGACACAGTGAGAGAGATACAACAAATATGTGCAAATGTCTGGTATACAACAGACAATTATTCTAGCTTTTCTTTACCTGGTACATTTTAAAATGGCCCTGCTCTCTGTCTGATGGAATATAACTCAAGATAATTCTTTCACACCCCCAGGTGAGCGAGGATTTGGTGATTAAAGAACATAACTCCTGTATAAAGTAATTTTGTGTTTGAGGACTAGGTGACTATGTGGTTATATACTGTATGTATTCAATTTGATGTAAAACACTACAGTGTTTTCACAAATGTGCCGTAAATGTGCTGTCATCATGTCTAAGTACATTCATGTTGTTTCTGTAGCGTCACATTATTGGTGTCCCAGTCACATTCCATTTTGGCATTGAGGTAGCACGGCTCAGCGGGAGCTCCACATACACACACAGTCAGACATGTATGCACACACAGTGCTTCATTCCCCTGCTGGCTCAGCTGAAGCTGCTACTGTTAATACGCCCTGCAGTATTCACATTGAAGGTGAAAAATAGGCTAAAGGTTATCAGAGAAACATGAGGACATTGTATGCTGTTATTTTCTTCTTCATTGGGGTCTCCACATTCTGGTCTCTCTCTTACTCTTATTCTTTTGGTATCAATAGGGAGGACTTAAAGTCATATACAAATCCTCACATAGTGATATTCCATTTATGTCTGTTGTTTTTCTTCTCTAACCGATGATATTCATTGAAACAGATTGTATGGTCATTTAATGTGTGAGTACTTGCTTTGTCTGGACCACAAAGTACTGTCTAAGATCTTTCTCTACAAACTGAAACCTGAAAGTCATAATTAATCTAAATATTAATGATCAGAAAATGACAGATTTTAACGGTGATGAATGAAAGTTCACTATTTGGTTCTATAAGCCATAAAACTAGTAACATCCGTCATCGAGCAATTTGCATTCAAACTTCTTCAAAGTAACTTTTAAACAAAAAAACACAAACAGAGGAAACAGCGGCTGCAAAGAAAGACTCCAGAGTTTGTGTTACTGTGTGACAGAAGAGACGGCCAAGCACTAAGCCAATGAAGTCATTGGAGGCAGCAGAAGCATCTGATCAAACAGAGAGGAAGAAGCTCACGTCTGGTCAGCGTGACCACCGGCCATCTACGGCCAAATGTAGGGTTTTTTAAACAAAGCTGTTGCTTCAACATGTTCTCCTATTAACAAATCATTTTATGACCTTTACAAAACATTGACTATCATTGACAGACACACACACACACACACACACACACACACACACACACACACACACACACACACACATGCACGCATGCACACTCTGAAAACAATCCAAATCGACTATGGAGAAAACAAGTAATCCTCATCTCCTCACAGTCTTTATCCCTTTTAGCTCCTTTATCCATGTTCAGCTCTTCTTCTCATCCCTTCATCACTCTCCAAACGTGTCATGTGACCCTAATACATGCCTGTATTAGAAACAGATCATCCAAATTATTCAAAAGTTTCAAACCTCAACTGCTGACATCTTGTTCATTGTTTCACATTTTGTACAGTGTTGCTACATCGATATAGGGGCAGAGTGAACCAGACAGAGAGAGGAGAATGAGTAACATTTGGAGGGTCCTGACCTGATAACCCCTCTTCTACTGTGTCCATCCACTCCTCTATACCACTGGATAAAACAGGCTTTAGGAGAGAGTCTGTCCACCAGTTCTCCATGCCAGCACATGGTACTTAGTCACCAGGAGATCAGCACATGGCACTACCAACAATCTTGAATAAACGAAATCAGCTGGAGTCGAGCCGGCCACCTGGACTATCTGCAGCCTTGGATTGATGCCGCTTGTGCCATCTTAACCCTAAGGTGACCAACAATGTGGTAGAAAACTTTGAGTCTCTGGTTGTGTGGTGTTCGGGTCTGTGGGACCCGTTTTCATTTTTTATTAAAAGAAAAATGATACAATTAATTAATTTTTCAAACTCAGACTCACTGACTTTGGCTCATTTTCTGTGAAGAACATATATCAGAACACATATTTAATGACCACACACTATACACCCCCCCTACACATTTCTATTACATATAAGATGTCCGGGTCCACTGGACCCGGGGCTAATAGGAGTGTGGAAATTGATGTTCTGTGTACCCCACACAGAACATCAGAGGGTCAAATGTGCGAGAAAATGAGAGCAGACAATGTTGACAAACAATGTTGCAACCTTGTGTGGGAACCGCAGGTGCAGAAACACAAAAGAAGCAGACCTGCAAAAGTACAAAGTGTGGTATAAAGAGCTGGGCTGCCTGTGATGCCACTTCCTCATATGCTTGGAACTTACAAGTCTACACAGGGAAACCTGATGGAGGAGCCCCCAAGAATAACCAAGGAATGAGAGTTGTCCTTGACATGTCTCAGGGACTCAGTGGACACAACATCACATGCACATTTTTTTTTTACCTCGCATTAAAAGCCACAAAATGCAACGGGTCCATCAGACCCACAAACACTGGCTGAGTAACAACAATATGAACATTACACAAGGGTTAAGGACCAAATGTTCAGAGTTTGCTCAATCCCCGGTTTTGAATGCATAGACCAATTTAAAGTAGATTTCACGATGACACCACAGAAGAAAGATATTGAAAGTAGCTGGACTTTTTTTTATAGAGATTGACATGATTGCAGCGAGTCCTCCAGAGTCTGTGTGGTAACTTAGCATCGTTGGCTCTTTATAGTCACAGTTTGTTCTTCTTAACAGTGGATAGCAGACTGTTGCTCTAACAATCAGAGTTAAGTATTCAAAACAGCCATGAAACAAACCACAGATGAGAAGGCTCAAGCACAGTTCAAACAGAAATAGGTGAAATGGGTTAAAGGCTTACTATTCGACTTTCAGATTAAGTAAAAAAAAAAAAAAGAACAAAATTTCTACCGACACATCTCCTTCAACCCCCTAAAGATTATGATTGAAGTTATACGTTTCACGTGTCAGTACAAATAACCAATTGAATTATTTTATGAACCTAATAAATTTCACCTTAAGAAGTTGAAAAACATGGGTACAAATTCTGATTACCCAGTTTCCATATTTAAATCAGTTAAGACACTACTCATCTCTCAGTTGTCTTTCTTAATATTATCTTACTAACAGGGTCTAATATTAAGAAAAACAACATGGGGTGATTGGGTGCACACCCATTCTCAAAAAATGCAAAATAAATGTCCTAAAAGTAAAGTCATTTCAAGTCATCTGTCTCAAGACGAAGTTAAGTCAAGTCTTTCATCACTGTCAGTCTAGCAAGTCTTCAAATGTGCGACTCGAGTCAAGTCATGTGACTCGACTCCCCCACCTCTGCCTTGAAGCACCAGACCCTCAGAACAACGAAAGATTGATGTTTCGGAAGTTAACAAACTTCTACTGAGCAGATGCAATCTTTGACGAGAGGGATGAAAGTAAATGTGATGTTTATATTGCATACACCTTGTGTAAACTTGCAAAGGAAAGAAAAGAAAATGAAATTAAATGCCACTTACAGAAGCAGAGATACTTCATAATTTCAGAACTGGCATCAAATTAAATCCAAACTGTGATTCATTGTAGTCTGTTGCTTGAATGTCTTAATAAAACTCATAAAGACAAGGTGATGATAGATTGGCGTTCTAACTGCATCGCACAAAGAAACACAAACAAGTGTGCAATTTCCTTTTCTCCCCACCAATCTTCATCTTTCATTCTCCTGTCATGGTTTTCCTCCCTGTCCTTGTGTGCCCCTCTGCTAAAGAGCCCCCCCCTCTTCTCTTCCTCCTTTATCAATCATTCCCTTCATGTCTTTCCTCAAGTCTCCCCCTTTCTAAAATCAACCTCTAACTCTACACATACACCTATTTCCCCAAAGTATTGCTTCAAAGAAGAAAAAGGAATAAAAAACCATAAAGACACTGCAAGCTCTTACTTACTGTGGAGACATTAAAGGTGGGCTTAACCACTCCATAGGTGTTATTTGATCTTAGCAGCCTCACATTTGTCTTTCTTCAGAGCACCTGCCGAAGCCCCGCCCCTAAACTGATGGGGCCCATGGAAAGGCAAGGACAGGTACCCTAACATCTAACTTATACACCACTGAATGACAGAATGAAGAAACCATTCCACCCAAGGGTGACTTGTCCTAGACTAAAGGAGCAGTTTTTATCGCTAACTGCTCTTGTTATTTCGGACATGGGACTAAGACTAGAGACATAATGTAAAAGTGCTAAGAACAAACACTGACTATTGCAGATTGATTTGAGTTGTGTGGATTGTTTTTTTTAATCTTATTTAGTTTGTTTACATTTGTTGAGTCAAGTCTGTGCTTACACAGACAGCAGGAAGACCTAGAGCAGATATGTGATGCACTTGATAAAACTTTGTTTGGTTAAGATTGACATTCCCCACCTAGAAGCCTGGGTCCAACAGCCTCACGTTGTTTAAGCGCGATACAAGACAGCATGTATGACTGTGTTTCCTACAAATCACTGGCACAGAATTAGAAACTAAACATTTAAACAGGCGTATAAGTTTTCAGCCGCCACTGCCGCTTCTTGTGCATCTTTTCCTCCAGCGATTTGAACATAAATCCTCAGCCACAGAGTCTATTAGCTTGGACAGGGATTGTGTAAAGAGGGAGATGTATTTTTGGAAGATTATAATTGCTCATGTCATGCTAGTTCCCGCTCTGTGACTGACTGTGAGATGTGTGTGTGTGCATGTGTGAGTACAGGCTGAAAGCTCTCCATGCATGGCTGTATGAGCGATGTGTGTGTCTGTGTCTGTGTGTGTGTTTGTTTGTTTGTGTGTGTGTGTGTGTGTGTGTGTGTGTGTCTGTGTGTGTGTGTGTCTGTGTCTGTGTGTGTGTGTTTGTTTGTGTGTGTGTGTGTGTGTGTCTGTGTGTGTGTGTGTGTCTGTGTCTGTGTGTGTGTGTTTGTTTGTGTGTGTGTGTGTGTGTGTGTGTGTGTGTGTGTCTGTGTGTGTGTGTGTGTCTGTGTCTGTGTGTGTGTGTGTTTGTTTGTGTGTGTGTGTGTGTGTGTGTGTGTGAGTGAGTGAGAGAGAGAGAAAGGGAATGAGAACGACTGAGAACACACTGTTTATTCTCGCTCAGGCTTTAAACACTTTTATTCATCCATTTAGTTGAAACATACCCATTTCTTAAATGGGTCACTTTTTCCCTGAACTGAGGCTATCAGGTCCTTTTGAGATGGGTGTTTGCTGAGCCTAATCCAAAGCTTAACCTCCGTGAATACAAAGATTTAATTGACTAACCTTGTTGAAATCTAAGAAGTGGACAAAGAGACATGAATTCACTTTATAAAGTTTGTTAATGATACATTAGGTTTCTCTATGTAGTCTCAGAGGATTCCTTACTGCTCCCTTCACACATTAACAGCTCTGTTTATGGGCATATTGTTGGCATAAATACAGATTCTGATGCACGACTGCACTGTGCTTCAAACACTGGATGCATGAACTGGTTTTGGTTATGTACACTGAAAAATCTAAATCTTGGCGTCCCTTTTTGCAACATTTGGACTCATCCTGACAACATCTGTATCTATTTATGGATTGTTTTCTTTAATTTTTGACGTTTTATTTATGGATGTTTCCATTGTGGAAAGCTTGAATTTAGCAATAACAGATAGATAGAGGCTTATGAATTCTCTTTTCTTTGTATACCTTTACATTTTTGGATCATGTTGACATTCAAAATATGTCAATATAATGATATTGAAAACATAAGGTTATGACTATTTTAAACCAGAGTTTTTCTGAGCAGATACAGTGATCACAATATCCAGACAGTGTGAATCAGTGTTCATTTAGAAGGTCAATATGTTGCAAAATAGGAGAGCTTGTAAAATGTGAAAACTTGAAGGAAAACAAAGTGAACTTGTACTTAAAAATCCAAACACTTGAAATTAATCCTTGAATTAAATTCCTTATCATGTCAGAAAGAAAAACAATGCCCTTTTCTTTGTTTTTTAGTGACCTGCAAGCATTTAAAGAATATCTTGTTGCTTTGGAAGAAGACGACTTACGTCGATGGTCAGTCATCTAAATTCTCTCAAAGTCTTGTTGCTCAAAAACATGACACTTCCAACTTTTTGCATCTCCTCTCGGGCTCAATGTAGACAAAAGGGCATAAAAAATGTCTGTCTCTGCATTTACAACTCCACCCTGCTTCCATCACTTTACATATACAGCCTTGAAGTCATTTTCAGCAGCAACCTTTCATTTGAACAACATGTCAATCACATCACCAGAACTGCCTTTCTCCATCTCAAAGACATAGATCAACTCCACCCATTGTTTGCTTTCTCTAGTGACAAAACTCGTCCATGCATGTGTCACATCTAGAATTGATGACTGCAATAGCCTTATGTATGCCTATAGTTCAACATCCTAAGTCCTGAATAAACTCCATTGTCCAAAACTCCTCTGCCTGCATGTTCACACTCTCCTACTTCCATGAACACATCTCCCCTGTCCTCCAGAATTTTCCCTGGCTATCCAACAAATCCAGCTCAAAGTCCTTCCTGCTGTCTCCATTCCTCCGAAGCCAACCTCCTCTCTCCATTGCTCAGGATCAAGCACCATCCAGGGGGAAATAAAGCCCCTTCCGTTACTGCACCCTTGAACTCTCGACCCAGTCACAGCCAACACTGGACCGACTAGTCACAGTTCAAATCATTGATCAAAACCTTTCCTGTTGCTGTTTTGCACCGTGTTTTTAATGTGTTGTTTCTCTTTCATTTGCTTCATCTTCCTTTATATCTGACTTTGTAAAGTGTCTTTGAAAAAGCCTATGAATTAATGTGTTATTAATAAATAAAGAAGTCCAACTTCTGACTTATTGATGGCTTAAAAATAAAGGGCACAAGTAGCCAAGCCAAAGTTTGTAATTAATAAATGGATTATTTAGATTGGCCAGTCTAATGTATGTGTGAAAAGCATTGACACCGTGCATGCGAGTTTAAATCAGTGCCTTTCAAACCTACTTTCAGATCAAAAGAAAAGCACAAGAAACCAAGATATCTGCACAAAATAAAGATGGCAAAAGCTGCAGCATTAATATGTTTTCATCTTCACACTGAAGCTGTTATTTTGGGTGTTTTAAAGTTCAATTTGTCAAGTTGGTAGTGTCAAATCTTTCAGCCTATTGAGGCAAGCCTTTGTGTATCCATTCATCTTTTTCTCTTATCCGAGTTTGTGTCAAAGAAGGTTCCATGACATCTTTAGTGGCCAGGCATGAAGTCTTGGTTGAGGATCAAGAGAAGAATTCATCCCATTGAAAAAGGTAAAATCCCCGAACAAGAAAGAAGATCGAGGAATTTGCAAGCAAAAACTTTTCCAATTGACTGGTCAAGTTGTTGAAAAAGAGTTGCATGATGGGTAAGATAAGCATAAGGTTTGGATCAAGCAGCAGCCTCCGGTGTTGTGAAACGAAGGCGAAGGACAAAATCCTGCAGTTTGCAAGTGTCAGCTTGAGACTGTGTGCAGAAGCACAGGAAGTCACAAACACACTCATTTGAAGAAAGCCAAAATCAACATGTTTACGGCCTGGTACAAAAACAATAGGGGTTACCTGTATCCAAGGGGCTCTGTCCTGTACCCCATGTACAGGGGCTATATTCCTTGTCACAGTGGCCTTGGGTTCAAAATCTAACCTTTTCCATTTGCATCATGTCTTCCCCCAGTCTCTCCAACATGTCTCTCTTCAGCTGTCATATCTCATTCAGAGAAATGGACCAGAATTATCTTAAAAAAACCTAAAATAGGTCTGATTATCTCATCTTTCTGAAAGATAAGCATTATTCATAATAAGACGTGTGACATGTGGGCACAGTGAAACAGTTAGTCAAGAGGCTTGAAACCTGCCACATCTCCAGCTCTAAGCCTGTTAGGTCAGTACAGTACGTTGACCGAAAGAAAGCTTGAGACTGCGTTTCCACAAAGGCGTCATTGACGGGTCTCCAAAGTATCGGGTGACATCACTCTGTCTTCATTCATTAATATTTAAAGTCTATGATGTGGACACAGAAGTACATGAACTTTTATATTTTTCTGATTCTGCTGCATGAACGTTGATTTTCTTCCATACTGTCCAACACGAGTCAGTGTTGTAATGCACAGTCAGGACTTAAAGTTCTCAAGAGGATGACTTTTTGAGTTTCCATACGGTCACACAGTAATCACTAAGTTGAACCATTTTCTGAATTGATTATCTTTTCTTTCTGTCTTAGTCTGTTGTAATTATTTTAGAAAAACTAAAAATAAATCACAAGACAGACTGTTATAAAGTGATAAAGATGAAACAATGCCTTTGCTGTCACAGCTGCTGACTGACAGCCACAAACTGAAAAACTGTTTTCTCTCTATAATTATAATTCCATGATAGCTTGTGTGCTGAATCTGTTTCCTGACCACAGAGTCAAATTATTATTCCCAGACACATTTAGACTCGTGTTCACTGTAATACTAGTATTTATGTGCTCTTTTTTATTTGTTGGAGCGGTAGATTCCAACACAGGTTTTCTTCTTAAACTACGTACATTTACAAAAGGTTTTCAGGAAATGTAGGTACACACACACACACACACACACACACACACACACACACACACACACACACACAGACAAACACACTTATAAATGAAAGTCTTATAAATGAAGAGAGGGGTAAAGTCCATGTTGACTCTCTGAGGTGAAAGAAAAGTTGTGATTGAGTTGAATAAAGATACTTCATTAACTGCAGCAGTAGTTCTGTTTTCCTTTACTTTGCTGTCTTCTGATGGATGTCATTTCTCCATTTATCAGCTAATCCTTATAAACTAAACCCTGCGGCTGTGAAGATGTGCCATCGACAGATGAGGACCCCTTGCAAAGGTGCCAGATTGTATGTTGTACAATCTGTAAAAAATGCACATTGAGGAAAAACTAAGTTGACACCCAAAGTTTGTGTGTACAAAGAAGTTCAGATCTTTTTAATAAATGTGAAAGCCCAATCATTCTGCTGAACTGAACAAGTGTTAAAAATGATGGTCACAAATGTTACATCCAGGAAGTGTTTAATTAAAAGCAGCCTACCTCAACCCAACATCTCTTAATCAGCTGCAAGATTATCTTTACAGTTTACTGCCTTATAATGAAAAGTGTTTGTGACTCATTCAGCCTCGAAAGTATTGTAAAAGTAGAATTCTCCCCGTATTGATTCCCAAAGAGTGAAGTTTCAGAAAGTCTCTGTTGTCTGTTTGATTATCAGTTTATCATTTCATCAATATCACAAAACGTAAATTGACTGAATGCAATAAAATTCTCCACAGGCTCACGAATTGGACTAATGTAGAATCGCTGTTACCTTGGCCTTCAACCCCCAAAATCTGGATCATTGTGGGAAATCAAGGGTATTTAAAAAACAAAAAACAAAAACAAAACGTAATACATGCTTCCTGAACATAATTGGTACCCGTGATTTTGGACAAATGGACATGTTTGGATTCTGTTGCTGAATGTAGCTCACTGCTGGGTCAAATTATGTTTATCAATCTATCTATCTAATGAATTTGATTCATGCTTCATCCCTGATAAAATCTGAATATACTGTATATCCATTGTAAGTATGCATGGGACGTAGGAGGAGGATAATCAACGTTAACATTTCTTTTGTTATCAGTGACATTCATCTGGTTATTATGTTTCATCTGGCTTTCATAACATAATCTAGACTCCACAACACATTGCTTACCCTGTTGCTGACCTCACTGCACACTACCGACGAGGAAGAGGCCTCAAGGTTACCACAGGGACGCGATGTATGTGTGTGTGTGTGTGTTCGTGTGTGTTGGATGGGAAAAAGGGAAACAGCTGTCTGTGGAGTTCACCACCAGCCATTACGGTGCACAGGGGACAGAGGAAATGTAATTTTTATGCACAAACACGCATCTAATAAGATAAGCTCAGTGTTCTTGATACACTGTCCATGACCCTGTCAGGATGTGAGGACACAGACACACACACACAGACACAGACACACAAACAAACAGACACACACACACGTTGATGGAACTCACACTCCACTCTTGTTCGCTCTCGACTTCTTGTCGTTTGTTCAAACCATTTTGATTCCTCCTCTAAATTTGTCATATTTTACTAATCCTAGAGGGGAAATTCTGTTTTCCACTCTTATTGAGAAACAGGCTTCTCACACTCATAGGCCTAAAATACACACATGAACAAACAGAACCTGTGGACATGTATTAGTGGAGGGGCTGCTATACGCTACTTCATAGGGAGCACTCCAGAGCTGTCGGGACTCAGTGCTTTGCTCAAGGACATCGAGGCAATTCCCAGGAGGTGACTTGGCAACTCTCCAGCAACAAGACCAATTTCCACATTTTGGTCCGCACCCAGATTTGAACCGGTGACCCTCCAGTTGCCAACCCAAGTCCTTATAGACTGAGCAACTGCTGTCCGAAACACATCTAAGCTGGATGTAGACTCAAAGGTTGTGAACCACTGTGCTAAACATGTTGTGTTGAAGATTTCTGACACTGTGACTAAATACTGCATACCACATAAAAATCATGTTTTCTAAATACGTCTTTGCACAAGAGACCTGAGGTTGCAATCTGCTGCTCAGACAAGATGTGACAAACCTTTAAATCAACTCCATGAAGACCAGTACTTGTACACAAAGTACTGAATGCAATGATCAAATCTGTTGACCTGATGTATGAATAGCACAGAATGTATCACATCTGCACATCAATGCTAATTACACATTGTTAAACAACAATCATTGCTTTCAGCAAATGATACCTGAAAGTCACTGAAGTTCTTCAACCAACAAATATGGAAACTGTTCAATTTGTCTCGACATGAGTGAAATGGACAGATGTGACAGATGTGACGATGTGTCCAAAAAAAGATCTCACAATGTGCTTCTTGCTTGTCATGCTCGAATCATTCATCAGAGAGAGGACAAGATCATAAGTTGAGAATAATTTATACAGGTTCTGGAGGTTTGTCAGTTCCAAGGATGGCCCTTTAAGCACACTTTAACATGAAAACAATCAGGAGTCAAGGGAGCACAAAGCATGCTGCCAATAATAGCTACAACTGAACAATACCTTGCCAAGTAGACTCTCACACACACACACACACACACACACACTGGCTGCCACTCATAATAGGAAATCCTAATTACAATGGCTTCCAATGATTATTAAACCTGCTAATAGTAACTGCTGATAATTACAGCATGCCAAATATGTTCTGGGAAGGAGGTTGGAGCAATTAAACATCTAGTCAGTCAGTCAGTCAGTCACAGGGTAGTTCATACAGTTAGACTGCGAGTCCATCAGGAGGTCTGACAGCCTCTTGGAAACAGCATCAGTAAAATTATTTACCAGCGCGAGGCCACTTGGTTAGCTTTCTGTCAGGAAAAGAACTGTGGAAAGTCACAATTCAGAAATGTCCAATTAATCTTCATTTAGTAAAGTGACTAATAGACAGACGTCTTCCATCAAAGAGCCCTGATTAAAAAAGCAGATATTTAAGTTCTTAGAGGGGCAACAGAGTTTAATTTCTTACTGTTCCTTCTTCTTTTACATTTTGTCAGCTAAATTCAGAATTCAGAAGGTCTTTTCTCCCCCTTAAGCCTTTCCTGAAATGTTGACCTTTGATTATGTTTGCACTTCATCTGAGAACTGGCTGAGGGTTGTTGAAAGAGCTAAATGACCTTACAATTTGCAGTCATTAGTGGATTTCAGGGGGAAAAAAGCTGTACAAAATTAAGCAGCACAATTCGACGATTAGTTGTGCTTCGTTAAGCTAAGCAGAGCTAATGCTGACATTTATATGGAGCCACAAGAAGTACCATGCCAAAACTGTTTTAGTGTAGCTTGGGTCAAACTTAATGTTGCTTATTGTCATGATTTAAGATGAATACAACATAGGAATGACACCAGGGTCTGCTGGGGCCCCAGGCCAACATTCATTAGGGGCCCCTCTAACCATCATTCATTATTAATTTCACAGCAATAATGTACATGACATTAAGAGTGAGTACTTTACCGAGGATCGACTTTAAAATCTTACTACTGGTCTGTAAAGCATTGAATGGTCTTGGCCCTGAATACATGTCAGATCTACTTGTAGAATGTAAAACATCCAGACCACTCAGGTCCTGCAGGAAGAGGTTTACTCAGTGTTCCCAGAGTCAGAGGCAAACAAGGTGAAGCAGCTTTTAGTTACTACGCTCCTCACCTGTGAAACAAACTCCCTGAACACCTGAGGACTGCTGCCACACTCAGCTTAAATCAGGCCTTAAAACTTTATTATTCACTCAGGATTTACATTAGAAATATACTTTCTGCCTTCAACAACAAATTAATAGTTTTTAAAAGTTGTTACCTTATCGAGTACTTTCACATTCTTCTGTCTTTAAATGATGTCTTTCTTTTGCACTGTTTTCTTAAGTCTTTCCTTAAGCTTTTTTTAAAATGTATTTCTGTTTTTATGTCTGTAAAGCATTCTGAATGGCCTTGTGTCTGAACAGTGGTATATATTATTAACTTGCCTTGCCTGTGAGATGGGGCCCTATTAGGGAGCTTTCCTACTGTTATTGCAAAATGTGCACATTTTGAGGCAATGCTGTGGTTTAAAGTTTGTCAGCAGTTGGGGGGCCCCTACTAGCCTGGGGCCCCAAGCAGTGCCTCTGCACACTGCCTGTTGGCAGCTATTTTAAACTTGAGGTTCCAGTCTGCTGTAAAAACAAAACAATCTTGACAACCATTGTCACAACAAAGTGCAGTATTTGCTGTACAAGTTCATCACGTCACCCATTGAAGATTATAGACTCAAAAACTCAACTCACGTGCTGGGAGAAGGTTGGTGTAGCTCAGTGGTGGAGTTGGCCATCTCATAGGAAGGTCAGGGCTTTCATCCCCAGGTTCTGCAGCCACATCAGACGTTTCCTTGGGGAAGACATTTAATCAGGTTGCTCCTGCTGCAGCTTTTAAAAGTGTATGAATGTGATTACTTACCGTTTATACTGATGGTCACTTTACATAGTAGCCTCTGCCATCAGGGTGTGACCTGAGGTGTCCAAGTGCTTTGAGTTGTCAGAAGACGAGAAAACACTTTGCAATTTACCATTTAGATACTGTCATACTCCCATCAACAGTAAACTGTTTAAAACTGTATAAGTGGGTAGGGGTTACATACTGTACATACATAAAGAGACTTGGCTCAAACATGCACAAAAGTCCCGACTTTGACATCGTGGATATCTTGGAAACATTCCCTGTCCCAGTCATGTCCCTCCCATACACACACACACACAAACAGAAAACTTCATGTTATGAATGCTGTAGAAAATTTGAAGGGGCAGGCTGCCCTGAACATTTCTAGACAGTTTAAGGAGTGCATGTGTGAAAGATGTTATGAAGCATGAGGACCCCACCGGAGATGACCTTAAGATATTCCCTTACCTGACAACTTCTAGACTTCCTTTATTGCCTTATATAACCTTTATTGGGTTGGAGAATATTAACAGGAGTCACTTTCACAGGAATTCTATGAAAACAACCTGTTGCTCCACTAATTAAAACTATAAAATCAAAAGTTCATCCGACAAGTGATCAGTCAGTCTGCCGACCAGTTCAGTCTTTGTAAACTGCATTCATTTTCTCCTTGTGAAATATTCATCCAGGGAGAGGAGTCCAGAAGTACGCTGCAATCCATCTCTTTAATAAATTAAAGTTCTCACACACAATAACACGAACACCACTACTTACAGTAAATGGTCATTGTAACCAGAGTTAGTGTTTGAGATACAAATACATAGGCACACATTGCAAATCAATACAAGACACTGTGCACTTGGCAATCACTCATGAGCATTTAGTTCTCTCCCTTTTGTCTCCCAATTGGCTGAGATGTTTGGGGTATGCTAATTAAGCCTTGACTGATAAAACTCTCCCTCGGACTCTGCGTCTCATAACTACTAACTTCTGTAATTGCAGCTCAAGTCCAGCACAGCATACTGTCTCATAAATGAGAGGCACCTTAGGCTACAGCCTGTGACTAAATGTTTAATAATGGGAGGGAGGGATGACCCTGCAGTGTGATGGCACTACGCCAGAGAATCAGAAGAAAAAAACTTTATGCTGCAATCTTCATTCCTTATCTCCTTTTTTAAATTGATAATTAGTCTTGCATTAATTGGAGGCCAACATTTATCTCTTATCACAAAGGTACAATTTATCAGCAGCTTAAATGATGGACTAAATTGGGTTGGCAATGTTAATGATTCACCTTGCCGTGTATGGGGGGACATGAGGGAAATAATTTCTCCTGACTCATATTTAATTAACCTTAGCAGATGTGCTGGGCAGACATTGTAGCTTAAAAAAGAAGAACATGTTAAAACATTTAAAGAATGACATCTTGGGGCAAACTCTGTTTTCAAATGAATCTTTTAATGCAAAAGAGATGTTCTATACATAAATATAAAATGTAGGAAAACAGTAATACAAATCATTGTTATTGCTTCATGACAAAATAAGTTTTTTTTTCTCCATGGATTTTTGGTTACAAGCAGTCTAATAGTAAATGTTAGACTTCTATGACAGAGAGGTTGTTTAATTGGTTTCTTCGTTTTCTGGTTTCTTCGATGGCAGAGTCAGGAGTACCAAATGTCTTCATTTACAGGACTCTGGGTAGTACCTTCAGCTTGTGCAAGTCGAACCACACTGACAAAACCAAAGAGCCGTCATTGCGGAGTGTCTGACCTGTTAACCATGCTATGCAAAAAAACGTGTGTTCAGTTTAGTTCATGATTTCAATGACAACACTTATATTAAACTTCATTAAAAACATGAACTTCTTTTGAGGAAATAAAAATGCAGTTTTTTGTGTGCTTTTTATAACCGCAGGGTAACAATGGTCAAACACTCGGAGGCTCTGTTTAGCCAAACTAACACAAACTATCATTAAAAAAAAGAAATATATTTAAGAAAAACGCTTGAGAGGATTAACATACATGCAAATTGTGTGCTAAAATAACAGGAAAACAGTAATACAGCTTCATGTAATGTTCACATCTCAATACACTGTCGCTCGAAGCAAAGCTCCACCAGGCACCGACCCAGCATTCAGATACACAATAAGGAAGAGATCTGTGATGTTTGCATTGTTATCATTCAGTCCTAAAGACGTGCTATACATTCTTGATTTTATAAAGACACCAAATTTGTCAAGGAGGCAACAGTTGATGATTTTCTTGTTTCCTTTGTGCTATTGTATTGAATTAATCTAAACCTGTGACTGACCTTTTGGTTCTGCACAGCAAACACTGATTTGGTATATTGGCTAAACATTCAATAAATGAAGCCCAAGCAATTTAGATCCTTAGTTCCAATTTGTCCCAGGAGGTCATAAAAGTATAAAATAATCTGCTATTTTTCTGATTAGGTTGTATACAATCTGTGTAAATGGTCTCCAGTAGATTCAAAACAACAACTTCATTTGAACTGTTGAAATGTTTCACATCTAGAGTAAGGCTAGGCACACTATTCTTCAACTGTTGGTGCCAGTAAGTACGTTAACATTTCTCCTCTAGACTATTAAATTGGAATACTGTCCGTGTCCCAGTGTACATGCACAGAGGGCGATTCCATTTACTGAATGAAAAGTGTGCAACTCCGCTAGGTTAGGTAGCGATATATACCCTCTCTTAGCTACTTACTATTGGACCGGCTTCCCGTTGACCTTGTTAATGAGTTAGCAAATGTGAAAGTGGTGGTTGTATGTCAAATGGTGAAAACATCAACAACAACAACATTACAGCTCTGTACATATTGCGTACATACTCTGCGCTTTACTTTTGGTTCAAAGGTGATGGACGTCAAAGGTGATGGACGTTATTCCTCTAGCTGATGACAGAGGACAACATGACTTCTGCTATTCTACCCGCTAAAGAAGTACGACTTCCAAGGTCAAAGCCCAAAGCGGGGAATTTAAAGATGTGCAGAACACGTAGTCCAGTTTGGGTCTGATTGAGGTTTTAATACAAACCATTAAATTGACCTGCAGCTGCATAATCGAGGTGTGTTAGTCTAACTACTAGAATTTTAAGTCAGACGAACATGTTTAGATTTATTTCAAAAGTCCAGTTTAAGTCAGAGAAACACAATAAATTGACTTTTTGTAAATGCATGTAATTGTACTGAATAATTATTGAATGATTATTTTGACATTAGGTCTCAATATTTGATATGCGAGTTGACCACTGAGTAAACCTCCATCAAATATGGCATATTTCGATACATTCATTATAGTTTGACAGTATTATTTAACGTTTCGTTTTTCAAACTGTTCTTTTTAATTCAACAGCACAAGAAAGTGTTTGTTAGTAATTCCCACAGTCACAACATTCAATCAATACAAGCCCACTGCAGTGACCCTCCTCCTACTGAAGATCAACTGATGCCCAGATTGTTGTGAACTTTTATCCTTTTTCTTTGTTCTGCTCTTGTTTGAAAAATCTCAAACCACAAAGGCTTTTGGGTCATTTCACTGCATCTGATCATACCAATTCTCCCACCTTCCTCCATCCCTCTATTCTTTTAGTCAAATGTTTGTTTCTTTAATCTCTTTTCAGCAATACCATTATACCTTCCCTACGTTCTCTATATACTCCCCCCTTCCTTGCTTCAATACCAAACTCCCATTTCTGGTCCTTTCAATATTTTTCTTGTCTATTTTTTTTTTAACCCACATCATCCAACCTGCTACGTTCCTCTTTCATCCCGATCGAAATCTATCAAACAAACAAATGAGATGGTTTTGAAATGAAATCTACTTCACAATTTTTGCATTGGCTTCAGTCAAAAGACACTCAACTTTCACTTCAGTGGGATTTCATTCTCGGTCACATTAACAGAAAAGCAATTCACCTAATCCTGGAATGTCATTTTCAGTGTTTAATCTCCATTGAAATGAATACTGCTGAGCTTTGTGGACTAAAACACAGAACTATTAAGCTAGGCTCTGACTCTTAGTTAGGTACACTTAATTGATGGTGTAGGAAGTGGCTAAATGGATATCAACCATTGGCGCAGCATCAAAAAGAGCACTCAGAGGCTCAATCCATGTTTCAACAGGACTTGTGTCCACTTTAGCACACAGTGACGCCTACACCACCAGGTCACAGATATGTGCAGTGATTATCCATTACATCCAACTACAGAACATGGCATACACAGACAACACAAAGAAAAAGAGGCTGAAAGGTTTTACAGAGTGAAAATGAGTTTTCAAACTGGACATCTGCCAAAAGAAGAGAGGCTTTTTGTCTTTTTTTTAACAGTAACAACATATTTTTATGGACAGAAACTACTCTGCTCCAGCGTAAAAATGGTACAAGACTAATATACGACACAGTGCTCCATCAAAGTGGATAGTGGTTATCGATAAATTCTGTGTAATAATCAACTTTGCCAACGTTATTGGCATTTTTGCTCATTTCTCACATCGTACAAATACTACCCTATATTAGCTAAAGGACCATTTTCACATGCATCTTGGTTGTTATAAAAAGTACTAGATTATACTTTCAGTACAGGAAACGGCTGCCATACAAATCGATAATGGTGGAAATGAAGTGTGCCTTTGCTGCGTGTATTACATTGCTTAGATTCTACTTCCTGTCCTCGCATATTAATTCAATGGGTGTCTTGTTCTTAAAAAGTTTCATCCATAATGTCTATGTTTGTAGTAAATTGTTTCAAGAGTTGTGGCTGTCAGATTCTTTCACGACACAGGTTTTTCCCAGATAGACTTTGTGGATTAAGTACAAATAATTGTGACTAGATAATCCAATAAGTTTTCATACATTCCAATAGAGATACATTATAATAAAGTATTCTTTTCAAAGATATATGTAGTGTCATTCCAGATAAGATTTTTTTGACAAAAAATAAAATCATCGACATTTGGAGGTTCAGTACTCATCGCTCTTAAAAAGGAACCGGGCCTTCTGTACACACTGAACTTGGATCTGTCCAGTCCTGGGCTAATCACCTTTGCTGAGAAAAATGTTTGGGTTAAAACGAAAGGTAATCAGAGCACTCTTTAAAAAGTACATAATTAAATGTTATAGTTAAAAGAATTGACCAATTTTTATTTTTATTTAATGTAAGGTTAAGTCCGTTAGGTGTTCATTTACTCCTCTGAACAAAGTACAAGGTGTAGTGTTGACAACTTTAGCTATAAAATGGGAGGACCTTTTAAGACCCCGATATGTCATCAGCAGTTATCGACTTTAGTTACTGAAACAGACGAATCAATGTTAATGGATAGGCATTGTGGGACATTTCTCATGACACTTGGTTTGGATATACCATGTAGCCCAAGCTCTTCAGCCTTCTCCTCCATTTCCAACAAGAATCAGACCAGCACAGTTATGCTGCTATAGGCCAAGACTACCAGGGAACTGGCCCCTCTTCTCTCTCCCTATATCTGCATTCATATAATATTACTGCATGTCACTATCTGTAAATCCAAGTTACAAACAACATCTTTTTCTGGGAGCTCTTAGGTCCCCCCCCCCCCATCAATCCTCCTGCATCTTATCCCATCTCCCCCATCCCGTTTCCAAGCCCAGAGCAGTTTGGCAGATGGCTGTTCCGTCATAAGCCTGGATTTGCTGAAGATTTCTGCTTGTTAAAGGGAAGTTTTTTCTTGCCACGCTATGACGGATTAAGGGGCTCCTTGTAAAATAGCTATAAGTAAGGTACTTTACCTGCTTTTTGTAAACATCCCGATGAGCATGGTCTTTTTACCTGTTTTTTTTGTACTTTTAACAGACAAAGAGTAAGGTCCTTTACCTGCTCTTTGTAAAGTGTCTTGAGAAAACACAAGTTATGAATTGGTGCTATACAAATAAAAAAATAGATCGATTGATTAAATCAGGGCACCCTACTCCTGAATGTGCAAAATGTAATGTAGTGGTAGGGCTACAGTCAGCTGTAAGGTCAAGTGGTATATTGGGATTGAGCCTTGGTGTGACATGTTGAAATTCATTCAAACTTTTCTAAAAATCGTTGATAAATAAACACTGTGATTGATAGGTCAGATTAGTCACAAGAACAAAATATGTTATTTTACAAAGGGGTGTGGTCAGGGGAAGAGCTTGGGGAATTGATACACAAAACACTCTAGAGAAAAACACATCTGTCGCTGAAATGTAAATGCTTCTTAGAGTTTTTTATGAATCTGGGATGGATCAATATACTGTCTATAAATGTACAATAACTTTGTTGAAGTAGTGTTACTTTGTAGAAGTTACTTATAATCAGTCAAGACTTCCAGCTCGTCACACAAGTTTTGAACACAGGATCCTTTTCACTTCGCTCAGGTGGTTGAAACCCTGCCAAACGCTGTCATGCAAAACATAAACTACAAATCTGGGATTAACCAACCAAAGTACTGAAACATCAGTGTATTATTGATCTCTGTCCATGGACACATATGGCCACAGGGCAGTGAAACATGTGACATATTATTTTTCAAATATTCATTTGTCTTGCTCATGCAGCAGCAGAAATGAAAGTACCTAATTTAAAATGAGTTCAGCTGCTTGTATTTTTTTTATTGCCTTAATTTAAATGGATCCAAAACCTTTGTAGCGTAGAGCATAGTCAATTGTAAAACCCTTGCCAATTTGTACTCTCTGAAGATTCAAAGCAATTTAAATGACTTCAAAGAACAAGATACCATGCACACACTGGCCACTCTATAATTAACCTCCTCTACCTTGCTTTTGTGTGTATTACCATAAACTTCAAACAGCTCAGACAATGTTTGATAATGATGGTGATTCAAATAACACCATTTAGAGGTGTCAGTTCTGTTTTGTTTTCAGTACCAGAAGCATCAGCATCAGCGAGAACAACACAAAGCAGTAAGCACTCTGCTCATTTTCATCTCTGGAAATGATCGGTCTACACGGCAGCCGTCATAGCATTCTTCTGTCTCTGGTTGGTTTGTTGTTGTGGTTGCTGTTTTCCTCCCTCCCCAGTGTAGCCATATTGGTCTGGACTAGGATTCACCATGTGCCTGTAATAAATAAAACAAGTTCACTGGTTTATTCATGGTACACTGAATTGCGTTGTTCTTACTAAAAATGCTCAACATGTATTTCAAACAATTAATTCCCTTTATATGTTAAATCAATTCACTGAATCGTTTGTAATGAAGGGTTTTAGTTTGTAGAGTTTACCTGGAATCATCTTCTTCCACAAATCCCCTACCTGTAGACTCCTCCCCCTGATCCTCTTGTCATAGTGTCATACCGCAGACCACGAAGAGGAGGGATGGGGGAGGGGGGCACATCCTGCCGTAAGGGGCCTCTCTGCTGGGAGCTTAACATCAACAACATATGAGAAAGAACAGCTGAAGATGAGAGTGCTTCTTTATAACAAAAGACAAAGGAAAAAAAAGATCGACCCAAAAGTTTAATAAAAGCAGATATGAGAAAAATGATGGGTAAAGTTGTAATCAAAAAGTTCTCGACCACAAACCTATTTTCCCAAATTCAAACATTATGGGTCATGCGATGTGAATCAATGTTCGTTCATCTTATTACCTTGGGTGAGGGTAGTACCCAGGGTCCATGCCCCGAGGGTCCACTGGCCGTGCATATGGCTGACCAGGTGGGTAGCCTGAGTAAGGTGGTGCAGAGTTGGGGTTATGGTAGGATGGGGACTGAGGGTATGCTTGTTGGGTCTGGGGAGGTGGAGAGTAATGACCCGACCAGGGCTGCATGGGGTGGTCAGCTGGATCCAATGGACCTCGCCTGGAAAGTACAACAGCCAGTTTTTTTTACATCTGAATATATATTCACTGCCCTTAACGAGTGTTATTTGATAGATTTTGGCAAAATCCCTTAAGTGGTCCAATGAAAGAAAACTGTAGGCAATTTGTTGTATTTTCATAAAAAAGATGAAGCTGTATGAAGTCAAAACAAACATGTTTGCCTGCATAGATGCAGTTTGAACCTCCCCCTCAACATGAATTCAGTCAGAACAAAACAAATCATCAACCACCTGCTGGCACTGTGAACATCATGTTTGAGTTTGCTGTTTGTTTGTTTGCAATGTTCTTTTCATGACTTTTAATAAGAAAATATCAGCCCATTCTAATGCTGCATTTATTGCCAGTTTCTGCAGCAACTCTGCTATTAGGTAATTGGATAAAATATTCATGAAAACCTGCTGAAAACTATTTATTCTGGACAAGAGAGGAAGAGGCGCACACACACACAAGCACACACACACACACACACACACTCAGCCAAAGTTCACATAGCAACAGAATACAAGTGACATAGGACAGTTTTAAGTCGGCTCAAACACACACACGCACATGCACACGCGCACATGCATACGCACACACATGCATACGCACACACATGCACGGCTGTGGTAATCCAGTCCTGTCCTGCTAATAGATATCGATGTCTTGTGCTCAGTGGAAAGCAAGTACACAAACATGTGTCGTCCACATAGCTCACATTATGAGGTCTTACATTTTATCTCGCTGTCTCTATGTC